>NC_058085.1:85797470-86116096 GCF_014858855.1 Bufo gargarizans | reverse complement strand
TATGCAAGTATCAATATTATCATAATACGCTCAAATATGACTTGAGCCCTTTTCCATGAAGTGCTTTAAAATTGGAATCCTCTGGAAAGAAACAAAAGTAACTTGTAATCTACGCGTGAGATATAATTGTAATCCAATAGGAGGTATATTTGTAATCCAAGGAACGTAATAAAATGTTATCTAAAAACACATGAAATACCGTAGCAGCAAAAGTGACAACCTTAGGTCCATGATGCTCTCAAATAACCTGAGAAAGGGGATAAAACAATGCGCAAACTTTAGTGCAAACTGGGATGTAGACAGTTGCTGAAGTGGGTGGAGTCCTAACAAACCATGTCCATCCTGGTGAACAAACAAGGGCAACACACACAGAACAAATGGCCAACAGATCTTTACCCTTCAAGTGCAGTCCATGTGGTGGCTCCCATAAGTTTTTGTATTGCGGTGAAGGAGACATTTAGAGGAGGACTTGCAGGGCCTCCTCACTGGAGCTACTAAAGCTCATAAGAGGGCGCTCCTGCCTCTGGTAGCTAAGCTTTGCGGCTGTAGTGGTGCGCCACTGCCCTCGAGTGGTATCTTTTAAGGTTGGCTGAGTAGTCAGCCTGGAGAAATCTGCGGTAACCTGCTGCAAGCCGGAATCCCTTGCCAGTGCAGAGGTAGGCAAAACCTCTGGCTGAAGGGGTTCTGGTAGGCAATCAACGGGTGTCTGTGGAAGTTTCCAGGGTAGGACATAGGGCTGTACTCTGGCTCAGGTTGGGCTCATTTCCTGAATCTCAGCTGGCCATCTGGGGCTTCCTGCAGGCATCTGATCCTACCAGCAGAACCTGGTTCTTCTTGCCAGGCCTCTGAGGTGAGAGCAGGGGATAGTGGCTTGGCCAGAAGGGCAATTCTGGCAGCAAATGGGCCCTATATGGATCGCATCGGGGTGTATTCCACCTGGTCCCTGGTCATATAAGTTGTGGCAGGCCTGCGGCAGATAGTTCTGTTTCATGGAGCGGCGGCCCACAAACAATTCCTTCCTGCTGTAGTTGTCCTGTAGGAACCACACTCCTCTTTCAACGGAAAACCACAGCACAGTTCCCGTGCGCCGGATCAATTTGGGGTCCCCTGGCCGGGGGTCATCCAGGACCTGCTTTACCCACTCTTCCACTGCTGTTTTATACTCCCACTGACTCTGGGCATGGTCATCGTGATCTCGAGAGGATTAATGTGACTGGGCCTGGGTTCAGTCCTCCTGGGCGGCGAAGTGGAAACTCCTGCCGCCTCTGCCGTGCCAGACGGTGTGCGGAGCGGGGCCTCGTAGAGTAATCGGGTACCATCGGGCACGGTGCAGAGAGAGCTATGGGCTGGATCGGGGCCTCAGGGAGCGGGATAGCTACGACCTGTAGTTGCTGACAGGTGGCTGGTTCCGGTGCCTCCTGCTGGTGTTTGGCGGTGTTCGCGGTGGTCTATAGAGCCTCATTCGACTCTGCGTGGATCGCGGCTTGCTGCTGGGCTGATACGTCGGTCGCTGGGGTGGATGATGTCATCTGTGACGTGGGCGCCTCCGGGACCTCGGTCGCTTGTCTGATGGTGGCTTCCGTGGCCATCTTTGTGTCAGGAGTGGCGGCCATCCCGTCGTCCGAGGAGGAGTCCGCAGCCTCTGGTATCCTGGCAAACACGGACGGGCCTTTGTTGCTCACTAGTTGGGAGACCCGGGTATTTTTTATATACCAGTTCACCTTGAATCGACATCTCGTCCCACTTTGGCTTGGGGAGCACATCTTCCTTTGCTTCTCAGTCACACTGGATGCAGGAAGTGAAGGTGGAGCCTGTGGGGAGGAGTCTTCACTCCATTGGCTTACATTGCAAAGTTCTTGGTGGGCAGGATTTAGGTTTCCCGCTTCTAGGGGGGGTAGTCATCATTTTCACGCTCCTGGGAGGGCGTTCCTGTGTTTTCCCGCTTCTAAAGGGTCAAGAAGAAGCTGCGCCATTGCAGAAATATGGAAAATTAACCCTTGGAGTTTAACACAGTCTTTAGGCCTTGTAATAGTGTTAGGCTACTTTCACACTTGTGGCAGTGTGATCCGGTGAGCAGTTCCGTCATCAGAACTGCCCGCCGGATCCGCCGATTTTGATGTGACTGAAAGCATTTGTGAGACGGATCCGGATGTGGATCCGTCTCACAAATGCATTGCAAGAACGGATCCGTCTCTCCGCTTGTCATGCGGACAGACAGATCCGCCTTGTATTTCTTTTCACATTTTTACCGGTCTGCGCATGCGCAGGCCGGAAGGACGGATCTGGCATTCCGGTATTTTGAATGCCCGATCCGGCACTAATACATTCCTATGGGGATAAATTCCGGATCCGCCATTCAGGCAAGTCTTCCGTTTTTTTCGCCGGAGATAAAACCGTAGCATGCTACGGTTTCATCTTTTGCCTGATCAGTCAAAACGACTGAACTGAAGACATACTGTACGGATTACTCTCCATTCAGAATGCATGGGGATATGCCTGATCAGTTCTTTTCCGGTATAGAGGCCCTGTGACGGAACTCTATGCCGGAAAAGAAAAACGCTAGTGTGAAAGTACCCTTAGACACACAATTCGATCCTGTTCATGACGCCACTTTTGCAGTGGCCAGTTACGGGTGGATAATATTCTGTATTTGTCGTGATGCCAATTACAGCATGCGCAGGGTACTATCTCAGGGACCTTCCAAGGTGTTATAATGCACGTCCCAGATTAGGAATGCCAGAATAGTGTAATGGCCTATAATGTATCTGTAGTTTGGTGGCAGTTGTGTCACTGTGTCTCCTACCTGGGAACAGCCAGAATCCTGGTTCCTGGCTCACTTACAATAAATTTAAGTGTAGTGATAGTAGGAGTAATAGAGGAAATTTGCTGAATAAATGATGTCCACACCTTTAGATTAAGCTCAAACGTTGCTTTACTTAAAATAACTTGCATCCAAACAAAATACAGCTTTGGTCTCTTGCTCCGAGCAGGTTTTGGCAATGATTGTCAGGAATGAGTAACTCTGCTTTAAAGGGAGTCTTTCACCTATACTGACCATTATAGAACACTAACACCATTATCAGCATTATAGTCGCCATATTGGAATGCTACTTACTGTTTAGCTGTCCGTCGCTTATTTTCTTAACCACTACAGGACCGCCGTACGCAGGATTGCGTCTTGGCGGCGGCCCTGTTATTCCTCCTGGACGCGCCGGGGCGTCAACTCGCGAGACGCGAGATTTCGGGCAGAGCCGGCCCGCGCATGAGCATCGCGGGTCAGCAAAAGTTAGAGGACAAGTTCGTCATCAGCCTGCCAGCCAATGATCATCGCTGGCAGGCTGGTGATTTTCAAAAAAAACGAATCAGAAGCCATCTAACATCTTATATTTATAAATATAATGTGTTAAATGGCTTCTGTGCTCCTCTGCTGGTCCTTTTCGTCGGTTGGTCCCAGCAGAGGAGCACAGATCACTGTAAGTACACCAAACAGTACACTTAGCCCCCAGATCACCCCCATGACCCCAATTAACCCCTTGATCACCCCTTGATCGCCCCTGTCAATCACCTAGTGAAAGGGAAAAAAGTGATCAGTGTAAACTGTCACATTTTTCTTCACTAGTATTGACGGTTAGGTTTTAGGATAGTTTAGGCCCCTTTGTTAGGTAGTTAGCGTCGGTTAGCGCCCAGCCCACCAGCAGCGCAGCCCATCCTGGACCTTGTACCAGCACTGCCGTACAACATGGTGAAGTGGCGAGGACCAGAAGGGCAGTTGAAGCTGGTACGGTGGCACGTGCATTAGTTCCCCCGTCGCAGTCACCGCACAGACAGGCCCGTAGAGCCCCTAGAGTCCCTGAGGTGCTGGCAAACCCTTATTGGCAACCCCCAACTTCAGCCGCACCAATAGCTCCCCCTTTCACCGCCCAGTCTGGAGTTCGGGTTGAGACAGCTCAGATCGGATCGGCACTGGGGTTTTTTGAGCTGTTCTTGACTGCAGAGCTCTTGGACTTAGTCGTGGCATAAACAAATCTGTATGCCACTCAATTTATAGCCGCCAACCCGGGAAGCTTTTATGCCCATTCTACCCGTCCAAGTTTCCGAATGATTTTTTTTTTCTGGGCCTTCTCCTCAACATGGGCCTAACAAAAAAGCATGAATTGCGGTCATATTTAAATTACACTAAATTACATCTGAAGTGTAAAAGCTCTTAGAAGATAGTAGCAGGGTAGAGGAGTGTACTAACACAACTCTGGGGTGTTACACTTAGGGTATGCTCCAGGATTCCCTTTTAAAGTTAGAGTGCTACTTTAGACTATTTGCTGTTACCATATACATAAACTGACATAGCAATGGCTACCTACAGGTCTCTGCCCGTTTGAGTACAGTGTCTATTTCCTGTTTCCCTCTCGGTAAAACCAGAGAACCAAAAGACTGCACCAAGCGATCATATACTCCCTTTTTGTGGATACTGAGCTCTAGCATCACACCAAGCGTGGGGGTGTCATGTACTGTAATCACTCCATGATACAATGAAGGCCTATTACATATAATAATACATTACAGCGTCATAACAAGATTATGAATGTACAGTGTTAAGGAGCTAGAAATAAATACACAGATGGCATTAATGTTAACCATTAGAGACAGTAGCGGAGTGCAGAAATGGTAATATCTGACTATTGCAGCCAATCACTGGCCTCAGCAGTCCCGTGCTGCAAATGCAGGAATCATCATGGGGGCAGAGATTGGCTACAGAGATCATGAGGTAGGTGTACAGCATATTCAATTATGACTAGTGGGGACCATCAGAGAGACGGCGCTGGGGCCACTAGGGTTTTTACTAGGAATGGCTACTTTCATGCCAATTGCTGCTGTTAGGGTATCTTTAAAAAAATAAATAACGCAAACAACCCGTTTGAAAATGAAGCTGTCTGGTTTCCGCTATTAGGGGTTTGGGCTATTTTGGATGTTAATAACAAACTGAAAGTTTTGTAAAAACATGATCATCTGTTCACAAGCTACACTCAGTACATTTGGTGGGCCATCGGGTGCATTCACACGACCATATATATTTTGCGGTCCACAAAAACGAGGATCTGCCAAAAATACAGATGTTGTCTGTGTTGCATTGTTTGTTTGTTTTTTGCGAACCCATTCTAACAATGCCCATTGTAGTCCGTAAAAACATGTTCTAAGACATGGTCTATCTTTTTGCGGGGCTGCGGAACGGACATACGGAAGTTCTTTCCCCATTTTTTGCGGCCCCTTTGAAATGAATGGGCCCACATCCAATCTGCCAAAAAGGCGGATCAAAATAATACGGTTGTGTGAATGGGGCTTCATAGTGATTCACAACTTGTCAGACTGTCATGCACACGTCTTGTGGTTATTACAATCAACAGCCATTGGAAATTTTAAAAATAATGAGGAAGATTTATCCAGACTGCTGTAAAGGAAAACTGGTTTAGTTGCCCATAGCAATCAGATTCTACCTTTCATTTTTCAGAGCTCCTTTAGAAAATGAAAGGTGGAATCTGATTGGTTGCGAGGGACAACTAAACTAGTTTTCCTTTATACCAGTTTTGATAAATCCTCCCCCATGTGCCTGAATGGATCTAATTCAGGCGATGGTTATTTTTCCGGGGTGAGGAATTGACCGTTTTGCAGAATCTGTTGTCAGGATACATTTTTTATGGCGTATCACATAGGCAACAATGTGAAAACCAGGAATTGGGACAAATCCGTTCCCCACTGGCGCATTACCGCTTCGCCTCTGCGCCTTAAACAAACACCCGCATACTGCAGAATAGCTACTGTGTCCACACTACAGGTCTCCTGGCGGGTAAAGGGTTAAGCGCCTGTATGATTGAAAGAGGCTGAGGACCCGCTCTCGGGTTTATTAAAGTGAAGAATCCATTTGGAAACCTGAGGCCGGCTCTAAATAATAGATGCTTTTACCTCGCTATCCAGGTCTCTTAGGGCAGCGGTGAACAGAGCGAGAGATTCACAGGCCGGCCGCTGCTCTGACCTCCCTAAGAAATCACAGCACAATGAACATGGCAATATATATCCCCCCACCCCCCTCCTTTCTTCATCTATCCTTCCTGTGTCCTCGCGGTATTTATGTTTTCCTCTCAGTGCTCATTTTGCTTCACTTTCTGCTTTTCTGTCCCTTCATCATCCGCAGCTTTCTGTGCTTCTGTAATTACTATATTTGTCTCTCTTTCTCCTTCCCATCTCTCTCATTCGGTCTAATACCTCACTTTATCTTGCGTCTGTCACATAGTTGTATTTTTGCGACATTACTCGCGCTCGAAAACAATTCTCTGCGCCTCTCGCTGACACGGCTCTGTCACATGATGTGATGTCTCTCTCTAATTATTTTCTTTTTCCCTCGCGCACCTATGCTCTTTCCATTTTTAATACATGCCCTCCTCACAAAATGGGCTTCTCGAGTCGGTGCTGCAGGCGTGGTAAATCGTTAAGATTCGTGTAATAAAATCTCCTTCGAGTGTTACTATACCAAGGTTTATTACACACGTTAAATATAGGCTTTGTTCTGTTGGCAGTGGCGTAACTAGAAATTACTAGGCCCCACAGCAAACTTTTTAACAGGCCCTGCACCCCCTACTTCCGTGCAACCCCCGCCGCTCTTGTGACTAGTCAAGATCGCTCTCTCAGGCCACTCCATCTGTTTTATACATGTATAAAATATATATGTCATGTCACTCTATTTACTATCACTGTATATAATGTCATTGTATAATACTGTTAAGGGGGCCCTGACAAATTATTTTTGTCTTCCTCCTGGGTGGGCCCCCTTCTGAGGTGGAGCCCCAAAGCAGCTGCTTCCCCTGTTTCCACTATAGCTACGCCCCTGTATGTAGGAGTATATCTACTTGTCAGGTGACTCACTCACACACTGTTTAAAAGGATTTTCCAGATGGGAGACATTAAAAAATAAAATGGAGCGGAACTGATCCCCCCGCGGCTGCCGTTCCAGTGATGCACCTTTTCTCGTTGCTCTCCACTTCCTGTTTCCTCCTCAGCCAATCACTGGTTGCAACTGTGGCCCACTTAAGCCAGTAACTGACTGAGGGAGCATCTCCAGCTATTGAGTGTTGTGTGCTCAGGTGGAAGCAGAAAGTAAAGGGACCAGAGCAGAGTCAGAATTGGAGTGGCAGGGGATCAGTGAGATTAATAATTTTAAGCCCATTGTGTCCCATTTTAATATATATCCCCCCACCACCCCCACCAGAAAACCCCTTTAAAGAAAGGTCCTTTACATTAGACCAGTTCATGAATATTAAACTAGTGTCTGCAGTACTGTCCATTTCATACCCCGTTAATGTGCTCATCGGTGATCTGGGAAATATTTTGCACAAGCCCCTCCCATCGGTGACCATATTCAACCACTCAGTACATCTGAGAGTAATTGCAAGATTTTCCAGCAGCCTGGACTCGTTGGACCCAGTTCAAACACTGCATTTTTTATGCGGTTTTCCATTCCAGCTAGAATTTGGAATGCAATGTCTCTCCTCCCTTTAAAGGCTATGTACACCTATTTGTGTATCGTACAAATCGTATTTTCAGTTGGTCATTATTAAAAATAATTTTGCTGTTTCTGAGAAACAGGGTTAAAAATCAGTCTGTTTGCAGGGTATCAGTTTCTGTTTTATTTGAGTCTCGTCATCTGACAGCTCTTGTGTAGCTCTTATCTCTGGTCTCCATCAGATTGATAAGAACTGATTTAGAATGGTTGGTTATGATGGCAGGAGATATGAAATGTATCAAAAGACGGGATTAAAAGAAAACAGAAATCGACAGTCTGTAAACAGTGTGATTTTTTTGCCCTGTATCTCAGAAATGGCTGGGCCTTTATAAAGACCTATTGAAAAAAAGATTTTTAATCCAAAATGAGTAAAATGCAATCATTAAAAAAAAACATTGGCTCCGAAGGTATCCATAGCCTTTAAACTTTATTCGATGAGTGATATAAGAAATGAAAATCAGACATTGTAGAGTACAATTTCTTTCTAATAAAGCTAGAACAAGCCCTGTACCTCACATACATCCACAGCTCGCATTCATCACTCCAATTTCCTTCCTAAATTCTCTTCAAGCTAGCAGCACAAGTGAAGTATTCTTTCTCAGGGGCATGTCCTTTCTGCTACAGCTTGAGGGCATAGTCTTTCTGCAGCAGCTCTCTCCCTATCAAAGCTCAGGGGATGCTGCAGACCTCTCCCTGTAGCTGCCACAGCTTCTAACAGTAGAACAGTTGAGAAATGGAACTGAGCATGTGTGACCACCTAAGTAAGTGGACGTGTACATTACTATACAAATTGAACACCAGGGGGTGCCATTACAATGATCTAAAGAGAATATCTCACAGCTAGAGCATTTTGTAACAAAAAATGATATACAAAAGTAACTAGTTTTTCATGCTGAATTATATTGTCTGCAAAACCACTTTAAGTAAACTTTATTAAAGGGAATTTGTCAACAGCCACCTCCCCATCAAACTGTTTGCATAGACGCATAGCTGTGGTTTACCTGATTAAAACGCTGTTTTTCTTTTGTTGATCCGTGGCTCAGTTCGCCAGTTGTGATAGCCCTTCTGAGCAATGAGGGTGTCACCATTGCTCTTGTACCCAAGCACCACTCATTTCTCTGGCCAGTCCATTCTCTGGCTGCTTTGATTGACAGGGCCAGGCAGTGGTAAAGCAGTGAGGGAGAAGCTGGCCACCGAAAGGAGTGGAACTTAGGTGTAACTAGAGCGATGGTGGGCCCCATCGTTGCACTTAAAATCTAATTTGCAAATGAGGAAAAAGTATTATATCTCGAGAATGGATCCTCAGACCAAAAAAAGAAAAACACTGTTTTAATCAGCTGAACCACAGGAGGTCACATACGGAGGTCACTGGTGACAGATTCCCTTTAAAGGGAACCTGTCACCAGGATTTTGTGTATAGAGCTGAGGACATGGGTTGCTAGATGGCCACTAGCACATCCGCAATACCCAGTCCCCATAGCTCTGTGTGCTTTTATTGTGTAAAAAAAACGATTTGATACATATGCAAATTAACCTGAGATGAGTCCTGTCCCTGACTCATCTCACTTACAGGACTCATCTCAGGGTAATTTGCATATGTATCAAATCGTTTTTTTTACACAATAAAAGCACACAGAGCTATGGGGACTGGATATTGCGGATGTGCTAGTGGCCATCTAGCAACCCATGTTCTCAGCGCTATACACAAAATCCCGGTGACAGGTTCCCTTTAAGTCTATGTGTATGAACCTATTTTTTCTCGGATCTCTGAATCCTTTTAAAAACAGGACCATTCTAGCACAGGTCACTGTTGAGACCATTGAATGGCCGGTAGAGATCATGTGCATGTAATGTAGGCAGCATATCACACTTCTGGCACTCTTGATTTTACAGCATTCCACTACTGCTCAAATAGCGTTATATGTGCCACCGAGAACTTAAAAACGGTACCTTTGTTGTATCTAATGGAGTTTTCTTTCAGCCAAAAATGAACTTTTAAGATTCTGTAAATGCGCCCTCTCAAGTGCCCAGGGCGGCATCTCAATCGTCCGAGCCCCAGACAGCACCTCCTCAACGGCTCATAACCCCGCCCTCCGTGTGCCTCTGCCTGCCCGTTTACTCTCCTCCTCTCTCATTTTCCACTGCGACTGCGCGGTCAAATTCGTAGCGGGCGCAGTGGAAAAGGAGAGAGGAGGAGAGTAAACGGGCGGGCAGAGGCACACGGAGGGCGGGTTTATGAGCCGTTGAGGAGGTGCTGCCTGGGGCTCGGACGATTGAGACGCCGCCCATGGCACTTGAGAGGGCGCATTTACAGAATCTTAAAAGTTCTCGGTGGCACATATAACGCTATTTTATCACTCTAATATGCTCAAATGTGGTGACAGACTCCCTTTAAATTACATTTTTTTATGCAATGTGGAGTGAAGTAGTTCAAGTTGAAAATTAAACAAGCCTGTTCTTACCATGATGTATGGCATTGTAGATAACACCTAGTTTGAAACAAGTCAAGTGGTTGTTGATACCACCTCACCAAAGCTTACCTTCATATGAACAAAAAGTTCATACCCAAAGGGAGACTTGAGTGAAAGAAGGGCAGAGTGTGGTGCGTTGTGGGACCATTAGACCCACTGATGGATCCAGTAAATGAAGCATGGTAGTAGATAAGCCAGGTAAGGCTTTTTATATTACCTCATCTATAAAATATGAGCATATGAATAGAATCCGCATGAACAACATTTATACCACGCTTGTTAACACAATAGAAGTCTAGTTTTCTTTAAATTTTTATGATTGTATTTAATATCTTATTTGTTAGAAAAAATAAACTTTGAAATGAATCGGTCAATATAATTTATACAGGAATTTGGAAGCACCTTCATGGTTATTGTTTTCCAATAAAGGTACTGTGGAACCCTAGGGTTCTCTACAAGGCAACTAAGGAGTCTCTGGCAGAAAGCCTTACTTTATTTCAAAGAATAGTGGAATAATCTTCAGAAAATTTAAAGATGCTTGGTATGAGGTGGACATGAAGTTCAGTAACATAGAAGGGGTTTGAGAAGAATGTGTTATAACAATGTCTTGTGTTCCGCCTGATAGGAGTGATTCATCCTTGATGCAGTATTTGGAGGTTCCTTGGGATGGGAGAACATTATCCAGGGGTTTCCTACATGGCATAAGAGTGGACATAGCTCTAGCCCCTCTTACGAAGATTAGCCTAATCCTTTAATTTTCTCACCTTAGCTCGGGGTTACTATTTAACCCTGCTGAGGTGAAAACTCCACCTAGCTGAATTGTTGATTGCACTGGCCCTAGACATAACTGAATAGTGTGGTAAATGTCACAGGTAGTCTGCAATGGTGTTTCACCACTTTGGGTAAGTCATATACCTTGACAGGATGCAATGGACATTGGCAATGAGCTCACAAGGGGGAGTGAGAAACACTGTAGATATACTGCACTGTCAAATAAATGTATTGCACTCTAAGTGTGTGTATTGTAACATCACTGAGGTTATGCTGTCACCTAATGTTTAATTGTATTATTGCTATTGGATATGTTGTGGGTCATGTGATTTAATATATTGAGGTCCGAGTAAGAGCACATGTCATAGAGATGATAAAAGTGCTCTGCAGACCTCATGATAGCAGCAGGCAGACTGAAAACTAAGTAGGGAAGCTGCTGCTGTAAACAAAACCAACAATAATCATGTGTGTAAACAGCTAGCAGGTAGAGGTAAAGGATTGTATAATAGGCTTGTGACCAACACCAGCCAGCCAGCCAGCCTGTCACCAGCAGACTGTGTGAGAGACTATGGGCAACACTCATGTCACGAGGAAGGGCATGTTGTAAGTTAATGGAGCTGTGCATATCATCTTCATTACCGCCACTCTGAAGGGACCTGTCACCAGAGTCAAAGTGTCAACTGTCGGCCAGGATTCTGGTGCAATGCAAGCAAGAGGGAGACTAATTTGTTACCTCTTAAAGGGACTGTGTTATAGTTGCCTTTTGCCACTTAAAGGGACAGTGTACCTAATTGACCTGTTGCCTGTAACCAAACCTGTGCCCTTGTTAAGGGACTTTAAAATCATATGCTTGTTCTCTCTTGAGAGACTGTAACCACTAAGGCTACTTTTACATCTGTGTTTTTCCTTTCCAGTATTGAGATGGGGACAGAACTAGTCAATGGGGACAAAACTGAACAGAATGGAACTGAATGCACCAGAATGGATTGTGTTCTGTTTGGTTGCTTTCCCATGCCGGACAGAAAAAACGCTTCCCAAGCAGCGTTTTTCGGTCCGGCATGGGATGTGGAGCAAGATGGACCTGGCATGAAACACAATGTAAGTCAATGGTGCCGGTGTAACGTTACATTACCCTACTTCATGAGAATTCCCTACCTCCTAACTTCCGGTCGCACCGGAAATGACGTGAGGAGGCGTGCCAGAGTTTTGACGATCTGCGCATGCGCAAAAGGACAGTTTAGGGAAAATCTCAGCGGAGTTCAGCTGGACACCGGGACACTGCGCATGCGCCGGAGAGCCTCACCAGCCTTAGGGTTGGGAAAGATTACGGCCCAGTGCGCAAGCGCGGCTAACTACAGAACATCCATCCGATCTCCGCGCTTGCGCAGTGTGGGGGTAGGGAGATCTGATGGCCATTTTTTCTGTTAAATAAATATATATATATACAGTACAGACCAAAAGTTTGGACACACCTTCTCATTCAAAGAGTTTTCTTTATTTTCATGACTAGGAAAATTGTAGATTCACACTGAAGGTATCAAAACTATGAATTAACACATGTGGAATTATATACATAACAAAAAAGTGTGAAACAACTGAAAATGTGTCATATTCTAGGTTCTTCAAAGTAGACACCTTTTGCTTTGATTACTGCTTTGCACACGCTTGGCATTCTCTTGATGAGCTTCAAGAGGTAGTCACCTGAAATGGTCTTCCAACAGTCTTGAAGGAGTTCCCAGAGATGCTTAGCACTTGTTGGCCCTTTTGCCTTCACTCTGCGGTCCAGCTCACCCCAAACCATCTCGATTGGGTTCAGGTCCGGTGACTGTGGAGGCCAGGTCATCTGGCACAGCACCCCATCACTCTCCTTCATGGTCAAATAGCCCTTACACAGCCTGGAGGTGTGTTTGGGGACATTGTCCTGTTGAAAAATAAATGATGGTCCAACTAAACGCAAATCGGATGGAATAGCATGCCGCTGCAAGATGCTGTGGTAGCCATGCTGGTTCAGTATGCCTTCAATTTTGAATAAATCCCCAACAGTGTCACCAGCAAAGCACCCCCACACCATCACACCTCCTCCTCCATGCTTTACGGTGGGAACCAGGCATGTAGCGTCCATCCATTCACCTTTTCTGCATCGCACAAAGACACGGTGGTTGGAACCAAATATCTCAAATTTGGACTCATGGGACCAAAGCACAGATTTCCACTGGTCTAATGTCCATTCCTTGTGTTCTTTAGCTCAAACAAGTCTCTTCTGCTTGTTGCCTGTCCTTAGCAGTGGTTTCCTAGCAGATATTCTACCATGAAGGCCTGATTCACACAGTCTCCTCTTAACAGTTGTTCTAGAGATGTGTCTGCTGCTAGAACTCTGTGTGGCATTGACCTGGTCTCTAATCTGAGCTGCTGCTAACCTGTGATTTCTGAGGCTGGTGACTCGGATGAACTTATCCTCCGCAGCAGAGGTGACTCTTGGTATTCCTTTCCTAGGGCGGTTTTTGTGACTGCACTTGGGGACACTTTCAAAGTTTTCCCAATTTTTTGGACTAACTGACCTTCATTTCTTAAAGTAATGATGGCCACTCGTTTTTCTTTATTTAGCTGCTTTTTTCTTGCCATAATACAAATTCTAACAGTCTATTCAGTAGGACTATCAGCTGTGTATCCACCTGACTTCTCCACAACGCAACTGATGGTCCCAACTCCATTTATAAGGCAAGAAATCCCACTTATTAAACCTGACAGTGCACACCTGTCAAATGAATACCATTTCAGGTGACTACCTCTTGAAGCTCATCAAGAGAATGCCAAGAGTGTGCAAAGCAGTAATCAAAGCAAAAGGTGGCTACTTTGAAGAACCTAGAATATGACATATTTTCAGTTGTTTCACACTTTTTTGTTATGTATATAACTCCACATGTGTTAATTCATAGTTTTGATGCCTTCAGTGTGAATCTACAATTTTCCTAGTCATGAAAATAAAGAAAACTCTTTGAATGAGAAGGTGTGTCCAAACTTTTGGTCTGTACTGTATATATTTATTTAACAGAAAAAATGGCCATCAAATCTCCTTACCCCCACACTGCGCAGGCACGGAGATCGGATGGATGGAACCGCACTTGCGCACTGGGCCGTAATATTTCCCTACTAAGGCTCTCTGGCGCATGTGCAGTGTCCCGGTGTGTAGCTGAACTCCGCTGTGAGATTTTCCCTAAACTGTTCTTTTGCGCATGCGCAGATCGTCAAAACTCCGGCACGCCTCCTCACGTCATTTCCGGTGCGACCGGAAGTAAGGAGGTAGGGAAATCTCACGAAGTAGGGTAATGTAACGTTACACTGGATCCGTTTTCTCAGACACAAAAGAAAGATTCTGTCTGTAAGGTGACCCACTCACAAGGTTTGCAAACACTGTAGTAAGAAGCACTTTCTAACAAGGTAATAGATACAATTTATAATCTGATCTGGCGGTGTTAAAGCTTACTAACCCCAGCCAGGCCAGGGAAAGATATAGCTCTGCTACCACATTCAAACTGTAAAGATAAATCTCATTGCCCCATTTTCCTATACTTACCAATGCCATATGTCAGTGGGAGCGATCAGTTCTCGAAGCCTAAAGCAAAGCTGATGTTACTGCACTCTTGTCTGTTCAATGTGAGACTTAATTTGTTATAATTCCATTAGGGCAAAGGAAACTAAGGATGGGCGACAGTCAGCTCTGCAGATGGCTTAATCTCATTGCATTGCAGATGTCAGGGAAAATAATATAACAATTAATCAAACGATTATCAAATTCAAAAGAAATGTAAGCAGAGATTTTATATTTGTTTCAAAGACAAAATGTGAAACAATAGTAACAATAGTAAGAAGATTAAGAGCTTTAACGCCCCTAACCCCCACCCACCAAGATAAAAAGTACCTCATTATATAGATCTTAAGCCAGCTTCTATCCAGCTTTTCTAGATGCCTAAATTGCAAATTTGCTTAGATATGCAGCAGTATATCCCTATAATTGCATAGGTAGGCAGATTTTTGGAAAGCTGAGCGATGACTCCTACGGGAGCTTTAATGGTGGCTATATTGGTCATCTACTGATCTTCCAGGAAGCAGATAAAACAAAAGCACTGATGCTTTATCCCTAGTATAGGTCATCAATAGTTGATAAGTCAGACTCCAGGGACCCTCAGCGATCACCAAAATGAATAGGACTGAACTGCAGTACCAGCCACATCCAATGTGTCTAGGTAGGCCTTAAAGAGGGCACAACAGAATGTTGTAGCTCAATCATTCTGATTATAGTTGATGGTATTATGGTAGCCTATCCTAATTCGGTGTTCCTCTTCCTCCCTCCCTGCACTCACTCATAATTCCTGCTTCCACATGTAAATACTTAATCGACTGTTCACTGGGTTCTTTAAAGATGGTGTCTGCTCAGGAGCTGCGCGGGTGCCATAGCTCTCGGGCTTCTACTGTTTTACACAGCAGACACCCGCAAGCAGTGTCCTTGATCAGAGACTACTCTGATCACAGAGATTTAATCCCTCAGATTTCACGGTCAGTTAAGACAATGGCATCCGAAAAGACATTTGCTGGGATGCTTCCAATGCCCAAACAGCTCACGGCCAAACTGCTTGTGAAGGTTTCCAGTCCTGCCATGGTAAAGTTACTATTGAGCCGAGCCTCAGGCAGGGCTCGATAGGAACATAACATTATTCTCACAGACTGCTCTGATAAACCAGAGCAATCTATGGCAGTGATGGCAAACCTTTTAAGGACCAAGTGCAAACTCCAACTCAGAACCCACATATTTATTGCAAAGTGCCAACACAGCAATTTAATCTGAATACTACACATCCAATATAGTATATTTTCCATGTACTTTATCATTTAACTATAATAGCATGCTTACATTCCATGCCCTGCCTGTGCTGTTCATAGTGAGCCCTGTGCTGATGAACGGCGGAAAAAATCTTAAGGCATGTTGGTACGCCTTAGACTTTTTCCAGGGTGCGAGTGCCCACCTGTGCCATAGGTTCGTCACCACTGGTCCATGGTATAAGTGATCTAATGATCACATGTCCACGTCCCTTACAAGGACAAAAAAAAAGCTTTAAAAAAAAAAAAAATTTAAGTCCAAAAAGAATAAAGAATTTAATCACTCCCTTTCTCCAATTTACATATAAAAAGTATGTAAATAATAAAAAATAAGCATAATTGGTATAGCTGCATCCAAAAATGGAAAACATATTCAATTATAAAAGTATCCCATGAAGTGAACATATTAACAGAAAAAAAAAATCTAAATGACCAAATCAGACTTTTTTTTCCATGGCAGTGCATGGAAGCTACAGAAACAGCACGCTATGCTCGCAGCCACCCGGTGGTCAGTCTTAGTCCCATCTCACCTTTGTAGTGGTGAGATCAGAGGCGTACATAGGAATCACTGGGCCCCATAGCAAAAATCTGAATTAGGCCCCTTAACTCCGCCCACTACCCACCATGGCCCCTCCCACTTCCTGACCTTGCTCCTCCCATGCCACACCCCCATTAAATAAATTTATACATGACCTACAGAAACTGTTAGGGGTTTCCTGGGGGTGACCTGTCACATGGGATATCTGCTGCAGCCTGCAGGTCTCCTTATTTGGGGTGCCATGTTAAAGGGAATCTGTCACTAGCAATTTACCCCCAATTTTTTTTTCATGAATCCATGTTTAACAGAGTACCTGTTTTCCATCTGTCTTGTTCTTTTGATTGTGAGTCTTGTCATTTCTTCAAAAAATCGATTCTTATGATATGCAAATTACGCTGTAAGGAGCCCAGAGGGGCGTTATTCTTTCTCCACTGTGCCCAGGAACGCCCCTCTGAAGTGCCGTGCCCGGCTAAATTTGAAAACTAATAACGCCTCCAAGTTCATCTAAATCGCCCCCAAATCCGATCCTCCTCTCGCCGGGCACGGCACTTCAGAGGGGCGTTCCTGGGCACAGTGGAGAAAGAATAACGCCCCTCTGGGCTCCTTACAGCGTCATTTGCATATCATAAGAATCGATTTTTTTGAAGAAATGACAAGACTCACAATCAAAAGAACAAGACAGATGGAAAAAAGGTACTCTGTTAAACATGGATTCATGAAAAAAAAAAAAAAATTTGTAAATTGCTAGTGACAGTCAGATTCCCTTTAATCGGGACATCTGCTAGATTTTTGGGACCTGTCACATGGGACATCAGCCCATGATGGTTGGGGCACTATTTCTGGGGTTCCATGAGTGGTAACTTGTAAGTATCTCTGTACATTGTGGCTTGTACTATAATATATTCGGAATTTGGAGTAGTCGGCCGGGCCAGGCACTGCTGCAGGGAGTGCAGCAGGCAGTGACACAGCAGGGACCAACGAACAGTACTTCACTTAAAGGGAATCTGTCACTAGCAATGTTGAAAAAAAAAAAATTCATGGATCCATGTTTACTAAAGTACCTTTTTTCCATCTGTGTTCTTCTTTTCCATGTCAGTCTTGTCCTTTCTTCTAAAATTGATTCTTAGGATATGCAGATGACGCTGTAAGGAGCCCAGAGGGGCCCCTCTGAACTGCCGTGCCCGCCTAAATATGAAAACTACTAACGCCTCCATGTTTAGCTGAATCGCCTCCCAGAGGCGCGGCTAAGTCCTCAACACCCGCCCCCCTCCTCAGCGCCGCGCTCTGCAAACACCCGATCCTCCTCTCGTCGGCGTCCCAAATCCCGCGCAGGCACAGTGCCGGCGATTGCCTGCGCCTGCGCTCTGATAATACGGCTGAGGGCAACAGCTTCAACATCGTCACTGGGCTCGGCGCATGCCCAGTGACGATGTTGAAGCTGTTGCCCTCAGCTGTATTATCAGAGCGCAGGCAATCGCCGGCACTGCGCCTGCAGCACCGCCCAGCGAAGTGAATATTGATGAGCTGGGCGGCGCTTACTGTACCGGACTTCACAAGATCCGGCGCATGCGCCGGGCACTGTTAAGCGCAGCGCTTCAGAGCGGGGACCGCAGAAGCCGCCCAGCAAACTGAATATTCATGAGCTGGGCGGCGCTTCAAAACGGCAGTTGGGGGAGGCTGGCTGGGCGCAAGGGAGGTGAAACGCCGCCCCTTGGGCAGATTGAAGACCGTTGGAGCAGGTTATAAAACTTAAGTTTACTGTATGTATAATACTTATACTTGCTTATTGGCCCTGTCAGTGTCCCTTTAAGTATATAGTGCAGACTCTTAAGTCCTGACTCTGCAAAAAGAATGAATACAACACACTCGAGCAACATATCCTTAAAATGTGCATTAAAATGGAGGAAACTGTATTCCGCATTAATGATAGATTTAATTCAAGTGCACAGCTGTCCACCCAGCACCACTCTGATCCAGACACATGTAGGGCTTCCAAGTAATTGCACCCAGCTTGTAATTAAGACAACACAATGTCCCTATCAATGTGTAACGTCCCCTCCAGTGCACACCACAGCTCGTCCTAGACACTGGTAGAAGCCATTTTTATCGCGTAAGAAACATTAAAGCTCTATCAGCACTAGCCTCCAGGTGTAGTAAAAGGTCTACCAAAAGCCAGTTTATAGGAGCTAATTATATAGTGCCCACTGATGAATTACACAACGGAAGAGAACAGATGGTATCTAAACTCGCTCACCATGAACCAAAGAGAGAGAATTCCTTAACTTCCTTAGCTTTAAACATACCTTAAAAACACATTTTTAGGTAGCCTTATCACATTTCCTAAACTGACTCCCATTTACCTCCCTCCACCCAGGGTTGGACTGACCCACCAGAGTACTAGAGGATTCTTTGGTGGTGTGGCAGGCGCAGCACTATGAAGTGCCTTTTGCGCTGTGGCATTAGAAGAATTTTGATATCTCTGACTTTTAGTCTGACCAGACTGTCTATTACTCTGTAATTCCTCTAACGCCGTTCTATGGAAACAGTAGATTTAAAGAGCACACCAAATGCTTGAAATAACTTATTTATTAACTTCAACTTTTCTTTATATAGTCCATGTATAGCAGATAGTCCATGTACAAAAAACGTGTTGCATATAGATTCATAAAATGGCGGTATGCATACGATGGTGGTTCAACTGTTCAATCTTGTCATTCAACATAAAATGGTGGATATATTTCTCTCTTGAGTATCTGTACTCTCACTTTAAGTTATTTAAGCACTTTATGATCTCTCTGAGAGGTATATCTGAGGTCTAACTAACAGTTCACTTGCTGAATTCGGTCGCAATTTGCAGTATGCAGTAACTATTTGCAGATTGGTTGAGTATGATCTAGTATGGTTGTATGCTATTTGGATTGTAATATGGAATTTGAAATTGGATTGTGAACTTTGTAGTTGGCAATTGTATGGTATTTGCAATTGGTGGAACTGTAAGTAAACACACATATAACTGGTTCAGTATACAGTTCTAGTCACTATATTAACAGTAGGACCTGTTTTAAATACCTATTTTGGCCTCTCTTCCATAAAACACAGCTCTTAGTGGAGTGAATGTCTGTTCAGCTCCTCTACTCTGGTGTAATGATTCTAGCAGCTCTTGCTAGGGGAATTTCCCACACAGGTTGTGTGTGAGGCTGACTGTGATTGGTCTTCTGCCCAGCAACAACAGTTTAACTATATGCTTTCTGTTGTTTCTGCTATGTCATTGAGCTTACCTTACATTATATAATAAATCTTAAAGGCATACTATCTTTTCTGCTTCTGTGAACACAACATATAACTGTTACATGACATCCAAAACACGAAGTCACATATAAAAACTCAGCTTTTGTCTTTAACACATAAACATACTAACTGTATTTAGGTTATTGGCAGGTCTAGCTGTATAAACATATAGGCTATATTAGCAACCTAGGACAGGTCTTAGCTGGACAGCTATAGGTGGGCCCAAGTTCTGACAACAATGGACCACTAATAAAACAGGTCCTTTAAGGTTTTATATACACAGAATGTGGGCCCTTAGAATGATTTCCTCTGGTGGGCCCAAAGGACTTCAGTTTGATACTGCCCCCACCACTCATTATTCTGTACCAAACCCTATCATCCAACAGTAATCCCGCAAACTCAATGCACTGGCTCCTGCAGCTCCATTGAGTACGAAGATGACGGGACCACTTTAGAAAAGTTTGGCTTTTTTGTCATTTCCTCATAGATTGTAAGCTCTTGAAAGCAAGGCCTTCACTCAACGCTCTACAATTCTATATTAGCCTGTATGGTGGTGCCATACAAATAAAGTTTATTATTAATATCATTATTAAAGAACACTCATCCAGAGATGGAAAAGACAAGCATCTTGGAAGTTGTCCACTCCTGTGCAGAAATGAATTTTTCTCTTTCCCTTCCCTCTCCATTCCTGAGCCTGACATAGCATTCGGTATAGAAATCATTCTTAGTGAAGGGATCTGAACCTAATTTCCCAAATTTAAGAAGATGGTTAGGTCAGAGCAAAATATTCGTGCATTGGTCTGATGTATATAAAGAAGCAGACATGCTACTATTAGGGCTGTTGTTGCGGACATCGCTGACAAAACGTATATATGTATGTTCAATTGAATCGTACCATAGCCTTGAAGAAAAACTAAATCAACCCCTTAGATAACTATATTAGCTGTTCTAGATAGCAAAATAGAAGAATTGTGGGAAAATGATCATTTATAGTGTTGAATGGTCACCAAGGTAACAAATTATAGGTTTGGGAAGAACTGAGTAGAGTCACCAGTCATTGCATTCGGCTTTTAAACATCACAAAACAACAGTATAGAAAGAGATTAGTGGCTACAGTCCCTTAATTGTTAAATGCCAGAGAACAGACAAATGACTCCAATTCAGCCAGACTGGAAAGATTAGTCATCGAGCTGACCTGTGAGTGTTAAACCTCCGTGCAGAACACATCTATCTTTGAACAGATGCTTCCGCCTTTCAGCAGCTTTACCATTGATGCTTCTATAAGATGGTGTAACTTTAGAAACCTTGGATAGTTCTGGCAGTAAATAAAACTCATGGATGCTATACATGACTTAGAATATATGCAGTGAGTCCCTGAGGAGCCGGAGCAGAGAACGGGAATGGTAGTGGCCCAGATGAGATGATTTGTCACAGTGTACTCCCTCAGGGATTTGTTCCCTGGGGATGAGTGCAGTATAAGGGTGGTATAAGCAATCAGGTCAGAATTAGAAGAATTAAAGTGTCTCTTTACTTAATGCAAAATATAAGTTGGCTGTAGGTGTCCATTGGGTGAAAATACAGGCTTTTATGAGTTGGCTTGACCTGGATGTGATTTAGGTGATGGGTGTCTGAACTGTAGTTCTTCACCGGCAACGGGGTCTGGACAGCTAGTATTCTTGCAGTCTCTCTGGAGTAGTAGTCTCATAGAAAAACTGGAGCAAGAAGTGGTCCCTAAAACCCTTGGAGTAGGACCTGTAGCATGAACTTCATTCCTCTGCATTGTCCTAGCTAAGACTCCCTCTCCTGGAAGGAAGCAAGACCAGCCCAATCCTAATGGGAAGGGAGGAATGGGATGGAATGTACATGGTAACAGGAGACAGGGCAACATAAAATATAACACACATTGCAGATACCCCAGGTTAGGAGTACTGCATATGCACGAGTACTTGACATATTGGGCCAGTACCATGTCATACATAAAGCAGAGTGCCATTGCAAAATCTGATTTGGTTCCACTTTGGTTTGTCCTACTTTTTGCAGGGATTACTTCCACATGAATAAAATGTGTTACAAATTTACTGAGAGATTCTAATTTCAGTAAATCCAAAACTTTTTGATTTGTACCTCATGAATTGCTCAAAATACAGGCCACCATTTAAAAGATCAAAATACAGAGAAGAAGGAACAATATGACTTTTCAGGGAAAATGGAGCACTTTTCATTGGGGTCACATTTATTCCATCAAATTGAATATGACCTGAAGTGAATTTTGGGAAATTCACTTATAGCTTTGAAGTACAGAAGAATTGAGGCCTAGCTATAGGGAAGAATATGCAGCAGTCATATCTGGATCTTGGCAGGGTCTTGGGAGGCCCAAAGGCCCTGCAGTAACATAGGAAGACAGCAATATTATGATACATTTTAAGGCAGGGCCCTGTGACAGAGCTTGCACCAGGAAACAATGTGTTTTAAGTTATGCCTTTGATAAAGAGGGAGTTTAGCTATATTCCAGCTTCATGAGCTCTATAGATATAGGTGTGGAAGCAAAAAAGGCAAGAAATAATGAGTTTCACCTGCTAGTATCAATACAAAAAATGTTCAGGTTGGGTCAGTTGCCTGGATGTTGTCTGCTCACCTGACTCAGTTGTGCACCAGGCAAATCCAATGTCACAATCCTGTATATCCACACTATCCCAATCCAATGGCGGTAACACAATATAGCATGAGTGCCAAAATAAATAGAAACTATGGGTACTACTATTGGAGTACTGTATTGAAATAGTATTTAAAGGGAACGTTCCATGTTATAAAGGCATAAAAGAACAAACAATAAAATTTTTACACATACTAGCCGTCTAAAAGATAGCTATCAATATAATTGTAGATGACAAAGTGAAGACACAGATATTAAACTCATACCGATTTATGTGTTTTCACCAGCGAGCTGACAGATATCATTCAAAGGTTCAATAATCAAGGTTCTCCATCAAATATCACTATTTTAACACAAGAAGTACAGCTGCGTCTGAGCATATTAAATATTGATAAAGCCCACAGCCCAGATGGCATACAACCATGGGTACTGAGGGAATTAAGCTCAGAAAATTATATACTATTGTATCTCATCTTCTTAGACTCTCTTGTAAGAGTGACCGTGCCACAGGACTGGAAGATGGCAAAGGGTGGAACTTTGTTACTACTATCCGGTATGGTATTCTAAGAGATGAGCAGCACTAGTATATGGATTACTGCAAGAAAGGTCATGCCTAACCAACATGCTTTGTTTCTATGAGGAGGTAAGTTTAAATCTGGATGTTCATCATGTGGCAGATGTGATATGCTGTACCTGGATTTTGCAAAAGCCTTTGATACTGTATCCCACAAATACCTTATGCTGAAGCTACAAATGAAAGAAATAGGGGACAATATTTGCACATGGGTAAAGAATGGGTTATAAGACTCAAAACACAGAGTCGTTGTAAATGGTACATACTCAAAATGGGCTAAAGCCAGCAGTCAGGTACCACAAAGATCTGTGTTAGGCCAGATTCTTTTTAGTCTCTTCAGAACAGTGGCTCAGTGGTTAGTGTAACAGCAGCTGCAGGGCGCCGCGGTCCCCCCACTTACCGCTGTAGTCCTGGGCTCTGTCAGGGTGTGTGCATTGCTTCTGAAGATTTCGCTCCACAGCTTTCACTCCGCCCTGGTCACAGCCTGTGTTCAGTTTCATGTTTCATTGCTCTAAGGGCGGAGCACATCACTCCCTGGTACTGAGTGGGTTTGGTCAGGTGACCTGGCTGACCTAACCTGGCTCTCCTGCAGGTATTTAAGTGTCTCTGCCCTCTTCCCAGATGCCTCAGTGTCAAGGTCCTTGTCTTTTGCTAAAGAGTCTGATAACCACTGGTGCTCCTGACTTGTACTTCATTCCTGGACTCTGCTTATCGTCTGATCCCTGCCTGCTTTGACTCTCCTGTTGCCGATCCCGATTGCCTGACCTGTACCTGTGCCACCTGCCCTGACCCATTGTCTGTCTGACTACACCTCTGCCTCATCCTTTAGTCCTGTACCATTGCTCCTGGTAACGTCTCTGCTCTCCTTACTACACCTCTGCCTCATCGTTTTGGTCCTGTACCGTTGCTCGTGGCAATGTCTATGCTCGCCTGACTATGCTTATACTTCAGATACCCACTCTGGTTCTCCCTGGTCCGCCACGACCGGCTGCCACTGACTTGGGGATCACTCTTGAGTAGCCCCTGGCAACTACCCTAACGGCTCAAGTCTATCCTCACATCTGAGGCGCTAGTGAAAACCAGGTAGTTGCTTAGACACGCCCCTCCAGAGCATAGTCAGTCAGTGGCACAGTGGGTCCACACCCGCTGATTCGTGACAGTACACTGAGGCCATGGACCCTGATGGTCATCCCAAACCTGTCGTCCAGGAAATATTCCGTGAAGTAAACGTCAGGATGTCTTGATGCAGTTCATGCAAAATGTTGCTGCTCGTCTGGATGTCATCTTGTCTCCAGTTACTGAAGAGTCGCCACTTGCGGCTGCTTCAGCTATGTCCTCTTCGATGAATCTGGATTTGTGCGCCGCCGGTGTGCAACTCCCACTGCCATCGCTCTATGGTGGAGATCCAAAGACCTGTCATGGATTCCTCAACCAGTGCCTGATCCACTTTGAGTTGCATGGACACAAGTTTCCTACTGAGCGGTCCAAGGTTGCCTTCATCGTGTCCCTGCTGTCCGAGGAGGCCCTTGCCTGGGCAAATCCTATTTGGGAACATGGAGGTCCTGAGACCACTAATCTGCAAGTTTCTCTGGGTGTCTTCCGGCAGGTCTTTGAGGAGCCCGGACGCTCATCCTCCGCTGCATCAGCCCTGGTACGTCTGCAGCCGGGTTCCTTGTCTGTGGGTCAGTACGCCATCCAGTTTTGTACCCTGGCTGCCGATCTTGCATCGAACAATGAGGCTCAACTGACGGTGTTTTGGGAGGGCCTTTCTGACTGGATTAAGGATGAATTAGTGTAGTGTCCCACTAGGTAGGAGTGGGCACTACACAAGGGTCAATTGGGTAACGTGTTACTTCTGCTCACAAGGGACAGTGATATTGTATTTATCCATGCATTGTAATGTATTTCCTGTGTGTTTTTGCATTGGTATGTTTTCCCCTGTTAATGCTTAGCAGGCCTGGTTGGGTGTAATTAGACATCCCAGACACTAGAGGGAGATAGGGAGCCCCTAGTATAAATGTCCAGGCCCAGACACGGAGAGGTCACAGTCAGGAGTCTGTGGAGACAGAAGTGAGAAGGCACCAGCCCGAGATATGCTGAGGGCCTCCTCCTGACATGCAGCTAGACAGTCCTGGTTTCTAGTTGCACCAGGAGGCTAGAAGGAGTACAGCCTGCCTGGAGACCAGTAATCCAGCCAACAAATACAGTTGAGACACCCCAGTAGTAGGAGAGCATCTCCTGGGAGAAACCTGCAGCCACCTTTCCACTCCAGCAGGAAACAAAGGTACTGTAACCTAAAGCAAGTGCCAATACTGGAGGAAGGATTATATATACCAAGGATTCAAGCCAGCAATTAGGCATGCGGGCCTTGGGATCCAGCCAGCTAGAATAGCTGTGGGTATAGAGCAGCATTGTACTGCCAAGCATTAACTGTATACCCTCCAAGTATCTTGCAAGATTGAAACCTGCTGTGCATTTGTACTGTGAAGGACTGCATTATACACCCCATGCAACTGCTTGTATAAAGTTGGACTGTTGTCTAAAGTAAAGCAACGTTTGGTTTACCAACTGTGTCCTCTATTAATCCTCCTGCAAACCGGTGTGCCACTGTTACAGGCACTGGCGTCACGATTCTTAAAGGGACCTTACCAAAGGCACTCAAAATACCTGCAACATCCAGGGCACCTCACACACCATCAGACCTGGTCCCTATTTACAGAGTGTGCCCCAGAGGAACTAGTGTCTACCTCTCCTTCACTGTCGCATGCCTGCCCAGGGTTCTCCTCAGAAAAGTGAGTAACCCTCGATTGCCCATAACCGTGACCTCACTATCGCTATACCCTGCAGGTCTGGCGTGCTGCATTAGTTGGTCACGACCGTCCGTCTACTCTGAATGTCCTAATGACCTTGGCCACAAGAATAGATATGAGCTTCAGGGAACATTCTAAGGAGGTTGCATGCACCAGAAGGCCACCTCGTGTGGCTCTATCCTTCCAGGAGCTGGCCTTTCCTCTAGTGCTCACCCCACCAGAAGAGCCCATGCAAATAGAGTGCCTTTTATTGTCTGACCAGGAGCGTCTATGCCGCAGAGCAGACAGCCTGTGTTTTCATTGTGGTGGCAGGGGTCACTTTGTGCATAATTGTCCCCAGAAGCTGGGAGAGCGCCAATGCCTAGGATCTATCGGAGAGGGGATGCTCGACATCAAGAAGTACTCTCCTAAACTTTCTGTACCGGTGACCCCCACCGATCAGATACTGATGATCTATCCTGAGGATACAGGAGTGAAAGTAAAGTGTCAGTTTTCGCCGATGACACAAAACTGTGTACAGTAGGATACCTAAACTTAGCTTGATTGTGAATGAGTACAGAAAGACCGAGATAAGCTGGCAACACAGGCAAGGACAAGAGACAGTAGTGACTAAGCTTTATCCTCTTTGTGACACTGGTGGCCCATGCCTGCCGGAATCTCCTCATTCCCCATGGCATGTCTACTCACCTTCCATTCTTCCATGCTGCAGGCCTTGTGCAGCCTTCTCTGCTTCCTGGAGCTCGCTCTCTTAGGATGTATATTCTTCCCGGATCTTAAATGGCCAGCATGCATACAGGATAATGGGTCCTCAGTCTATCCCAGTGTATTGCGACATCTGTTCATGTGGTCCTTGTATGCCACATGAGCTGGTTGCTGGATACTGGTGGTGTGTATCAGGGCCATGTGTGCCCTCTGTCTTGTGCGCACTGGCCACGGATACTTTGTGGTGTGAACATAACATTGTGTACTGTATGTCTCTCCTCTCTGTTCTGTTCAGCAGAGCAGGGGTTAATCGCCGGTGCTTGCTCTGTGTTCTTTGTGCTATGTAGAGGTTAATCTCTCTTTCTGTTTGTGTGTACTTGTAGGTGTTTTGGGTTAATAGGTACAGCTTTATGTTCTGTCTGTGTATTCGTCCCTTGGTTGAGCAACAGCGAATGTTCCTGTATCTGAGTCTGTAGTTCTGTTGCTTGTCCAGTCCTGACTCCTTAGGCTCCTTTCACACTAGTGTTCGTCGGTCCGCTCGTGAGCTCCGTTTGAAGGAGCTCACGAGCGGACCCGAACGCCTCCGTCCAGCCCTGATGCAGTCTGAATGGAGCGGATCCGCTCAGACTGCATCAGTCTGGCGGCGTTCAGCCTCCGCTCCGCTCGCCTCCGCACGGACAGGCGGACAGCTGAACGCTGCTTGCAGCGTTCGGGTGTCCGCCTGGCCGTGCGGAGGCGAGCGGATCCGTTCAGACTTACAATGTAAGTCAATGGGAACGGATCCGCTTGAAGATGAGCCCATATGGCTCAATCTTCAAGCGGATCCGTCCCCCATTGACTTTACATTGAAAGTCTGAACGGATCCGCTCAGGCTGCTTTCACACTTAGAATTCTTTCTAAGTTATTAATGTAGACGGATCCGTACTGAACGGAGCCTCCGTCTGCATTAATATGATCGGATCCGTTCAGAACGGATCCGATCGAACGCTAGTGTGAAAGTAGCCTTACCAGTCTGTATGTCTGACCCTTGTCCATTGTCATGTCTGATCTTACCTTGCCTAAATTCCTGCCGTGGTCGGCTTGTGTTCCCCGCTTGCTCGGTCACAGTTTAGTTCTGTTCATGTTTTGTCATCCTGTCTGGTGTTTCTGCTCTTGATCCAGTATGCCTGTTGTGGTGTTCCAGAAACCTGTGTTTTAGCCTTAGTTCTTGTTCAGACTGTGCCTGTGGTTTTGTACGTTTCCTGATACTGCCTGTGTTCCTGCGTTTGAGGGTCAGCTGCCAAGTATACTAGGACCATCACAGGATGTAGCGGTCTGGTCGCTAACCGACAGCGAAGTCCACATCCCTGTATAGGGGTTAAAGGGTGAACATTGGGGAGGCAACAGAATAATGCAGTTAGGGTTTGGCCTGTCAGTGGTTCCACATTACCACTGATTCATTATCAGTGTTCCTGGGGTATATATACTGACAAAACAAAAGGTTCTTTGCTTGTTTACGTATTTCTGAAAAGGTTTGCTATTGTATTGCTCTGACTTCTGCCTGTTTACTATACTGACCCGGTGGTGCCTGTTCTGACCTCTGCCTTATCACTGCATTGACCCTGTGCTGCCTGCCCTGACCCATTACCTGCTTATTAAATAGCACAAACTCTACCTGCCCCAACCGTGGATTTTTTATATGGCCACGCTTCCCCAACCTTTGCTTTTTCCTCTGTTCATGTGGTTCTTGTATGCCATGTGAGCTGGTTGCCGGATACTGGTGGTGTGTATCTAGGGCCATGTGTCAGTGCACAAATGCCTCTGTATTGTGTTTACTGGCCACACATACACCAGTGTCTCTTGACTGGCCTGGGTTAGCTGTCACTGAAAAGAGACTACTTCTAGAGGTAGTGGTTGATGGCCCTGCAGTGAAGTTCAGACCCCTGTACTGGGGTGGAAAGATTAAAGCCAGGGGAACACTTGATAAAGCTCTCAGGAGTAGCTATAAGCCAAATCCATTCAATGATACAATGGGTCCACACCAGCTGTATCACACGCCATTGCGTAATAGAAATATTCTTATCTATTGCTATACATGCATTTCTCTAATATGTAACCAAGAGTTCATTGAAGGTAAAGTCTATACCACAAATGTACCATTCCATCTGCAAAGTAGCTGAAAGTTTAATACAGATTTTGATTTGACTATTACGCGTTTCAGACTATAATAAAAGAAAATGGGTGTAAATTGAATTTAACAGCTTTGTTTGTGTTACACAGATAGTACATGTGGCTTGGACCATGTGGAATAAAGCCGGAGACCATTTGGAATTTGCCTGAAAGAACATAAGGTGCTATAAAAACAATTTCCATCCACGATGTAATGACACACAAATTGGCAGACACAACAGCATGAGACATAATGTAATAGAAATAAAGCTACTGGTCCTTGAGGAGATCAGCTTTTACAAGCGGTGAACCAGACATAATCAGGAATTTACTATTATATTGGATGTGACCTCTGCTGGAGCAGACGCACAACTTGCCACACAGAATCTCAGCTGTTGTGCTGGGTCTGCGGTTGACTCTACCACCCCGACTTGATAATGAGAAGTTGAGCTGCCTACGACTTGCAGTAATGTACTGTATTAAAGTAACATGATTAGAAAGTAATAAACATTATCAGGAAAAAAGCAATTTTCTACCGAATAAGTGAGACATCAGTTGTTGTAATTATTTTGACTTTTTTTTCTGTCTAGTGTGATATGTCTTTGTGAGTCACAGAACATATTGTGTTCTTAGTTTATTTGTTATATTACAGGGGATGTCTGGCTTAGAAACCGACAGCCCCAGTGGTCCTAATGTGTGTTCCATAAAAAAAAAAAAAAAAACACTCACCTGTCACCGAGCCTGGTTCCTTGCTGCTTTATTGATGCACCATTCAAGCAGATGTGACTGCTGAGGACTGTGATTGGCCGCAGCGGTCACGGGACCAAGTAAATAAATGGTTCTGCAGAGACCTGAAGTGTCTGGGAACAGGACAGCAGCTCCCGTTTCTCCCTGGGGATCGGAGCAGTAGTAAGGTGGTTTGAGGAATCAGGCCAGAAGTAAAAGAATTAAAGTCTCTTTTTACTCAGTGCAAAATATAACTTATTGTATGGACAAAGTGCAATTTCTCTCCCCGTAAAATGAGGAACGGTGGCTTGCAAAGTGGCAGTCAATGGCACTTATGATGTGCCGTCTTGCTGATGACTCTCTCTTCAATTCTGGCTATAAGCTGTGTGCTGGCACTTGTGGTTATCGGTGTCCACTATGTACTGCAGGCTTTGATTTGGTCTGGCCTAGATGTAATCAAGGTGATGGGTATCTGAGCCGTAGTCCCTCACCTGCAGCAGGGCTTTTAAAGCTGTGGCTTGCTGGTCACTCTGTTGACTATAAAACACCTTAACTTTTCAAGAAAGCCATCACTTGAGTATTCTTGTAACCTTTTTGGAGTAGGGGGTCTCACCAAAGAGTTATAACAAGAACTGGTCCCCTAAGGGACTAAGTCCCTTGGACTAAGAGCTCCTGACTGTGCTTCCTCACTCCACACTGTCCTAGCTAGAACTCTCCCTCCTAACAGGAAGCAGGACCAGCCCACTCTTACCAAGAAGGTAATAATGGGATGGTTAGTCCCATTCCTAATGCCAACAATACCTTATTAGTGATGAGCGGCAGGGGCTATATTAAAATTTGCAATATTTGCCAAATATTTTGTAGAATATTCGTCATATTGTTGTGAACTTGACATTGCTTCCTTCTCATTGGCCCACAAGCAAGAAGCAGAGAGGAATCGTGTTTTCAGATGGAAAAAAATGCAGAATATTCGATTTAACAAATATATAGCACTATATTCGCGAATTCTCGAAGTGGTGATATTCACGATAAAAATTCGCTATTCAAATATTTGTGCTCAACACTATGCCTTATATGTTGGCATACGGGGCATATAAGAGCATAGCAAAACATAACAATCTAAACAATGGCCGATATCCCCAGTTCTGGAGTACTGCACAGGTAAGTGTGCGTGGTTTATTTTTGTTTATGGGACACACTTTAGGATTCTAGGGGTTGTTGGTTCTTTGACCAGACAACCCCTTTAACCTCTTCAGGACACAGGGCGTACAGGTACGCCCTTATGTCCTGGTACTTAAGGACACAGGGCGGGGGTTTGCGGCTTTTACCTATTGCGGTGGCAGCGGGCAGCGGTGCCATCGGGTCCCCATGGGGCTGTAGGGGGGACCAGATGACATTTAAAGGGAACCGGTCACAAGTTTTATGGTGTCCTAACTAAGGGCAACATAAATAAGTGACTGATTCTCTTAGCAAAATGCTGGGTCACTTTCTTTAATTGACCCAGTCAATCTGCCAACATCTTGTATTGAAAAGCTCCAGCTGATAATGATGAGTCCTGAATATTCATGAGCTCCTGACTCTTCCCGCCCACCTGCTGCTGATTGACAGTTATTTTCCAAATGAATCAGCAGCAGGTGGGCAGGGGAGTGGCTATAGCTCTGAATTAAATAAACGCTGGACTCACTGACATCACGCTGGACTCAAATCAGCTCATTAGCATGCGGCATCTTTGTGTGTATATTATGAGGTAACCATCGGTCACACCAGTAAGTGAATACATCTAAGGCACTTTTTAGTAGTTAATGATTGTATATAATTAGTTAGATTATAATCAAATATCCACATGACAGGTTCCCTTTAAGGTGAAATAAGGCTGTGTCCTTAAGGAGTTAAGGCTGATGTTAGCATCCATATATTAGGGCCTATTGTCCTCAGGGATGAGAGGACATGGTCCAGAGTCCACCTGGGTAAAGAGTGCCCCAACAATGGTAAATTAGCACCATCATTTTCCACATGCACAGAATTGTGGGCGACACTGGAATAGTCTACTTAGTCTAAGTCTATTCCAATGTTTAAAATAAAACAAAGTCAGTTTTGGGTCTAAGATTGTGTGATCATTTGGGGGCCTACTGAGACTTTTTAGAGGGGCTGTAGAGTTTGACACAGTTATTGCAGTTTAACAGATTTATTGAATACATGTGGCATAACTCTGCAGTGCAGTCTTTAAACTGGGGCTGGGGATCTTGACTCCGCAGGAGTTCTCTCGAAGTCGAGCTGCGCCAATGTGCAATCTATGCAACCTATTCCAACTAAGAAAAGGCTAATTCATAAGTCATATAACAGGAGAGGTGATGTTACAGAAGAGAGATTATGCTACAGGAGCTGGAGTTGGCTTTCGGTATTTTTAAAGTTAGTTGGAGAGGTGCCACGAGTAGAGGAGAAGCACAACTTGCAGGTCACCAAAGAGAAGGACAGCATATAACAGAAAATATTCAATTTGAATATAAATAATCTGATTATAATATTTTTAAATTATTCATTTACAAGGTCAACCAGACTATGAGTCCCCATGAAATACTGTAAATCAGCCAGAATCATAGCTATGTGTTTTCCAGTCACTCCTGGGTGTACGGCTGGCTCCATCCAACAATAAGATAAAAATGCTGACTCCACTAGTTTGCATTGCTTTGCAAGCTGTCGACCAAAAACTGAAGATATTATGAATTCAGATGGGCATGACATTTTCATCACTGATCTAAATGAAAGAACCAATTGATGTTGATATCAGTTAAAGCTGGCAGAAAAGAATCTGATGCTTGCAATGCTTAGCTATAGCGCCTATATAGCCTCATCCAGGTACCTATAGCCTCATACTATGGGACTGTAGGCTCTGTGTACCATTATAGTATGCCTCTGTATGGCACTGTAATCTCTTCCAGAAGCTGTTCCTCTATAAAGCCTCATTCACACATTAGTGTTTCTCAGACAGCACACGTCCCCATTCATTTTAATGTGTGTATTCACACATCAGCGTTTTAGCACGGTCCGTGGGTCAGTGTTTTAGCACGGATGCCTGCTCTAGTTTGTCCATGTTCACAGATCCATCACGCCCATTATAGTTTATGGGTCGGTGAAAACCACGGATGCACTCGTGTTTCATGGATCATTAGGAAGAGATTTTTGAAAATGTATTTTCAGCTATGCAGGGTCAGTGAAACACGGATGGCACACGGACAGCAAAAAACAGACACACAGACCCAACACAGATCTCTCACAGACATCTTCAAGGAGGCATTGCTGACCACATAGAAACATAGAATGTGTCGGCAGATAAGAACCATTTGGCCCATCTAGTCTGCCCAATATACTGAATACTATGGATAGCCCCTGGCCCTATCTTATATGAAGGATGGCCTTATGCCTATCCCATGCATGCTTAAACTCCTCCACTGTATTTGCAGCTACCACTTCTGCAGGAAGGCTATTCCATGCGTCCACTACTCTCTCAGTAAAGTAATACTTCCTGATATTACTTTTAAACCTTTGCCCCTCTAATTTAAAAACAATGTCCTCTTGTAGCAGTTTTTCTTCTTTTAAATATTCTCTCCTCTTTTACCTTGTTGATTCACTTTATATATTTAAAAGTTTCTATCATATCCCCTCTGTCTCGTCTTTCTTCCAAGCTATACATGTTAAGGTCCTTTAATCTTTCCTGGTAAGTTTTATCCTGCAATCCATGTACCAGTTTAGTAGCTCTGAACTCTCTCCAAAGTATCAATATCCTTCTGGAGATATGGTCTCCAGTACTGAGCACAATACTCCAAATGAGGTCTCACTAGTGCTCTGTAGAGCGGCATGAGCACCTCCCTCTTTCTACTGGTAATGCCTCTCCCTATACACCCGAGCATTCTGCTAGCATTTCCTGCTGCTCTATGACATTGTCTGCCTACCTTTAAGTCTTCTGAAATAGTGACCCCTAAATCCCTTTCCTCAGGTACAGAGGTTAGGACTGTATCACTGATTTTATATTCTGCTCTTGGGTTTTTACATCCCAGGTGCATTATCTTGCACTTATCAACATAAAATTTTAGTTGCCAGATTTTTGACCACCTTTACACAGATTTAAGCACGGACGTGTGAATGAGGCTTAATACAGCATCCACCAGGTCATACATAAGTAAAGTATGGTCTTCTAGCCTTATATGAGCCTATAAGGAGCTTTTATTTTGCTGTATGTGTTGCTGTGGTTTCTTTTTTCTTCTTTTATAACCAGTTCCAACTGATTGATAGCAAATGTGTAACATTTTCTGAATGCTGTTGTATTTACGGGACGAGGAGCTTCTTGTTCCCCCCCCCCCTCCCCCGTAACATACAGCATTTACTAAATTACTATAGACTGATGAAGATATGGGATAATGGTCACTTGGGTTCCTTGCCACATTCTGTTGACATCTACGAGATCACACTGGATGTTGCGGTGACATTTTATCCAGCATTACCAATGCTAAGATGTTATTGTGTTATTGATGTATCTGATGTCAAAAGTGAACTCTGGGGATCCTTGCTAGCCCTTGAATATGGCTCTGACTTTTAAAGGTGGATATATTAGAAGTTTTTTTTACCTGTTTTTGGCTTTTTCGAAACATTTTTTGAAACTTATCACAATGAAACACGAAGTAATCTGCAGGCAGCATGTTATAGAGCAGGAGGAGCTGAGCAGGTCGATATATACCGTATTTTTCGTCCTTTAAGACGCACCTGCCCATAAGATGCGCCTAGGTTTTAGAGAAGGAAAATAATAAAAAAAAAACATTTTCATCAGACCTCAGCTCAGAGCCCCAATGAGACCCCCAATGTTAATCAGACCTCAGATCAGACCCTCAGTTTTATTAAGACCCCCTATTAGACCACAGATCAGACTCCCAATGTTAATAACACCCCCAATCAGACCTCAGATCAAACCCCCATGTTAATAATACCCCTATTCAGACATTCAGATCAGACTTCCATTAAGACCTCTTATCAGACAGGCATGTTAATAAGACCCCTTTTCAGACACTCAGATCAGACCCCCAATGTTAAGACCGCCATTCAGACTTTATATCAAACCGACATGTTAATAAGACCCCTTTTTAGACATTCAGATCAGACCCCCTTGTTAAGACCCCCATACAGACCTCAGAGCAGACAAAAACAATAAATCAACTTACCTTGCCTCTGCGGCTCTGGGGATTCAGCTGCTGCTCTTCCACCTACACTGCCATGCGCTGTGCTGTGACTCAACACCACACAGGGTGAGGTCACAGCACACCGACGTCCTCACGCTGTGTGCAGTGCACAGTAAGCGGCCGAGGACCAGGGAGCAATGAGTACAGAGCCTGAGTAAGGGTTGCATTCACCACTTCCCGGTCCTCCTGTACTAATGAGCGCTTCCATAATGAAAGCACTCATTCATATTCACCCCATAAGATGCACTGACATTTTTCCCCCACTTTGGGGAGAAAATGCATCTTATAGGGTGAAAAATACGGTTGTTTTATATGAAAAGATTCAGTATAACTTATAATTTACTAATTTATATCTGTGCTCATTCTTGTCTTTCAAGTGAAGGAAACGGTCCTACAGCTATCTCTGTATACACAGTCATAGAAGGAAGTCTGTCAATCTCTAACGCCCCAGAGGGGCATTAACACCTTCCACACCTCCCCACTGTCTTCTATGGTTAATGTGATGTAATCATAAATATTAATTGCCAGGTCCTGTATAATGTGCATATTATTTTCCATGTAAATGTTAGATTGTGTAAAATGCCTGGTTCACCAGCAGATGGCAGCAGTAATAGCAGAGCTACCTTGTCTAGTATTGAACCTTTTTTCCATTCCAGCTTGCTCTATCAAGGGAGGAGTTTTAGTTAGTGAAAGTTAGTCTAGCCTACCCCTTCTAGGGGAGAGGTCGAGTCTAACTTACCCCCTGCTGGGGAAAGGCTGTGTTACAGCAAGCAGAGCACATTTAGCTCTGCTGGACTTAGAGGCCCAAGCTACAAGCTTCAGAAGCCAAAGAGAGAAAAGCTCCTCTGGATAAAGACAAAGACAGACCACAGAAAGTCAAGTTCAGAAGAAAGGAAAAGTTCCTATTTAATATTGCTAGCACAGCAGAGCCAGAGAGCAACAGATGTAGCAGAGTCGAGTGTGTTTGCCTGCCAGAATTTATGCCAAAGTTAGAAGATTGTTTCCTGATGAAAGTTTATTCAAGTAAAGCTGGTATCAACTCCAAACACAAGTCTGGACTCACTTTATTTCATCACCCCCTTCATCAACTACCCCTTGCTCTGCTTCAGACAACAGCGCCTGGGTTCCGGGATATCCAGGTAGGAGCACCGTGACACGTGCACAGCCACATCTAAAGGGACATTATAGGCTATCCTTACACCACTCTGGCATTCCTACACCTGGGAACCACCAACACCCTCTCCTTAAGGGGACTCCGTCTCTTGCTGCTTCATTGCAACTAGCGTCATGACTAGAGATGAGCATATTTTTCAAAAATTCGATTTGGCCGGTTCGCCTAATTTTTGGGAAAAATTTGCTTTGAACTGAATTTATTTGCACTGAATTGCGTTAAAAAAAAATGCTATTTCCAGCCTGCAGAGAGCCTTTATAGGGGTGCAGAACAAAGTGCCTTGCAGTAACACGCATAGGGAGTCTGCCGTGGTAGTGAAGCAATACTGTGAGTCAGTATGACAAGCACATGACAGGCGTCGCTCTTAGAATCACTGCAAACTTCAGTTATTTGGGCAGTCACGGGGCAAACACTGACCAAATAACTCAAGTATGAACTCAGCCTTACAGGTCGATGTCAGTGTCAAGAAGAAGCGCACTCCTTCTACACCTTCGCCAGCTGACTCCACATAGATGTCTACAGAACCTGTTCTCTTAAATGCGTATACAAGTAGAGTCCCCTGGACAGAGTGGAGATGGTGTCAGCAGTAGGTTTGTGTTGACGTCATTGATTAATTTGCCCTTACTCTGATCCTTCAGAACAATAACCCACAAAAAACAGATCCTGTCTGTGGAGCATACGCCTTTACTCGGTCATCATTTGCGCAATAATCCAACAGTATTGCTAATGCCCAAAAAAACAGGAGTGGATGTAAAACAGAGATGACACGTGAATGGAATATTTGCACGTCTTCTGTGTTTTGTGCCCACTCCTGCTTTTACCTACCAAATCATAAGCCAATTCTGATAGGACCATACAGGCCTTACAGCTGTTACACAGAAAGAAAGGTCAGAAGAAAGGTCAAATAAATCATTATGCCAGCCAGGCCGAAAGGCAAAATAGTGACCCAGTTATGAAGTTGGGAGGGTGGGAATGGCATGTGGAGGCCTCAGAATGGCACAATGACTGAGTCTGGAGGTGGCGACAGTAACAGCATCAGGAGGAGACCACAGAGTGGCAAGGTGACATAGTTTGGAGGTGGCGGCAGCATCCAGAGACCACAGAGTGGCAATGTGACATAGTGTGGAGATGGCAGTAGCAGCAGCAGCATCAGGAGACCACAGAGTGACAAGGTGATATAATGTGGAGATGGCAGTAGCAGCAGCATGAGGAGACCACAGAGTGGCAAGGTGACATAGTGTAGAGATTAGAAGCTAGAAGCAGGATCATGTGTACTGATTTAAAAACAATCTAAAATATTCGAAATTACGAATATATATCACTATATTCTAAATATTTGCGAATTCTCAAAGTGCCGATATTCGCGATAAAAATTTGAAATTCGAATATTCGTGATCAACACTAGTGGAGATGGCAGCAGCAGGATCAGGAGACCCCAGAGTGTCAAGGTGACATAGTGTGGAGATGGCAGTAGCAGCAGCAGCATAATGAGACCACAGAGTGGCAAGGTGACATAGTGTGGCGATGGCAGTAGCAGCATCAGCATCAGGAGACCACAGAGTGGCAAGGTGACATAGTGTGGCTATGGCAGCAGCATGAGGAGACCACAGATTGGCAAGGTGACATAGTGTGGAGATGTCAGTAGCAGCAGCAGCATAAGGAGACCACATAGTGGCAAGATGACATAATGTGTAGGTGGCAGTAGCAGCAGCAGCATCAGGAGGATACCACAAAGTGCCAAGGTGACATAGTGTGGAGTAGGCATTAGCATGAGGAGGCCACAGAGTGGCAAGGTGACATAGTGTGGAGATGGCAGTAGCAGCATCAGGAGACCACAGAGTGGCAAGGTGACATAGTTTGGAGATGGCAGCAGCAGCTGCATCAGTAGACCACAAAGTGACCCGGTAACAGAGTAGGGCAGTGGGTGGCAATACCAGTACCCACTAACGAAGGTGGATAAGGAGAATTTGGCATCAGATCTATGGCATCAGGCGGGTCGCAGCATCCAAGTAGTAGGTGAGGCAGGTAGCTTGTACTGCCTTTTTCGCAAAGAAATGACAGCTTGGGACTCTCCACCTCGGATTGGCAGAAGCCATCAGTTCTCTGAAACGTGCAGAGTCCACCACTTGCAAAGGGACGGACTGCTGCGCCGTTGGATACATGCACGCATACTGCTGTCTCTTGGCAATCGCTTCAGTGATCGATTGCTGATGAAATGACTGATGAGGAGTAGGAGCAGGAGCATTTGGACCAGCAGAAGATGGGAATGACAGACAGCTCCCTTCGGCTGAGTTGGTGGAGCCTTGACTGGCTGAAACTGGGTGCGAGCCACGGTTCTCCCAGGCCACTGCCTGGCGACACTGCATATGTTGATGCAGGGCTGTAGTGCCAACATTGACACCCTGGTCACGCTTCACCTTCTGCCCACATATTTTACATGCGGCCGCGTTAACCTACTCTGGCAGCTTAATAAAAAAAACTGCCACACCGCCGAGTAGGTGATTTCCCCCAAACAGTCCGCACTGACTGACTTCTACTGCCGCTGCCTCCGTGAACCCCTGCACCACTACTTTTTGGGCAGGTAGGTTGCTGTGAAAAAGGTGGTCTACCCCGGGCACGTTTGGCTCCCGACCTGCAACTGCTGCTACCCTGCTGATTCCCAGCCATGCTACCATGCAGCTGGCTCAGCCGCTGCCTCACAGGCAAGCTGCCACCCTCTTCCCATGATGATGATGAAGCCTTTTCTGCACCCGGCTCTCTAGTGCGATCGGCTTCATCATCATCAAGTAGTGTCTGCGTGTCACTGATGTCCTCCGGTATCTAGGTCAGGAGCCTGACGGCTTGCAACACAAGCTCCTGCACCACTCTCCTCATCACTACTTGCCCGCCTAGCGGAGGAAGCGGTGGATGTCTCCTCCAGATCTTGACTGGGCAGTAGCTGCTGATTGTCCATTAGCAGCTGGCCCTCTGAGTATAGTGGAGCTGAGCCCACAGCATACAATATTTCTGTGGCTGAGGGAACGGCAAAGGAGAGAGGCAGGTTGAGGACAGGTGAGGGCACAGGGCCTGCTTCGTGGCTGTGCCAACTAAGGGTTGTGTCTGACGAATCCACCGACTGTTGGCTGGGGGTGTCTGATATCACTTGGGATGACATAGATGACCGATTTAAGCAATCAAGCCACGACCACTAGATGAGGAGCTCAGGCCTCTCACTGCGACTCCTGCTGCCACGCCCCTTTACTCTGCTGCGACCTCTGCTTGTGCCCAAAACATTTAGGCCTCTGCCACTCCTCTGTGTATGGCCTGGCACTTCTCTGTCTGACATACTTTTAGCTGAACTACACAAATTAAATGGAAATTCAAACGCCCCTAAAAGCGACAAATATATTTTTATTTTTGTACTCAAATAGTCCACTCAAAACTGCTAACCAGGTGAAGATTTTGTTCTATGGACATTGCATGGTGTGAACCAACACCAATACTGTGAACGGTCATTTTGTTTTTCCTTATGTGTGAATAGACACCGAACTGTTTAGGTTAAAGACTTTGTGATTGCCTCTATAATGCGTCTGCTAGCCTGTCTACCAGAGCAAAACATCACAGTATATATATATATATATATATATATATATACACATTTTTTATGAAATACACCCATATACATTTTCATCAGAAATAACTGCAACAGTGCAGTGCGTATATATTTTTGTTGTTGTACTGAAATACACCCCTTTTCAACATAACACTTGGAGCCCAAAAACAAAAAGCTGGAATGACAGAGCTGTCTAATGGCTATTTGTATCCCCAAATAATCGTTCCCTGCACTTGTAAATCACTTTCCTATCAATGTCCCTAGCGCCTTCTGACGTATCTCCCTGCACTAAGATGCTGTAAAATGATTCCTATCCTTTCTCTGCACTTTTAAATCGTTTTTTCTGTCTTTTTTTTTCCACAATCGTTTTCCCACTTGCTGTCTCTAGTGCCTTCACATGTCTGTCCCTGCACTCTGAATGCTGGAAAATTGCAGAATTTAAAATGGCTGCCGAATTTTTAGGGCTGTGACATCACAGGGCTGGCTGCTGATTGGCTGCATGCAGGCATGTCAATCTGGGTGATCCCGCCTTCCCAGAGTTCCTTGCCCAATCTCCTCAGTCCTCATACGTTTAACCGCCATTTTAGGAAAATTGTGATTCATTACCACGAAGCGCGAGGAAATTCGCATTCGTTGCTAATCAAAATTTTCCTGAAATTTGGATCGAATTCCACTTTGTCAGCTTCGTTTCGCTTATCTTTAGTCACGACAAGAAAAAAAACCCCACTAAGGAGGGACCCCGGCCCGGTGCTGAGCACATCCGTCGCAAATCACTGATAGAACCACCTTCTTGCAGTGAAAGCCCATAGTATGCAGGAATTTAAATGTATCAAATTCAAGTTATATTGAATCTTTTCCTATAAAACTATATATCAATCTGCCCGGCTCCTTCTGCTCTATAACATGCTGCCTTCAGCTCAGACACCATGTTCAATGAGACAGGTTCCTTTAAAACATTGGGAACTCCTTCATTTTATTTTTTACATTTTTCCTATGAAACACAAATCAAAAACCACAAAGACATTCAGAAGTGCAAACCTATTGTCAGCATGACAATACATTCATTATGGTAACGGAAAGTTCTTTGCTGTAATATGGTAGATCCTACTGTACACTTACTGGATCTTTAACACATAAAGTTATAAGCCCATATAATGAGAACTATTACAGTTGCAATGATCAAATAGTGTAATATATGTAATATGTGGTGAGTCTTTCCTATTTCATGCAATGATGACTTTGGTATTATATCAGCGCAGCAGTATAATTTGTTTTATTTGATATCATTATATTCTCATTGAGTTTCTTTGGGGTTAACCTTCGATTCTGGAATAGCACTTAGAGCTGAATTCATATTTACATTTTCGCTTTTTCATATTCCCTTTCAGGGAGTCATACGCTTTTCTCCATAATATTAGCAGTTACCCTATTTCAAAAAATTCACTATGCAGAGACTCAGTAAGGGTATAATCAAGTTCCTGAATTGCTCTTATGAATATATATTGGCCGCTTGTCTAGGACAATGCAATTGGAAGCCGTTTCTATATCCTGCAGAACCTTATCAGTTTGTCAGGTATTATTTATCACATATACATAAGAGTCAAGCATATGGATCCTACTATAAAACAAAATCGTTATTCCCCCCATGCAGTTTTATTAACTGGACGATTATTAGACTCAATTAACAGGATGCAAAAAAAAAAGGTTAATCTCGATATCTATTTTCAGCAGAAATACTTGGTGTAGTTAGCCTCCATTACTCTCTCTAAGCTGCAGGGCTATGCTGTGTCATACAAGACTATTTTGTGAGGAAATGAATGCACAACATCATGGACATTAATCCGTTTGGCATTTTAATACATTCGTAAAGTAATGAAAGAAATGAGAATCATGAGGTTCAAGTTCAACTGATAAAGGGCAGATGGGATGAAGGGATGCAAAAGGTAGGGGGAAATAAAAATTCACCCATCCATAGTAGTAGAGGGAAATGTGGGCACATTAACACAGTACCTGCTATAAGGTCCATACATCTTTAGCTTTACTACATGAAGAACTTCAGAGTACAGGGGAAGTCTATGTATTGTAGTGGAAGATAAAGTCAGCAAGAGAAATGAACTGTTGAAGGAAAAGGGTTAAAAGTAATATGTCAGTAGTTTTGACCATGCTAAACTGTTGACAGCACTAGGTAGGGACTGGGGAGACTGAATAGTATGAACATACCTTTTGCAGAGCTTTTATAAGAAGTAGTGTGAATATGAAGTTTTATTCTGCTCTTGCTAGTGCTCTGGAGACAGAAGTTCACAGTGCATTCACTCTCTGCATTCAGCTGCTTCCCAGTCCATCCCCTCTGCTGTGAGTGGTGATTGTACTGGTCTCCTGGCTGGATGCTACAGCTGTCACTGAAAGTAGAAGGGAGGGGATGTGGAGCAGCTCAATACAAAGAGCACTTCACAGTGAAGCTCCACCTTCAGGACACTTGCAGGAGCAGAATCTAGCAGAGTAAAAGATCATATTCACTCAACTCCTGACAAGAAAAGTTTGACAGATCATATGTTTTTACTGCTCTCTCCAGCCCTTACCTAGTGCTGTCAGCAGTTTAGCATGGTCAAAACAGCTGACAGATTCCTTTTGAGCTCTAGTACCATGTTTCCATCAGCAGTTCCTGTAAACTTTCCAGCCAAAATAGCATAGTGTGCTCAGCTATTATTGACATAAAAATTCCCAAATCCCTTTGGATGCCTGATTACAACATAAGTCAATAGGATCAATCAGCATTTGTTGGGTCCTTTTTATGGATCTAGCTCAGCTTTTATGACTTCACTATGTGTGGAAACCATGATGCTAGTGTAAACAGAGCCTTACAGTTATAGTTTCTTGTTTTCCTGATTTTATAGTCTGATTTCAAGTACCACATATGGAGAACTGATAGATTTTGCCCATTTATACCACAGGGGAAGTATCAGCAGTGTGGTAGGCAGAGCTCTATTGGTGTCAAGAGTAAAGGGTCATGGATAGAGGGCTTTCTGTGTGTGGCTATGCTACAAGCATCATCAATTATATCATGCCTTATTGACGAGTCATTACATTCTATAATGGACAAACTGATTTAAGAGCTATATGACTAGCTTCTTTCCTCCATATTGAGTTGAGAGGAGAAAAAACAAGTAGCAGTCAGAAACATGATATGAATATATTCATCTTGTGGAATGCAGTAGATATATTGTATATATGTATATTAGTTAAGTGAATGCATGGTGAAAGAATCAATCAAAGCAACCAAAAACTAAAAGTTGTTGACTTAATTAATATGGGTTCCAAAGCACTGCCAAAACTAGAGTAGGGATCTGACAGACTAGGAAGCTGTTTGTCATGGGAACACTCCATGCCCGCCTCCATCCCACTGTCCGGGCACGTGCGTTGCATCATTTACCTAGCTTCTACTCGAGGCTGGACGCCAGACTCCTGTGTCCAATGCTGCAAGCTGCAGCCTGGCTGCTAGGTCTCCTTCTTTGTGCGTATAGTGTGTATATTTATTGAAACTTACCCTGCAGCACTGCAAGAGTTAATTTTCCTTTTGGCTCTGTTTTCAGCTCTGTGTTTGACTAATGAGCGCTTCAGGTCTCCTATATATGCTGGGCTGTTTGTTCCACCCTTTGCCAGAGCAATAAATTCCTTTTAGTTTCACTTGCTTATTAGGGCTTGCAAAAGAGCTATAATCCATTTGTCTATCTATGTAATGACTTCTTCCCGTTTCCTTGATCCTGAATCTATGTCACCGGAACTGACCTGTACCTGTTCACCATACTGACCCTGATCTGCCTGCCCTAACCTCTGCCTGTTATCTGAATACATGTATCCACAGATCCCTCAATGCTTGGTACCAGTCTATTTGACCCCAGTGGACCTGCAGCCAACCACATCAGAATTATTCCAAGGGGTAGCAGCCTTCTGGCTCCCATTCAGCAAAGATCAGATCCCTGTATTGAAGTTAAAAGTTGAAAACCAGGGGCTGCCAGATTAACATCCTCAAGACTAACCCAAAGTCAAACCAGTTGGTTGGCATAGTGTGTGTCCACACATCTAGACCTAGACTTGATGCCTCCTACCCCATCTTCCTTATACATCAATACTTAAATTAATTTATGCTTTTACACGTACTGTATGATGCTTCTTTAATATACCTCTTGATTATGCTTTTTGTGATAGTAAGTTAATACTCACCTAAAGAATTATTAGGAACACCTGTTCTATTTGTCATAATGCAATTATCTAGTCAACCAATCACATGGCAGTTGCTTCAATGCATGTAGGGTTGTGGTCCTGGTCAAGACAATCTCCTGAACTCCAAACTGAATGTCAGAATGGGAAAGAAAGGTGGGCTACAACAGCAGAAGACCCCACCGGGTACCACTCATCTCCACTACAAATAGGAAAAAGAGGCTACAATTTGCACGAGCTCACCAAAATTGGACTGTTGAAGACTGGAAAAATGTTGCCTGGTCTGATGAGTCTCAATTTCTGTTGAGACATTCAAATGGTAGAGTCCGAATTTGGCGTAAACAGAATAAGAACATGTATCCATCACGCCTTGTTACCACTGTGCAGGCTGGTGGTGGTGGTGTAATGGTGTGGGGGATATTTTCTGGGCACACTTTAGGCCCCTTAGTGCCAATTGGCCATCGTTTAAATGCCACGGGCTACCTGAGCATTGTTTCTGACCATGTCCATCCCTTCATGATCACCATGTACCCATCCTCTGATGGCTACTTCCAGCAGGATAATGCACCATGTCACAAAGCTCGAATCATTTCAAATTGGTTTCTTGAACATGACAATGAGTTCACTGTACTAAAATGGCCCCCACAGTCACCAGATTTCAACCCAATAGAGCATCTTTGGGATGTGGTGGAACGGGAGCTTCGTGCCCTGGATGTGCATCCCTCAAATCTCCATCAATTGCAAGACGATATCCTATCAATATGGGACAACATTTCTAAAGAATGCTATCAGCACCTTGTTGAATCAATGCCACGTAGGATTAAGGCAGTTCTGAACTCAAAAGGGGGTCCAACACCGTATTAGTATGGTGTTCCTAATAATTCTTTAGGTGAGTGTATACTAGTTGTATGACCAAGCCACCTTACCATTGGATCGTAGAGTCAGCCTCACATGCTGCAGCCTCTGCAGCAATTTGATAGGCAATGAGAAAGTCAAGACAATGACTTTCATTAGAAGTAAGATGGCATCTTATTTGGTTGGTGTAATATTTATTATTTGGTCTTATGTTGCTACTTTTAGATTTTTGTGATAAAGGACAACTCTGGTATTTTTTCCATGCACTTTTCTTTTTAATCTTCAGCCTTCTATTACTCTCTGGTCCATCTCCCTCTAATAGATGACCTTGTTCAAGATTTATAAATTATGGACCGTACAAGGGTCATGAGGTTAATATGGATCTGTTTATTTCTATTGGCTTGTGAGCTGTAGTTATATCGACAAGAAGACACGCTGTTCTTTTTATAGGATATAATATGCTGTAATGTAATCTGGGAATGATCCTCTGGCAGCCTAGCTTATCCCCCTTCCAGTTTTGTATTTGTCTATGGAGTGCATTTATTTTCTAGATGGGTTATGAATCTGCTATGACAAGACAAGAGAATATCCTTTAGATTGATAAATGTCTCTTGCTATATTGTGCTCGCTCAATGTGCATTTTATGAAAATAGGAAGACAACAATAACTAATAACACCTCCATATAACTTGTGGAGACCTATAATTCATAACCACCGACGGTCTCGCAACTTCTGCTGATTTTTCATTCCTTAGTTTCATCTTATATTTTCAAAATGTCATGGTCACTAATGCAAAATTCAAGATAGAAAAAAACAACAGCTGTTTGAGGGAAAGCGGTCAGTTCAAGTGATGTGCATCAAGAAGGAAAGACAAGAATATTCTCATGAAGAAGCATTTTGATTGTATACCCCCTGGAAAGAAACTGCTCAGCTTTTCATAATAGTTATAGAATGACTTATTTGCTGTTTTTCCAGAAGAAAACTTGTCTAGCAAAAAACTTGGACAGTCTTGGAAATCATCCAAAGATATGCAATGGACAGTCATTTAGAATGGGATGAGTTATAGTAACAGTCTTAGTTGCTGTGTCTGATTAAGGAATGAAGGTGACGAAGCGTTCACATATTCTCATGGACCCACCATTGTATTGATTGGCAGGAGCCCTGGAGATCAGAACACCAACTATACAAGAGTAATGGCCAACCTTAAAGGGGCTTTTTCACTTCAGCAAATTGACAAAAATAATACAAGGCACTTACTAATGTATTGTGATTGCCCATATTGCCTCCTTCGCTAGTTTGTCTCATTTTTCCATCACATTATACATTGCTCGTTTCCAGGGGTTACGACCACCCTGCAATCCAGCAGCAGTGGCCGTGCTTGTACACTATAGGAAAAATTGCCTTCCTCTCTTGTGACCAGGACCACAGGAGTATGCATAGGCCGGCAAATTTTCCTACAGTGTGCAAGCACGACCACCTCTGCTAGATTTCGGGGTAGTCGTAACCATGGAAATGAGCAGCATATAATGTGAAGGAAAAATAAGTCAAGCCAGCAAAGGAGGCAATATGGACAATCACAATACATTAGTAAGTGCCTTGTTTTAACTTTGTCTACATGATAAATACAATTTCTGAAGTGAGACAACCCATAAACTTTAGAGCTGAAAAAAAAACAACCCAAACAATTTCCTGACAACCATAGGCATACATTTATGGAAAAATTGATCTGCCATATTGTATTTTTTCAGTCATTGTTTGCAGCACTCATTGGAAATAATTGAAAAGCTGTTTTTTCCAGACAAGAGATCAATGTGGAGTAGGTTTACAAACAACTTTTACACCCATCAATGGAAGACTAGGACACAAATATCATTAATTTCAGATTGGCAGGAGTCTGGAACCCCAACCCCCCTTAACAATCGTGATGGGAGTAGGTCGGATGTGAGAAATAGATACTGTAGCTACACAGCTAAAATCCATTGTGTAGCGGATAGAGATGGTTACTGCAGTGCTGCTTTTACTGAAGAGAAGGGAGCAGCACTTCAGGAACCAGCTCCTGCCACTACACAGTGGGTAGTTCTGGTGTCTACTTTGACCGCTAGAACTACTCCCGAAGGGCTGAAGGGTGGGGGTGCTGGGTGTTGGACTCCCACGATCTCATATTGATGACTTATCCTAGGGGTAAGTCATCAATTGATGAATCCTGGAGAACCCTTTTAGGACTGTTGGAACACCAGATATATTTCAAGGGATTGGTTAAATTCAGGGGTGTACATAAACTAGAGGGACGTGTACCATACTGTTTATTGTGTAGCATACATTGCATGGGTGGTATCTTTTTGGGTTTATTTGTTCCTAATCTTCCTGTACTTTCTGTTCTCAAAGGCATCAAGGCAGTTACTTTAAATTAGATGCAAATATTATAAATAAAGAAGTTTGTCATTCATCCAGGTCATGATCTATCAGTAGTAATAAGTCAAAGCAGCTGGACTTATATTTTTTTCTTGAAGAAGTTTTTCTAGTCATCAAACTCTTTTTCTCAGTTAGAATGACTTGTACAAAGAATCACCAGCATTAAATGTTGGCAACTCATGCTTCAGCCCGATAATCTGTCATTACACAAGGTCAAAGACCTCATGGAGGTAAGTTGTTGATTGCATTTTTTTTATTTTATTATTATTATTATTATTATTATTGTAATAAAAAAATCATTTTTATTATTCAATATTAACATACAAAAATATCAGAGTTTAGACACAACAAAATATCAAAATATAACCCCCACCCATATCCAAGAGAGTGACAAAATAAAATAAAATAAAATAAAAAACACCACAATTATTATGCATTATTAATCAGCCAGCAATTCCAAAGTTTAAAAAAATATATATATATTTTCCCTTATTCTTTTCTCCATCGTTATAATACAGTGCACCGCTTCCTTCCATTCCTTCACCGAAGGGGGATCTTTCTTAATCAGACTTTTTGAAAAAAGTAGTCTTGCCTGAAACAATATTTTACAGAGTATTTGTTTATCCATTCTAGAGCTCTGCAAATGCATCATACTTTCTAATATACATACCAATGGATCTCCTTCTATTTGAACTCCAATACTATTTTTAATAATAACCGCTATCTCAGACCAATAATGGAACAATTTTGGACTTCCCAAACCAGATGAAAAAGGCCTGCTTGCTCCCTGCCACATCTAGGACATTCATCTGTGGGTTTTATTCCCATTTTCTTAAGCAGTAGCGGAGATCGATACAGCCTATGGATGATAACAAATTGAGAAACCCCATAGGAGGCCCTCATTGAGACCATAAATCTATTCTTCAATACTTCCTCCCACTGTTTTTCTGATATCTCACCTAAATCTTTTTTTCATTACTCTTTAGCCACTATGATAATCTTACTTTGTTTCATTTTCAACAATAACCTATATCTTCTTGAGACACCACCTTTTTCCTTTCTATTATCAAAATTTTTATTAATATTCTACATCGGGACCTTTTTATATTTCAGGGAGTCTACTGATGAGGATTTAATTGCTTCTCTCAAATGTAAATATCTGAACAAATCTTTATTCGGAATCCCAAACCCTTTTTTAAGGGTTTCAAAATCTTTTAATAAACCCCCCTCAAAAAAAAGAGACAACCAACAAATACCCTTATTTTCCCAATTTACATAATCTTAAATTTTTTTGTATTTCTCTAAGATTAATATTATTCTATATAGGAGTGAAATCTGTATATCCTTTAATATTCATAATTGTTTTTATTTCTCTCCAAATGTGATCCATTAACTTATAAATATAATTATCATTATTTTTGCTCCCCAATATTCCTGATTCCAATACCTTCTTCATCTTAAAGAGGACCTTTCATCAGAATTAAACTTCTAAAGTAACTATGCAGGCATGTAGAGCGGCGCCCAGGGACCCCCCTGCACTTACTGGTCTACCTGGGCGCCGCTCTGTTCTCCGGTAATTGCCTCTGGTATCTTTACAGTTAGGCTCCACCCAGGGGAACCTGCCGTCGGCTCTTTCTCCCATGCTGCAGCGCTGGCCAATCACAGCGCTCAGCTCATAGCCTGAGAGAGCGCTGTGATTGGCCAGCGCTGCAGCATGGGAGAAGGAGTCGCCAGCAGGTTCCCCTGGGTGGAGCCTAACTGTGAAGATACTGGAGGCAATTACCGGAGAACGGAGCGGTGCCCAGGTAGACCAGTAAGTGCAGGGGGGTCCCTGGGCGCCACTCTACATGCCTGCATAGTTACTTTAGAAGTTTAATTCTGATGAAAGGTCCTCTTTAAGTTAATTGTCTTTCCACTCAAATTTTTTCAAGTGCCAGCACATAATAGGTAAAATATTACCCCCAGTCAAAAAACCAAACTGCAACAAAAAAATATATATACCAATTTGGAAGTCCCATTTCCCCTTCTTTCAACGGTAACTGCAAAATCTCTAACCTTATCCTTGGATTTCCCCCTTTCCAAATAAAATCCCTAATTAATCTATTCATAATAGTGAAAACCTTAATTGGTAACCGTATTGGTGCACATCGCAGTACATAAAGAATCTTGGGTAGAAAAAACATCTTTATCAAATTGATTCACCACATCATAGATAATGGCAATCTTTTCCAGATATGTATTTTTTTTTAAACTCATCTAAGAGAGGGTGAATATTTAACCTAACATATTCCAACAGATTCCTTGCAATATTTACTCCCAAATACCTAAAACTACTATCTCTGTCCACCTGGTGAACTTCAAAACTCCTCTGCTATACGGTTACTCACGGTACCGTTGATTGAAAATGGAACAACCACTCACGATACCATAAATCATAGGTGGGATAAGCTGGAACAGGATTGGTCCAGAATAGGGTCAGCAATTCATCCTGGATATCCGTTGATGATAAATCGAGGTAACCCAGTAGAAGAGATGAAACGATAAAGGCAGCTGATAATATATTTCCATAGATATATGGACAATGGGATAACTGACCCTAATAGCCTAGGCTATCTCTACCTAAAGCAGGACAGAACCCCCCTTCTTGTATACGTAGCCCCTGGAATTACACTCCCTGCCTGAATATCCCATGCAAGGATGCCCATTAAAAATAAAAGTCCATAGGGTGGCCCAAAATCCGAATCTCCCGACGCGTTTCCCCAACTTCGATGAGAAGGTTCATCAGGGGAGAAAAATTATAACATCTAGCGCAATGGCTAAGGCGATAATGGCCAATGTGATGACCATCACATTTACCATCTTCCCATCGGTATTTGCTAATAACAACAGAATATCATCCGCATATATAATTATTTTCTCCCTTACATTACCATATTGGAACCCCTTAATACTTTCATTCTCTCTGATAATTATCGCTAGTGGTTCTATTGCAATTGCAAAAAGCAGCGGCAAAAGGGGACATCCCTGCCTGGTGCCCCTATAAAGGGCAAAAGGAAGGGACATAACCCCATTCACCGCCACCCTCGCCCTAGGAACTGAATAAATAATCTTAATCCAATTTATAAAGGATCCCCAAAACCAAAACGTTTAAGAATTTCCCAGAAATATTCCCACTCTACACAATCAAAAGCCTTAACTGCGTCTAATGATAATATTTCTTTTTTTTACTGTTTTTATTTTTATTTGCTTCTATATTCATAAAAAGTTTTCTAATATTAAAATATATCAATCTCACCGGAATAAACCCTGTTGGATCATCTTTTATTTTTGTTCTTATTACTATTGTTAACCTACTGGCTAATACCTTAGCTAATAACTTGATATCGGTATTCAACAGTGAGATGGGTCTTTACGACTCTGGTTTCCTTTTTTGGAATCAAAACTACGGTGGCTTCTTCCATTGATGTAGGTAATTTATATAATATCTTAGCCTCAACAAGGGTCTCCAATAATTCCAGAAGAAGAACTGAACTAAATTCCTTATATGCATCAAATGGAAGACCATCCCCACCCGGAGCTTTTATATCATTAGTAGAGTTGAGCGGACACCCGAACTTGACCCGAACTTGCCCCCAACCCCATTGAAGTCAATGGGGACCTGAACTTTTGAGCACTAAAATGGCTGTAAAAATGTCATGGAAAGGGCTAGAGTGCTGCAAATGGCAATACAATGTGGTTAAGAGCATGGCAAGTGCTCTGCAAACAAATGTGGATAGGGAAATGACTTTAAATAATATAAAAAAGGTAAAAATTAAAAATAATAATCTTGATCTAGGAGGACGAGGTCCATATGGAATTTCACCAGAAAATGTAACTGACAATTATTATTTTTTTTACTGGTCTACTAGGTATAGCAGTGGTACTATACACCCCAAAATTGGTGAGTTTCCTGTGACAATGTAAATGACAATTTTTGTTTTGTTTAACCTGTCTACTAGGTATAGCAGTGGTACTATACACCCCAAAATTTGTTAATTTCACCCGAAATTGTAAATTACATTTTTTTTTTTACTGGCCTACTAGGTATAGCAGTGTTACTATACACTAAAAATTGGTGAATTTCCCCCGAAAATGTAAATGACAATTTTTCTATTTTTTTTTTAACCTGTCTACTAGGTATAGCAGTGGTACTATACACCCAAAAATTTGTTAATTTCACCAAAAAATGTAACTGACAATTATTATTTTTTTGAACCGGCCTTCTAGGTATAGCAGTGATACTATACACCCAAAAATTGGTGAATTTCACCCGAAATTGTAAATGACAATTTATTTTTAGTTTTTAAACCTGTCTACTTGGTATAGCAGTGTTACTATACACCCAAAAATTGCTGAATTTCACCAGAAAATGTAACTGACAAAGAAGTGAAATTATTTAAAATATATACTTACAAAAAAAATAAAAAATTGATTTATGATTTGGAGTTCCATATGGAGTAGGAGTTTGAGGAGGCGGTGGACGTAGCGGTGTAGGTAGAAGCGGCGGTGGAGGAGGAGGACGAGGTAGCCAACACAGGTTTTTGGTTTTACATTTTTTTTTTTATTAGGGTACACTCTAAAAGAGTGTGAAATATCCAAAATACAAGAATGAGCAATTGCGCTGCAGTATAACAATGGCTGGTTAGTGCCGGTATACATGTCTATTCTGCACAAGGTACGGACAAGTCCTGAGGGATCCATGCCTGGTTCATTTTAATGAACGTGAGCTTGTCCACATTGGCTGTGGACAGGCGGCTGCGCTTGTCTGTGATGACGCCCCCTGCCGTGCTAAACACATGTACAGATCATACACTGGCTGCAGGGCAGACCAGCACCTCCAAGGCGTAAAGGGCAAGCTCAAGCCATGTGCCCAATTTGGAGACCCAGAAGTTGAAGGGGGCAGACCCATCATTCAGTACGTGTAGGCGTGTGCACAGATACTGCTCCACCATGTTGGTGAAATGCTGCCTCCTGCTAAGACGTTCCATATCAGCTGGTGGTGCTGGTTTTCGTGGCATGCTGACAAAGCTTTTCCACATGTCGGCCATGCTAACCCTGCCTTCTGAGGTGCTGGCGGTGCCCCAGCTGCGTTGGCGACCTCTTCCTCGTCCTCTGCCTTTTGCATCCACTGTGCCCCCGCTGTCAGGTGGGAATGCCACCAGCAGCGCGTCTACCAGCGTGCGCTTGTACTCGCGCATCTTACGATCACGCTCCAGTGACCGAATTAAGGACAGTACGTTGTCCTTGTAACGGGGATCCAGCATCGTGGCCACCCAGTAATCAGCACAAGTTTGAATGTGGGCAACTTGGCGGTCGTTGCGGAGACACTGCAGCATGTAATGGCTCATGTGTGCAAGGCTGCCCAGAGGCAACGAAAAGCTGTCCTCTGTGGGAGGTGTATCGTCTGTGTCCTCTGTATCCCCCAGCCACGCACCAGTGATGGCCATGAGCTGGTCTTGGTGCCACCCTGCTGTGAACATGGTTCCTCCTCCTCCATCTACTCCTCCTCATCCTCCACCTCGTCATCCTCCAGAACTGTGCCCTGGCTGGACAATTGTGTACCTGGCGTTTGTGGTTGCAGGAACCCACCCTCGGAGCCACTTGGGAACGACTGGCCGGAAACCCTACGAAATGATCCTCCTCCTCCTGTGCCACATCCTCTTCCATCATCGCTAGGAGCGTTTTTTCAAGGAGGCATAGAAGTGGGATAGTAACGCTGAGAACGGCGTTATCGGCACTGGCCATGTTGGTGGAGTACTCGAAAAAGCGCAACAAGGAACACAGGTCTCGCATGGAAACCCAGTCATTGGTGGTGAAGTGGTGCTGTTCCGCCAAGCGACTCGCCCGTGCGTGCTGCAGCTGAAACTCCACTATCGCCTGCTGCTGCTCGTACAGTCTCGCCAGCATGTGCAAGGTAGGTATGTCGCATATGAGGCGGTGATCGGGAAGGCCGGAGTTATGCTACAGCGCTGACAGGCGAGCAGCAGCAGGGTGAGAATGCCCAAAGCACGCACAGACCGCCCGCACTTTATGCAGCAGCTTTGACATATTGGGGTAATTTTTAAGTAATCAGCACATGCGCCAGGCAAGGGATGTGCGTCAAACCGTCTAGTCCCAGAGCTGCTATGAGATTTTGCCCATTATCGAACACCACCAGGCTTGAGGCTGACTGGCACAAACCACTCGTTGGTCTGTTGTTCAAGGCCCATCCAATGCCCCTGCACGGTGTGGGGTTTGTCCCCCAACAGATACGTTTTAAAACTGCCTGCTGTCGTTTACCCCTGGCTGTGCTGAAGTTGGTGATGAAGGTGTTACGCTGACCGGATGAGGAGCTGGTAGAGGATGAGGAAGCAGAGTAGAAGTAGGAAGCAACAGGAGGCAAACTGAAGCACCCTTCAATCCTCGGTGGTGGAAAGACATGCGCCAAACTGCTATCCGCCTCAGGCCCAGCCGCCACTTCATTTAACCAGTGTGCTGTTATAGAGATATAATGGCCCTGACCGTGCTTACTGGTCCACGTATCCATAGTCAGGTGCACATTGCCACAGATGGCGTTGCGCAGTGCACACCTGATTTTGTCCCCTACTTGGTTGTGCAGGGAAGAAGTAGTGGCAGCTGGGCACGACGTACTGTGGGACACATAATGCCTTTAAAACTATCTGTTTTCACCAGGCGGAATAACAGCATTTTAAAGGCCAGTCTTTTAGAAAAGCTGGCTTTCAGGGCTAGGGATCGTGGGTGGGTAGGGTGTACTTCCTCTTCCTCTCCAGCGTTTGGGAGATGGAGAGCTGATTGCTTCCGTGGGACATTGTGAAGATGCTTGGTGACCCAGGTGTTGGTGTTGCTGGCAGATCCTCTGTTTGCGGGGTGGCAGGTGGCACTGTCACTCCAGAGGTGGGTGAAGAGGCCGAGACTGCAGCAGAAGAGGAAGCAGGAGGAGCCAGAGACTTTTCTTGGTTTTTGAGGTGTCTACTCCACTGCAGCTCGTGCTTTGCACTTAAATGCCTAGTCATGCAGGTTGTGCTCAGGTTGAGAACGTTTATGCCTTTATCTCTTACTTCAGGCTCTGATTGCACAGCGTGCAAACCACTCGTGTCTTGTCGTCAGCACATTGTCTGAAGAACTGCCACGCCAGTGAACTCCTTGGAGCTGGCTTTGGTGTGCTCGGTCCCTAGCTGCGGTCGGCTGTAGCAGGCGTACTGTCTAGAGGATGGCCGTTCCACTTTTGCACCCTGCTCCCTCTTCTGCTGTGCTGGTGGCTCTGTGCGACCACCGCCTCTTCCTCTGAACTACATAGGTCATTCGCATGACCTTGATTCCATGTGGGGTCGAGGACCTCATCGTCCTCCACATCATCTTTCACCCAGTCTTCACCCCTGCCTTCCTTGTCGGTCTGCACACTTTCGAAAGCCCCAGTAGTTGACACCTGTGTTTCGTCATCATCCGAGACATGCTGCGATGGTCCTCCCATGTACTCATCTTGAAAGATAAGTGGTTGGGCATCGGTGAACTCAATTTCTTCCACTTCTGGGGCAGTGCTAGGTGGATGGCCCCGGGAAACCCTGCTAACCGAGTCATCAAAAAGCAGAAGAGACTGCTGCATGACTTGGCTGATTTGCAAGGGGGTGAGGTGAAAGACTGATGGACATCGGCTGCAGGTGCCAACTGTGGTCTTTCAGTAGGAGACTGGGTGGGAGGCAATGTGAAGGAACTGGATCCATTGTCAGCAACCAACCCAATCTACTATCGCCTGTACTTATTCAGGCCTCACCATTCGTATAGCCGCATTAGGCCCAACCAAATACCACTGAAGGTTCTGTCGCCTACTCGCACCTGAGGAAGGGGTTTCACTTGTGTGTGTAGCTGGCACAGATCGACCACGTCCTCTCCCTGCAACAAGTGCTCCAACAGCAGCACCACATCCTGGGCCATGTCCCTTATTTGACGCTCTCCTCATATTTCTCGAATTTAGGATCTTGTCCTAAATGGGTGTTTAATTAATAGTAGAATAGAATGACAGTATGTAACGGCCTGACCCACTATAGGCCTGAATTAAAGATTTCTTTGCCCAAAATGGCTGTATTTCAAATGCTTGAATCAAACCCCTGTATGTAAAGGGTGTATCTCACACGGCCTGAACCAGTGTAGGCCTGAATTAAAGATTTCTTTGCCCAAAATGGCTGTATTTCAAATGCCTGTATCAAACCCCTGTATGTAAAGGGTGTATCTCACACGGCCTGAACCACTGTAGGCCTGATTTAAAGATTTGTGCACCAAATCGTGGTATTTCAAATCTCTGAATCTAACCCAAATGTATAAAGGGTGTATCTCACAATGACATCTGCATCAAAGGCTGCCAACTAAATTTATATTGCCCAAACGAGTGTTTATTTAACAACTGAATTTGACAGCAGTATATAAGCCTGTAATTTCACACGTGCTGATGCTGCAAAGCCTGAAAATAGTGGTTTTGGGCAAAAAAGTGTGTTTATAAAACCCCAGAAAATGATGGGTGTATTTCTAGCCTAAATTGCACACTGACTAATCCAGATGTTGTATATTGCCAAAAAAGTGTTTTTTTGGTAACAGAATATGAAAGCTGTATATATTAAACTTGAATTTAACACTTGCAGATCAGGAAAATATTGTTTTTGGCAAAAAAGTGTGTTTTTAAAACCCCATAAAATGATGGCTGTATTTCTAGCTTAAATTGCACACTGACTAAGGCCTAGTTCACACAAACTTTTTTTTTGCGAGTGTACCGGCCGTTTTTTTGTGTTCCGTATACGGTCCGTATATGGAACCATTCATTTCAATTGTTCCGCAAAAAAACGGAATGTGTTGCGTATGCATTCCGTTTCCGTATTTCCGTTTTTCTGTTCTGTTGAAAGATAGAACATGTCCTATATTTGGCGGAAAATTTGACGGAAATGCATCCGTATGTCTTCTGTATCTGTTCCGTTTTTGCTGAACCATCTATTGAAAATGTTATGCCCAGCCCAATGTAATTACTGTATACTGTATATGCCATACGGAAAAACGGAACGGAAAAACGGAACAGAAACGGAAACACAATGGAACTCAAAAACGGAACAACGGATCCGTGAAAAACAGACTGCAAAAAACTATAAAAGTCATACGTTCGTGTGAACTAGGCCTAATCCAGATGTTGTATATTGCCAAAAAATAGTTTTTTGGGGTAACAGAATATGAAAGCTGTATATATTAAACTTGAATTTAACACTTGCAGATCAGGAAAATACAGTTTTTGGGCAAAGAAGTTTTAAAACCCCAGAAAATTATGGCTGTATTTCTAGCTTAAATTGCACACTGACTAATCCAGATGTTGTATATTGCCAAAAAAAAAAATGATTTTCAATGTCCTAAAAGCTCAGATGCAGTGCTGGTGCACTGCACTTGCATAAAATGGCCGCCGCCCACCTAACTGATTTATTAAAGTTTTTTTTTTTTTTTCAGTCACTGGGCTCGGGGCAGGATAAAAAAATTGTGCCCTGCACTCACAAAACACAATGTATGTAGATCGCTGAGTTAGATTCTGATGTTGAGCAAAGAGTCTCTCCTGTTCTCTCCCTAAAATCACCAGCAGCATCCTCTCCCTTTACTAAGCACAGCAGAGTGACGTGCAGCGCCACGTGACTCCAGCTTATATAGAGGCTGGCTCACATGCTGCACTGGCCAATCACAGCAATGCCATTAGTAGACATGGCTGTGATGGCTTCTAAGGTCAGACAGTTAACCGCTTGTTGATTGGCTGCCCTGCAGCCTTTCAAAAAGCGCCAGGAAAGCGCCGAACACCGAACACAAACTTTTACTGAAATGTTCGGGTTCGGGTCCAAGGTCCAAAAATCCTAAAGTTCGGTACGAACCCGAACTTTACAGTTCGGGTTCCCTCCACCCTAATCATTAGTTGACTTTAGGGCTCCCATTAATTCTTCCAGTCGTATACTCTCCTCCAACTGAATCTTTTGAGCTACAGCAAGCTTCCCAAGGGGAATATCATCAAATATCTACATTTTATAAGTAATTTTTGAATTTATGCAGTTCTTGAAAATAAATAAATTACTAATCTGTTCTGGAGCTTTAACTAATTGCCCATGTTTATCTTTTAATGGGCCTATCCAACTTTTTTTTTCTCTGTTGATTATTAATTATATTTACCAATAGCTTACCCACTTTTTCTCCCTCCGCAGAGGACCTAACACCCTTGAAAAACATCTATATTTTTCCCGTATTTACTTCTTTAACCATTTCATTCATTTTTTCCCAATTTCTCATATTTTCCAATGAGGGGTCCTCTGCACATAGTTTTTTGGCATCCTTTAATTTCTCTTCTAAACTCTGAGTTTTACCATTTACCTTTTTTTCCAATTAATTACTTGCTTACATAATATTCCCCTCAGGAAAGCCTTTGTCGCATCCCATATCCACTACTTATCAGCGGAGTCCCTATTAACAAAAAAACAAAAACTTCAATTCCTCCATAATACAGTTCTTATCATTCAAAAATTTAAATCAATGAGGAATAAATGAAAAAACCAAGGACCCAATCTCCACTAAAACTACGCAGTGATCTGACAAAAACATAGGAACATACTTTATCCTAATTTCATTCCTTTCCAACAATTTCCCATTACCAAGGATCGCATCTATCCTAGACCAGGACTGATGTGTCCTCGAGTAGCAGGAAAAAACCTTATCTTTAGGATTATATAATCGCCAAATATCAATCCACCCAACTTCCAATAATAATCTAGCAAAATTAGTATTATAATGTAAAACATTGCCCTTGGATAAACTATCTATACTTGGGTCTATCACTGTATTATAATCCCCCGCTGCCAACAATGCACAATCTTGTCTTTCAATCATATACTTATACAACTCATATACAGTAATACGTCAGGTTTATATGGGGGTGGTATATATATGTTTGCTATTACCATCAATATCCCATCAACTCTGCATTGTAAGAAGAGGTACCTGCCGCAATCATCCGCCTTACATGAAATATACTCAAAATTAATTTTATTGTGTACTAAAATAGAAACTCCCCTTGAATAGGATGTATATATTGAAGGATAACTTGCTCCTACCCATCTTTTCTGTAAACAATTTAACAGATCTTTATCCATATGTGTTTCTTGAAGGCAGATGATGGCGGGCAAGTACCTCCCCACCCAATCAAAGACAGCAAACCGCTTTAACCTTTCTCTTAATCCTCGTACATTAACAGAAATAATTTTTATCATTCAAAAAAACTATATAAGAAAGGTTATTGCTGTTCAATCAAAATTTTAATTACTGTTTTAATCAACACCTGTGCACATGATAATGAATTGATTTTCACTTTACTATGAATTAGGGTATTTATATGAATTATTATCACTCACTTGATTTTATTCACGTTCATGTTTATGCATCATATTATTTGAGATACTTTTTGTAACTATGTAATACATGAATTTATTTGCACAGAAATTTTACTTTTGACACTAATTATGTTAATTATTGATTGATATTGATCGCTGCTTGAGAAAGGTTCCAGTGTGTGGACTGAAACGTTGCTATTGGTGAATAAATCTACACATTTTTAATTAAAGGAAGTGCCGTGGACATTTTGGGTATTTATATATTTGAAGTAAGGATCGCTCCGACAGCCGCTGGCACCCGACTCACATTTGTGCTTTCCTGCTCACATGTTCTGGACTATTCTATATATAAGAAAGGAGAGAGGAAAAAATTAAAAAACTCTCTCGGAAAAAACTATTCCCTCCCCCGCACCACTCCTCCCAATTGGCTCCCCATTCTATGTAAACAGAGAGCCCTACTGACATGCATGCTAAGCTATGTACCCCCCACCTTATAATCACCATATTAACAATTGCTACATTTCGCGCAGGCCCTTTAAATCTGCCCATTCACTTTCTTCTTTAGGGAGCTGGAAAAAAACATTTTGTCCTGATAAACCACCCGGAGTTTAGCTGGGAACACCAAGCTATATTTTAGCCCAGTCTGCTTTAATCTCTTTTTTATATCAATATATTTTTTCCTTTGGCCACTGGTAGCCATTGAAAAGTCCGGATATACTCTTATATTTGTTTTTTCTATTTGAAACTTTTCAGAGGCTCTAACCGCTCTCCACACTGCCTCCCGGTCTCTATAAGAAACAACCTTAGTCAAAATGTTCTCGGATATTCTCCCGGCTTTCTTCTTTGATTAGGGACTCTATGTGCTCGCTCAATATTTAGGGAATTAAACGCCGTCCTAGGTTTACAGTTCTCCAGTATCCATTTTTCCATAAAGCCGACACAATCCAATCCTTCCTTTCCCTCTGGTATTCCTACCCATCTCAAATTTTGCACGATCTTCTATATTTATTAGCTTACTCTCCACGGCAGCATTTGTTTGTTTTAGAGATATTACGTCTTTCTCCAGCTTAAATACTAAATCTTCCACAGGTGACAGTCTACCTTCCAATTCCTGCATACGATCTCTCACCTTTTTCAAACCATCCCTGATTAACGACACATCTGTTTGGATGCCCCCAATCTGTGTTACCACCTTCCCCATCACACTCTCTTACCTCGTAACCGCACATAGGATTTCTTTCACCATTTTTGGGTCAGAATCTTCTTTTAATCCCTCCACTACCTTCCATTCAGGAACATCCAAATTTCCTTCCAAAACAAGCTCTGTCTCCTCCCCTATTTCATTTTCAGGGTTAGGGGGTCTTAGTGGAGAAGATGTAGGAGTCAGATATTTACTTAAAGCACTTTGTTTCTGTCATGTATCCGCGCCCAGACCCGCGGCAGATTGTCTATTAGTATTATTAGTATTTGTGCCGTGTTGATCATCTCTTTTTTAGGTGGCATTTTCTGTAGGAGTAATGAAATGACAAAGGCTAAATCCACAATTATTAAAGGACATACTGGTTTGAACTTTGTCAGTCCATGATTAGTACACATTAGTGAGGGGGTAGGTTAGATAGAAACAATATTGCGTCAGTCTATAGAAAGTTCTCAGTCCCAAGACGGTAGGTTGTAAGAAATGTTACAACAGTCTATGGAGGGGTCACAGTTAGTGATGAGCGGCAGGGTAAATATTCGAATTTGCAATATTTTGTGAATATTTGTGCGAATATTCGTCATATATTCGCAAATTCGCGATTACTTTCTTGATTGGCAAAATCGGTAATGTAATATGCTCGCATTGTGCACGCAATACAGGCGTGGGTCACTATTGCTACATTTTTCAAGCTGCTAGAAGTTTCCTGAGACTGGAGAAAATGGTTGGCACGGCAGAACATTACAATAGCTTTATATGCAGTTAGAGTGCTTCAATATATTAGTGATTGCGCAAATCGGCAATTAATGATGCGCTTATTTTTGCACAATCCATGCAACTTCACATTTTAACAGGTCTGACTACATATTACTGATTGGTGCACTAAGTATTGGTGTGACAGCACAGCACTATGTCTGTAGCATTTATGTATGGACAGCAGAACCTACCAGCTACACTATATCAGGATACACTGACTATCTCCCACTGACTATCTGTATTATATATATAAGCTAACTAACTATCTAATGTAATGAGTGGAAATCACAGAGCACAGCAATGACACTGGTCTCTCTCTCAGAACTTAAAAAAACTGTAGAAAATGGCTGCTGGGAAGTTTCCTATATAGTAAGGGGGAGGCAGCTTTCCTATTGGTTGTTAAGGATGTTGCTAAGCTCAGACAAAGACATTGCCGCCTTCTCATTGGCCCACAAGCGAGAAGAGAGGTTACTGATGAAAAAAAATATATATCGAGAATACGAATATATAGCACTACATTCTAAATCTTCACGAATTCTCGAAGTGGTGATATTCGCAATTAAAATTCACGATTCGAATATTCGCGCCCAACACTAGTAACAGTCTCAAAACCGGTTTATTTTCTCAATAGTTAGGTCAAAGGGTAGAGAGTTATTAAAGAGTTCAGAGCATAGTGATTACTAAGAAGGAAAACTGATATGGTGAAGCAACTGAATTAGAATGAAACATAGAAGCATAGAATGTGTCGGCAGGTAAGAACCATTTGGCCCATCTAGTCTGCCCAATTTCCTGAATACTATGGATAGCCCCTGGCCCTATCTTATATGAAGGATGGCCTTATGCCTATCCCATGCATGCTTAAACTCCTCCACTGTATTTGCAGCTACCACTTCTGCAGGAAGGCTATTCCATGCATCCACTACTCTCTCAGTAAAGTAATACTTCCTGATATTACTTTTAAACCTTTGCCCATAGAATTGCAGAATTGCAAATAAAATTGTCCTGTTTCTTAACTTCAATCAATGCATATATTCCTCCTCTCTTCCTCTTATTTCCCCACCGCTTAGGATACAAAAACTCACTAAGTGCTTATAACCCCACTCTCACCCGTCCTTCAGCAGCAATATCACTGTGCCAGCTGCATTATCTTCAGACCTATTCTCTCCAAAATACCGACCAACCTCCACCACGAACAGTAGGATCACGCGGAAGACCGGAATGAGGCACTGCTAACCTCTCTGAGCTGACTTCAGCCGTGGAGACCCAGTCGCATTAGCACTCAAGCGCGGCATGTTCCCCCTGCCTTCACATGGCAGGCCCGCTCACAACAGATTACGGAGATAAGGGAGGGACGGAGAAGGCGTCCCGCGTCAGACGCATTCCATGCTCCAGCACACCATGCCATTGATTGCATTTTCATGTCTGAAGCCATTATGCATGATTAAACTGCCTCAGGAGAGGTGTAAGAACAGCAATGTTAGTGGCAGACATAGATATCAAACCTCTTCACCTCTATTCAAGCTATTTATGTTAAAATGAAGAAACCAAGCTTTATTAGGTGGATAGGTGCAACATCTGAGAAAGCCAGTGAGATGACTAGCGAAGTATCATGAAGAAAAAAATACAGGCGCTTTGACATATTACTACTGTTCTGAACTCAAAACATAGCCTGAAATGTGAGCTCCTAGACAATATGACTATGCTTGTCTGTATTGATCAATGTATCTATTCAGACAGGTGAACTCCACTGATCAGTCATGTATGAAGAATCCAGATGAGATTTCAGGCTGAATCCTTGCAATTCTGCATAACAAAGTAGGTGAAAACAGAAATTTTTGCCAGGGTCCAACAGAACATGTGGACTGTACAAAGCATACAGTATATGTAGGGAGAAGGAAGAAGCTGATTACAGGGAAGTTGCAGGGACAAACAAAAGCAAACACGGTGCAATTACAGAAATAAGATATAGTACGTATGAAACCATAGACACGTAACATGACAACTACTGTTGGATGAAGAGTTAATTATTTGTCCTTATTTTGTCATAACTTTTACAGCGACAATGTAAACCTTGCTACTCTTCGACACAGGATTTCTGCGCCTAATAAGCCAGCCAACTGTTTGGAAGCAGAGTTTGTAGTAAAGCCAGTCCCATGCATTAATTCTTCTGATCAGATCCAGCTATAAAAGAAGCAAATAGAGAAATATCAAACTGATATATAAAATCGGACAAGTGTTCAAGCAGAACTGCGCGCTCTGGCATCTAATTACAGTGGGAGGGCTAGAGGCGAGTTGAGCTCTTTAGAGTTATTTCTCATGTTTATGCTGCATGTTGGCGCATACAAACAACGGATTTGAGCTCTGAAATGGGATATTCCTCAACCATAAGTATATGTTCAGAGCAGTGGGGAGGAGAGGTTACGGAAAGGGGCACAGGAACAGCAGCTGGCCATTTCAAAGAGTTATGACCCCCCCACCCACCCCATTGTCCATCCAACTCCCCCCCGGAAAAGCAATTGAGTTTACTGCCTGTTACAGAAAGTGCATTTTCTCATAATTATATTGCTAATATAAAAATCCGTCACTTAATTTGTGAAGACAAGCCATTGTTTCTGTCCAGTTTCCATATTAACCAATATTGACGAATGTATCACCCCCCTCGTTCTGAATAATGAACCTAATTCTCTGCCTATTGTTATTTCTTATTTGTTGAAAAGAGAATAACATTGTTAGCCTTGTTCTCTGTCCCTAAGGGAAATCTCAGGATCCGCTCTTTACATCTGAACAATGCAAAGTATCATTTCCCTGGTAATGAATTGCCTGTTCTTACTCTTTATAAAGAGCAAGTGTCAGTGCCATGCCTCTTCTGTTTCCTCGTAGGTGTATTGGGGGATGGGGAAGATGGAGAGGAAGATAATAGAGGTTTTAACATTCTCTGGAATTAATTCAGCTGAAATTTTGGTGTCAGATCAGTTCAATGACAGGAAACAAAAAAACATTGCACTGCAAACTAGTTTTACATACAGATGCAGCAGGGTAAGCACTCAAGCTAACTCAAATTTCTTAACTCATCATGTTATCTTGAGACAAAAGCCATTGAAATTCAATTGAAGGTGTTTGCTTAACTCACTTAGTTTAGATAACACGTCTCATAAATCAAGTGTTAACTCTACTACATCCATAGTTTATAAGGTAAAAAAAAAGACATCTGTCCATCCAGTTCAGCCTGTTATTCTGCAAGTTGATCCAGAGGAAGGCAAAAAACTTCTGTGAGGTAGAAGCCAATTTTCCCCACTTAAGGGGAAAGAAATTCCTTCCCGACTCCAATCAGGCAACCAGACTAACTCCCTGGATCAACGACCCCTCTCTAGTAGCTATAGCCTGTAATATTATTACCCTCCAGAAATACATCCAGGCCCCTCTTGAACTCTTTTAGTGAATTCACCATCACCACCTCCTCAGGCAGAGAGTTCCATAGTCTCACTGCTCTTACCGTAAAGAATCCTCTTCTATGTTTGTGTACAAACCTTCTTTCCTCCAAACGCAGAGGATGTCCCCTCGTCACAGTCACAGTCCTGGGGATAAATAGCTGATGGAAGACATCTCTGTCCTGACCACTGATATATTTATACATAGTTATTAGATCTCCACTCAGTCATCTTTTTTCTAAAGTGAATAACCCTAATTTTGATAATAATCTTTCAGGTTACTGTTGTCCCCCATTCCAGTTTTTACTTTAGTTGCCCTCCTCTGAATCCTCTCCAGCTCTGCTATGTCTGCCTTATTCACAGGAGCCCAGAACTGTATACAGTACTCCATGTATGGTCTGACTAGTGATTTGTAAAGCGGCAGGACTATGTTCTCATCACGGGCATCTATGCCCCTTTTGATGCAACCCATTGTCTTATTGGCCTTGGCAGCAGCTGCCTGACACTGGTTTCTACAGCTTAGTTTGCTGTTCACAAAAATTCCTAGGTCCTTTTACCCAGTGTTTTACCATTTAGTATGTACAGGTGACTTGCATTATTCCTTCCCATGTGCATAACCTTACATTTGTTAGTGTTAAACCTCATCTGCCACTTATCTGCCCAAGCCTCCAATCTATCCAGATCCCTTTGTAGCAGTATACTGTCCTCTTCTGTGTTAATTACTTTACACAGTTTAGTGTCATCTGCGAAAATTGATATTTTACCATGCAAGCCTTCTACAAGATCATTAATAAATATAGTGAAGAGAATAGGGCCCAATACTGACCCCTGTGGTACCCCCATTAGTGAAGATGACCCAATCTGAGTGTGTACCATTAATAACCACCCTCTGTTTTCTATTACTGAGCCAGTTACTTACCCACTTACAGACGTTTTCTCCCAGTCCGAGCATTCTCATTTTATATTCTAACCTTTTATGTGGTACAGTGTCAAATGCTTTTGAGAAGTCCAGATATAGGACATCCATTGATTCGCCGCTGGCAAGTCTAGAACTTACCTCCTCATAGAAACTGATTAAATTAGTTTGACATGACCGATCCATCATGAAGCCATGCTGATATGGCGTTATTTGCTAATTTTCATTGAGGTACTCCAAGATAGCATCTCTTAGAAAACCTTCAAGCAGTATACCCACGACAGATGTTAAACTTACTGGCCTATAGTTTCCGGGCTCTGTATTTGGACCCTTTATGAATATTGACACCACATTTGCTATGTGCCAATCCTGTGGAACACTCCCTTTCCATATAGAGTCCTTAAATATCAGAAATAAGGGTCTGGCTATGACATTACTTAATTCTCTTAGGATATGGGGGTGTATGCCATCTGGTCCTGACGAATTGTCAAGTTTAATCTTTTTAAAACGCCGCTGTACTTCTTCCTGGGTCAGACAGGGCACTTTTAATGGGGAATTTACTTTTACATTCTGCATTTCATCAGTTTATTTTCCTCAGTGAATACAGTGGAGAAAAATAATTAATAGCTTTACTTTCTCCTTGCTCTCTGCAACTCCCCCCTCATTACTCTGTAAAGAGCCGACACCTTCAGATTGAAACTTTTTACCATTTATATAATTGAAGAACATTTTAGGGTTAGTTTTGCTCTCTTTGGCAATTAATCTCTAGTTTGGCTGCTTTTATTTGTTTTTTACATATTCAATTTTTTTCCTTATAGTTTTTCAGTGCTTCCTCGCTACCCTCCTGTTTTAGTCATTGAAATGCTTTCTTTTTGTCATTTATTGCTTTCTTTACAGTTCTATTTATCCACATTGTTTTTTTCTTCTTCCTTAACCTTTTATTCCCATAAGGTATGTACCTCTCACAATTAGATTTTAGGATGCTTTTAAAAATATCACATTTTGTGGCTATATTTTTATTTTTGAGGGCTTTGTCCTGGTTAGTTAGGCCTTAGTTGGCTAAAATTAGCTTTTTTTGAATTTTGGTATTTTTGTTCCTCCCTGAAGAAACACTCTTTTGATTGAGTGTCCCCCACCCTGAACAGCTGCTGTTCTGTCAGGTCTATTGGTTAATACTAAGTCCAGTATGGCTGTCCCTCTAGTCGGGTCCTGAACCAGTTGGGAAAGGTAATTGTCTTTGGTTATTGCCAAGAACCTGTTTCCATTATGAGATATACAGGTTTCAGTTTCCCAGTCTATGGTGCTATATATTCGTATTTGCGAATATTGTAGATTTTTTTTTCATCTGAATCCATGATCCCTCCCTCCCTACTTCTTGCTTGTGAGCCAATGAGAAGGAACAAACAAAGTGATTATATAACAAGATAATCATGGGTCCAATTATTTAAGCAACACTAAACAAAATAAAAAAAGACCCTAAAATGTTGATAATTATTATAATCCTCTAAAATTGCCCATCGATCAGGTCATATATATATACAAATACATATCCCAGTCAGTGACGAAGAACATAAATATGGTAACACCATAGGAGAAGGTAGTTAGGCAGACTTGGGGGAGTATTCGAAGGGTGGGGGTATCTTTCCCTGGATACACCCTATTGCTCACCCCTAATGCCCGGAGGAATCTCCTAATGGTGGAAACCCTCTGTTCTCATGCCTACCCTAAATACCCTAAACAGACCCTCATATAGGGGTTTCCCTTTACCCCAACGCATTTCCCCCTACAGGGTTCCTCAGTGGGTACGTATGGGAAACAGTGCCACTTAGGACAAGAAGACAATACATACAGTGGAGGAAATAATTATTTGACCCCTCACTGATTTTGTAAGTTTGTCCAATGACAAAGAAATGAAAAGTCTCAGAACAGTATCATTTCAATGGTAGGTTTATTGTAACAGTGGCAGATAGCACATCAAAAGGAAAATCGAAAAAATAACTTTAAATAAAAGATAGCAACTGATTTGCATTTCATTGAGTGAAATAAGTATTTGAACCCTCTAACAAAAAAAGACTTAATACTTGGTGGAAAAACCCTTGTTTGCAAGCACAGAGGTCAAACGTTTCTTGTAATTGATGACCAAGTTTGCGCACATTTTAGGAGGAATGTTGGTCCACTCCTCTTTGCAGATCATCTCTAAATCCCTAAGGTTTCGAGGCTGTCTCTGTGCAACTCTGAGCTTGAGCTCCCTCCATAGGTTTTCGATTGGATTAAGGTCCGGAAACTGACTAGGCCACTCCATGACCTTAATGTGCTTCTTCTTGAGCCACTCCTTTGTTGCCTTTGCTGTATGTTTTGGGTCATTGTCGTGCTGGAACACCCATCCACGACCCATTTTCAGTTTCCTGGCAGAGGGAAGGAGGTTGTCGCTCAGGATTTCACGATACATGGCTCCGTCCATTTTCCCGTTTATGCGAATAAGTTGTCCTGTGCCCTTAGCAGAAAAACACCCCCAAAGCAAAATGTTTCCACCCCCATGCTTGACGGTGGGGACGGTGTTTTGGGGGTCATAGGCAGCATTTTTCTTCCTCCAAACACAGCGAGTTGAGTTAATGCCAAAGAGCTCTATTTTGGTCTCATCAGACCACAGCACCTTCTCCCAGTCACTCTCTGAATCATTCAGGTGTTCATTGGCAAACTTCAGACGGGCCTGCACATGTGCCTTCCTGAGCAGGGGGACCTTGCGAGCCCTGCAGGATTTTAATCCATTGCGGTGTAATGTGTTTCCAATGGTTTTCTTGGTGACTGTGGTCCCTGCTAATTTGAGGTCATTAACTAACTCCTCCCGTGTAGTTCTAGGATGCTTTTTCACCTTTCTCAGAACCATTGACACCCCACGAGGTGAGATCTTGCGTGGAGCCCCAGAGCGAGGTCGATTGATGGTCATTTTGTGCTCCTTCCATTTTCGAACAATCGCACCAACAGTTGTCACCTTCTCTCCCAGCTTCTTGCTAATGGTTTTGTAGCCCATTCCAGCCTTGTGCAGGTCTACAATTTTGTCTCTGACATCCTTGGACAGCTCTTTGGTCTTTCCCATGTTGGAGAGTTTGGAGTCTGCTTGATTGATTGATTCTGTGGACAGGTGTCTTTTATACAGGTGACTAGTTAAGACAGGTGTCCTTAATGAGGGTGACTAATTGAGTAGAAGTGTCTAACCACTCTGTGGGAGCCAGAACTCTTAATGGTTGGTAGGGGTTCAAATACTTATTTCACTCAATGAAATGCAAATCAGTTGCTATCTTTTATTTAAAGTTATTTTTTCGATTTTCCTTTTGATGTGCTATCTGCCACTGTTACAATAAACCTACCATTGAAATGATACTGTTCTGAGACTTTTCATTTCTTTGTCATTGGACAAACTTACAAAATCAGTGAGGGGTCAAATAATTATTTCCTCCACTGTAAATGGTATATAACACCAATATAACAATGGATAGAATGGTGAAATAAATAGCCCACCACACAGATCGATGCTCAGGGATAACCGAGGTACACAAGGCAAGTTTCAAAGGGTATAAATGCCCCGATAAACCTGAAAACAGAGAAAACAAAGTCTCAATGCCAAAAATATAGATACTGTTAGCATCAAATAATGATGCCACAGATCATTACTCACGTGTACCGGCCCACGATCCTGCGTAGGGCTGAGTCGACGGTGCAGGATGATGTACTTATGATCGCCATCTGGAGCCCCTAAGTTTAAATAGATGGATGCTATTCAATTTCCGCCCTCCGGGACATCAATTTCCGGTGGCAGAAAATGCCATTAAGAGACGTGGAGAGCACAGAATGAAACGCATATCCACTTTTTGTCTGGGCCGTGGAATGAAAGTGGTGGAACGCATTGCGCACTTCTGGTCCGGATCTCCGCTAATGCCTCACAGGTAATAGAGGATGGCCCTACCTAGCAGGATAGCTGTATTCCAGATAATAAGAACACCTAAATGGACATACAAATAGTGTTGATCACGAATGTTCGAATTGCAAATTTTAATCGCGAATATCGTCACTCCGAGAATTCGCGAATATTTTGAATTTCGCAAAATATATTTGTAATTGCGAATATTCGATTTTTGTGAAAATACCAGTTCATGCAAATTTTAATGCGAAAATTTGTATGCAATCAAGAAAATAATGCCTGGAGATAATGAATTTGCGAATTCTCGAATATATGGCGAATATTCACCCAAATATTCGCGAAATATCGCGAATTCGAATATTGCCCCTGCCGCTCATCACTGCATACAAATCGAACGGGGCTGCGTCATCTCATGATCTATGGGGCAATCAAGAGCGCACAACAGGCAAATAAAGAGAATATATAGATAGAAGGGGGCAAGGATAGCAAATATACAAATATACTGCACCATCGAAACACTGACCCAAGTACACCACCAGATGAAGGTGGGTGGGAAAAGTTGTAAAGCACAAAGATAACAATGTGACAAAGTCTATGTCACATATATAAAATTCGGAGGCTTCTCGCATCACTGGCTAGTATAGGGCACCCTCATTCAACTACTGGAAGTCATAGCATTAAATGAAAATAGAGAATAAAGCCCTCAAAGAAAACAGTTGTAAGTGAGTCTCTCATTCAGGCCACTAGGAGATTGTGAACGGAACTTATAGATCCATTCTGTTTCTTTTTGAAGAATTTTCTTATCCCAATCCTCTTTTCTTAAGGGTTAAGGAATAGCCTCCAACACCGAGAATCTCCTCCATGTATATCCACAACATGATTTGCTACAGGGGCGGAGTTTAATATATGTCATTTACGTGCTCACAGATCCTCCTAAGTTCTCTCACTGTCTTGCCTATATAGTCTTTGGGACACGGGCATTGGCAGATGTAAACCACAGCTCTGGTCTTACAGTTGACAAAACCCTTAACTGGGACACTCTGGTTGGTATTGGATCTAGTGATTATTTTTTAGGTAGAAATATATTCACAGGCCTTGCATGTAATACTGGGATATATAGGTCAGGGTCCATTCGAAGAATGGGCAAAAACTTATTGAGAATAGTTCTAATAGTTCAAATAGTTCTAATTTCCTCATTGGCTCTGTCATAAGTGGAAATTAGATGAATCGGGGATTGTGTAGTGAACGATGGTTTAGGAGTAAGGAGGTTGACTCTAGCCTGTGTATATACTTCTTTAAACACCCTCCTCAGTATATTTCTGAGATATTCGCTATCCAACAGTCTATTCTGTAATTTTTTGGCCTCAATATGAACATGTGGTTCTCCGAACACGTAAATACTGGCCCTTTGATATCCCCCTTTTCAATGCTGGAGGATGATGACTATTGCAATGTAAAATAGAATTTATTTATTCTTACATCAAGGAAGATAATGTGTTCCTCCTGGATCTCCTGAGTGAACTTCAAACCAATTTCATTGGCATTCAGGGTATTAATTAATTAATTTGCTAAATTCATCCCTACTGCCCTTCCAAATCACGAAAATATCGTCAATACAATGTGTCCAGAACAGGATCTTCTCGTTCCACCAGGTGTAGTGGTGTAACGGGGTGCCGAAGGCGCGCTCGGTCTCCCATCAGCCGCAGACCTGCTGCTTAGTTTCGGGAGCGAGGATCTGTGTTTGACCTCGTTCCCAGGGCAGCTTTCCTAGCTGGGAGGCTCCCTTCCCTAGGTCTGCCTTGAGCGCCGAGCTAATCACTCGGTGCTCGACCCCGGCTTCTCCTGACCTTTCTTTGCTTATCCCTCTGTACTGCGTTGTACTCTTGGTTTTGACTCGGTCCGTTCACTATCCGTTATTTGTCTTGTCTGTCCTTCCTGCGCGTATTCTAAGTTAGGGACTGCCGTCCAGTTGTCCCCTCTCATCAGGACTCGTGAGGCAAGTAGGCAGGGCCAGGGGTGAGGGTGGAGCGCAGTGGTAACTTTCCTCTCCCCTGTGTGTGTGTGTGTGTGTGTGTGTACGTGACCGTTACAGATTAACAGGCCCAATAACCACTGTATAATGAATCCTCTGAGGACCCTGACTGACCATGTCTCTAATCTGACGCAGATGGTGCAGGAGCTAGGGGAAAAACTCCGTTCTTTTGAGTTAGGGCAAGGTTCTTCCACTCCTAAGGCCTCCAGTCCGCATTTTGAGCTCCAGATTAAGCTCCCAGAACCCTTTTCTGGAGACCGGAAGAAGTTTCTCTCTTTTAAGGAGAGTTGCAGACTTTACTTCTGTTTGCGCCCCGTGTCCTCTGGCCCCGAGAGGACTTGGCGCTCTCTTTACCTGCTGGCGCCAGTTGTTTAACTTCTGTAGAGGGGTTCTTTCAGGCCCTGGGTACCCTCTATGATGAACCAGACAGGAATCTAGTAGCCGAGACAGCTCTAAAGGCACTGGTTCAGGGAAAGCTACCTGCAGAGGATTATTGCACCCAATTCAGAAGGTGCTGTGTCCCCTCAGGATGGAACGAACCAGCCCTGAAGAGTCAGTTCAGGTCAGGTCTGTCTGATAATTTAAAGGATCTTCTGGTCAGTTATCAACTTCCAGAAACCTTAGAGGAGACGATGACCCTTGTTGTCCGACGGGTTAGAGAGAGACGACAGGACAACAGTTCTCTTCCCAGATGGTGGTCCAGCCAGAGGCCTATCCCAGAGACATGGCTGAGGTCTCCACCGAGGAACCCATGCAGGTTGGCATGACCCGAGGGAATCTTCGCCGCAGACGTGGAGAATGCTTTTACTGTGGAGATCCTGACCATTGGATCAACCAGTGTCCTAAGAAGGTCCTCGCTGTCAAGTCTCCTCAGGCAAGGCAACCTAAAGACCAGGTACACCCTGATTTTTCTAAATGTAAGCTTTCGGTACCCATTACGATTTCTCTGGGGGTAGATAAATGGCCGGGTAAGGCCTTTATTGATTCTGGCTCAGCGGCCAGCTTTATTGACTCTGAGTACGCTGTAAGATTGGGTATTCCAATGTTTGCTTTACCAACTCCTATCCATGTCATAGCTATTGATGCTACTCCTCTTATTGGTGGTACGGTGAGCTCATGTACCTCAGAGATTTCTCTAACCGTGGGTGTGTGCCACTCAGAGAGATATTCCCTTTTAGTCCTGGAGAACCTACCGACTGAGGTGGTACTAGGGTTGCCTTGGCTCCGACTACATAACCCCACTATAGATTGGTCCAAGGGGAAGTTGGTGAGATGGGGGCCTAAGTGTGACTCGTGCTTGTCTGTGGTACAGGCTGGGGTCTCAGTAAAGTCTGATACTTTACCCACTGTTGTTAGGGAATATTCTGATGTATTCTCATCAACCCCAGAGGTTCTACCCCCCTATAGACCTTATGATTGTACTATAGAGCTAGTAGAGGGGGCCAAGTTTCCTAAGGGGCGAATTTATAATCTTTCTAAGCCCGAACGCAAGGCCATGGAAGATTATATTAAGGAGAGCCTTGGTAAAGGGCATATTAGACCTTCTGTCTCTCCCATGGGGGCAGGGTTTTTCTTTGTTAAGAAAAAAGATGGTGGTCTTAGGCCATGTATCGATTACCGGAGATTAAATAAAATCACTGTCCAGAATAGATACTCTCTCCCATTGATTCCGGATTTATTTAACCAGGTTCTGGGGGCAACCTGGTTTTCCAAGATTGACCTGAAAGGGGCATACAATTTAATCCGAATCAAGGAGGGAGACGAATGAAAGACGGTGTTCAATACTCTGGCAGGACACTTTGAATATCAGGTAATGCTTTTGGACTCAGCAATGCCCCAGTTGTGTTCCAAAACTTCATGAATGACATTCTTAGGGAGTTCTTAGGTAAATTTGTTATTGTCTATCTTGACGACATTTAGATATTCTCTCCTGACTTTGAATCCCATGTGTCTCATGTTAAACAAGTATTAGAGGTGTTGAGGGATAATCAGCTATCCGCTAAGCAAGAGAAATGTGTCTTTGGTGTACAGGAGATTCTGTTTCTAGGGCATGTTCTGACTCCTCACGCCTTCAAGATGGATCCTGGTAAGGTACTAGCAATTAAGGAATGGGTAAGACCTTCATCCTTAAAGGCCTTACAACGGTTCTTAGGTTTCGCCAATTACTATCGTAAATTTATTATGAATTTTTACGTAATTGCTAAACCGTTGACCGACATTACTAAGAAAGAGGAGGATTTAGAGAATTGGTCTACTGAGGCCATTTCTTCATTTGAAAAATTAAAAAAGGCATTCAGTAGCGCTCCCATTCTGATCCAGCCTGATCAGGAGAGACCTTTTATTGTGGAGGTGGATGCGTCCGAGGATGGCGCAGGAGCAGTCCTTTCACAAGGTCCTGCTAGCCTCACTAACCTGAGACCATGTGCCTTCTTCTCCAGGAAATTCTCTCCCATGGAGAGAAACTACGACATAGGGAATAGGGAGCTGCTGGCCATTAAATGGGCATTTGAGGAGTGGAGGCATTTTCTGGAGGGGGCAAGGCATTGTGTAACTGTTGTCACTGAACATAAAAACCTTATGTTTCTCGAGTCTGCTAAGAGGTTGAATCCCCGTAAAGCCAGATGGGCTCAGATTTTTTACTCATTTAGATTTTTCCATTAGGTTCAGCATTCTCTCAGAGCTTCCATGCTTTCTAGATCTTATTGGTGGCCCACTCTAACTAGGGATGTCAAGTCCTACGTGTCAGCTTGTGAGGTTTGTGCCAGGTCCAAGACACCTAGGACTCGCCCTGCTGGTAACCTACGACCCCTACCCATTCCCAGTAGACCCTGGTCCCATATCTCGATGGACTTTATAACTGACCTACCGCCGGCGGAGGGTAAGACTGTAGTTTGGGTAGTGGTCGATAGGTTTAGCAAGATGGTCCATTTCATTCCCCTGTCTAAACTCCCGAATGCCAAAACCCTGGCGTCTATTTTTGTGAAAGAAATTGTTCGATTGCATGGTATCCCAGAAAATATTGTTTCTGACAGGGGTGTGCAGTTTGTGTCCAAATTCTGGAGGGGCTTCTGTCAAAAATGTCAAATTTCATTGTCTTTTTCCTCTGCCTACCACCCTGAGAGTAATGGGCAGACTGAATGCCTTAATCAGTCTGTGGAAAAATTATTGAGGTTGTATGTTGCTGATGACCAGCAATTATGGGTGAAATTTCTTCCATTGGCTGAATTTGCTTTGAATAACCATGTCAATTCTTCTGCTGGGGTTTCACCTTTCTTTTGTAACCATGGTTTCCATCCCCGTTTTCATTTTGGGTCATCCGTCTCCTCCTCTAACCCTGAGGCAGATAGGCTCTCCTCTGAACTGTGTACAGTTTGGGCCCGGGTTCAATCGAACTTAGAAAAGGCTCAAAGTTCTCTGAAACTCAAGGCCAATAGGAGACGTTCAAGGGGGGTGAATTTTCAGGTTGGGGATAAGGTATGGTTGTCCTCCAAGAATCTCTCTCTTAAGGTAGATTCTGAAAAGTTTGCTCCTCTTTTTATTGGACCATATAAGATCACGGAGGTGATTAACCCGGTATCATTTAGGTTGGAGCTGTCCGAGTCATTCCACATTCATAATGTGTTCCATAAATCTCTACTTAAAAAATATTTTGAACCAGTAGTACCATCGAAAGCCTTGCCTCTGCTGGTTCTTGTTAATGATGTTGTTGAGTATGTGGTGTTTAAAATAGTGGAGGTCAGGAAGGTGCGTAGTTCCTTGCAGTACTTGATTCACTGGAAGGGGTATGGACCTGAAGAAAGATCTTGGGTACCTGCCAGGGAGGTTCATGCTCCTAGACTTGTTTGAAAATTTCATTTGGAACACCCTTAAAGGCCATCGCCTTAAGACTTGGGTCCGGTGGCCCCTCGTAAAAGGGGGGTACTGTAACGGGGTGCCGAAGGTGCACTCAGTCTCCCATCAGCTGCAGACCTGCTGCTTAGCTTCGGGAGAGAGGATCTGTGTTTGACCTCGTTCCCAGGGCGGCTTTCCTAGCTGGGAGGCTCCCTGCTCCTAGGTCTGCCTTGAGCGCCGAGCTGATCACTCGGTGCTCGACTGGTCGGTCTGTAGGTCATGTGACGCTGGCCACGTCACATGACCCTTACTCCCCACTATAAATATAGGCAGCCTGCTGGCCACAGGTTGCCTGTTAATTAGGGTTCCTGGCAGTTGTTGGATACCTGTATACTTACCTGATCTTGTTCCCTGACGATCCTTTGCCTGCTCCTCCTGTACTGCGCATCCTTCCTGGTATATTGACCTCGGCTTCCACCTGACTATTCTTTACGGACTCCTTTGGTACTTCTCGACTTTCCTGGTATTTATGACCCCGGCTTCTCCTGACCTTTCTTTGCTTATCCCTCTGTACTGCGTTGTCCCCTTAGTTTTGACCCGGTCCGTTCACTATCCGTTATTTGTCTTGTCTGTCCTTCCCGCACGTATTCTAAGTTAGGGACTGCGCCCAGTTGTCCCCTGTCATCAGGACTCGTGAGGCAAGTAGGCAGGACCAGGGTTGAGGGTGGAGCGCAGTGGTCACAATCCTGCCCCCTGTGTGTGTGTGTACGTGACCGTTACAAGTGGTCTGGAAACATGATATTGTCCTCCCACCAGCCCAGGAAGAGGTTGGCATAAGTGGGGGCACAAGGGCTCCCCATTGTCGTCCCCCTGAGATGGTGGTAGAACAGTGAATTAAATAAGAAGGATGAATTCCAATAATGTCAGAATGAAATGATTATGTGCTCTACAGTGTGTGACCCTGTTGCTCAGATAATATGTCACCGCAGCCAATCCCTTCTCAAGCGGGATAGTGCTGTAGAGTGACTCTATGTCAATACTCGCAAGTATACAACTAGGATCTACAGTAAGAGTGTAAATTTTATTTAAAAAATCCATAGTATCCTGCGTGTAAGACGGCAAAGATAGAACGAACGGTCTCAATACCCGATCAATGTATATCCTGGAATTCTGAATCAGTGAATCGAGCCCTGATACAATATGGCGACCTTTAAGGGGGTAGTGCCTTTATGGATCTTTGTGCCTGGATGTCGCAACTTGTGGTGTAGCAGGCAAAATAAAATTATATTCTGTCTCATTGATTACTTTTTTCTCTACTCCACTTTTAAGAATCTGTTTCAATTCAGTTAGATAGATGGTAGTCGGGTCAACCTGAAGAATACGATAACCCTCCTGGTCTCTGAGGATATCTAAACACATCCTTTGGTATTTCTCATGATTCATCACCACCAGATTGCCACCCTTGTCCGATGGTTGGATTATAATCGACTCATCTCTCTCCAGAGCCTTGAGAGCTTCCGCCTCCTCCCTAGATAAATTATACTGGAGGGGACGTTCTTATCTCAAGGTTCTCCAGATCAGAGGTAACCAATTGCAAGAATATGTCAACATATTCATAGTTGAAAACAGGTGGCATTTTGGTCCCCATATTGACATTTTAGGGTCTTTTTTTATTTTGTTTAGTGTGGGCCAATGAGAAGGCTGCAATGTCTTTGTCTGAGCTTAGCAACATCCCTAGCAACCAATAGGAAAGTTGCCTACCCCTTACTATATAAGAACCTCCCCAGCAGCCATTTTCTGCAGTTTTTTAAAGTTCTGAGGGAGACAGCAGTGTCATTGCTGTGTCTGTGCTTTACTGTGTCATTACATTAGTTAGTTATCTTATATATATATAATACAGATAGTTAGTGGGAGATAGTCAGTGTAGGTTATATCCTGATATAGTGTAGCTGGTAGGTTCGAGTGCAGGGTGTTAGGCAGTGTGATAGGTTCTGCTGTCCATACATACATGCTACAGACATAGTGCTGTGCTGTCACAACAATACTTAGTGCACTAATCAGTAATATGTAGTCAGACCTGCTAAGATGTGCACGTATTGCGCAAAAAATATGTGCATCATTAATTGCCGATTTGTGCAATCGCAAATATATTGGAGCATATAAAGCTATTGTAATGTTGGCCGTGTCAACCATTTTCTCCTGTCTCAGGAAACTTCTAGCAGCTTGAAAAATGTAGCAAAAGTGACCCACACCTGTATTGCGTGCGCAATACACGCATATTACATTGCAATCAAGAAAATAATGTTGAATTCTCGAATTTATGACAAATATTTACCCAAATATTCGCAAAATATCACGAATTTAAATGTTGCCCTTGCCGTTCATCACTACCAGTCTATATCTGGGTAGTTGAAGTCCCCCATAATAACCACCTCATTATGATCTACCGCCTCGTCTATCTCATTTAGTAGCAGATTTTCTGTGGACTCTGGTATATTACGTCGTTTATAATAAACTCCTACTAGTAATTTATTATTGTTTTTGCCTCCATGTATCTCTACCCACAGTGACTCCACATGTTCATGTCCCTCACTTATATCTTCCCGGAGTGTGGGCTTTAGACAGGACTTTACATAAAGGAAGACCCCTCCCCCTCTCCGGTTTTGGCGATCCTTTATAAACAGACTGTAACCCTGTACATTAACTGCCCAGTCATAGCTATTATCCAGCCATGTCTCAGTTATTCCCACTATGTCATAGTCCTCGTCACACATCACTAATTCCAGTGCACCAGTTTTATTAGTCAGGCTTCTGGCATTAGTATACATACAGTTAAGAGGTTTATGTATATTTTTATGTTTATGTATATTTTTTACCCTACACCTTTCCTTCTGAACTGTTCTAGTCCCTCCTTCCATTCCTCCCCCAGTCCCATTACCTTGCCCCCGGTCTCTATCTGCACTATCTTCCCCTCCTATAATGTAATTACCCTCCCCCCCAGTCCCTAGTTTAAACACTCCTCCAACCTTCTAGCCATCTTCTCCCCAACACAGCTGCCCCTTCCCCATTGAGGTGCAGTTTTACATAAATAAATATCTTACTATGATGCATCAATAAAAGGATATACACGTTATATACAGTAGGGGCTACTGACCATTAGGCACTACTGACACCCATTCCTCCAGACGAGACATCTACTGGGGGTAAGGGGACACCAATTTACTTGCTAGACTGTGGATCTGCCATAACTGTCTAAGATGGTAATGCTACTTTGAATAAAACTTGTAAGTTAAATATTATAACAGAGAACTGCATGAATAACTGCATGAATTCCTAATTCCCTTAAAGGGGTTATCCAGGTTCAGAGCTGAACCCAGACATATCCTCATTTTCACCCAGACAGTGCCCCAGATATGAGCATTTGAGCATATCGCGCAGGGAAAGGGCTGGTTGGTTACATTTTTTTCGCTGCTAGGTGGAAGCTTCCACCTAGCAATGTAGCTGGTGACGTCACTGACACTGATGAGCTGGCTTTAGCACTGCCCTAGCCATTTTACAGGCGAGGGCAATGCCAAAGCCCACCCATTTGTACCGGTGACATCACCGGGCTTACTGCTAGTCGGAAGCCTCCACCTAGCTTTACCCATGGAGTGCCTGGTACATCACTGGATCTCCAGATAAAGCCTTTGCCCTGCGTGATTTAACACAGGGATAAGAGCATTGGAGCATGAAATGCTCCGATGCTCATATCAGGGAGGCAGCCTGGATACAAATGAGGATATGTCCGTATTCAGCTCAGAACCTGGACAACCCCTTTAACCCTTTAAGGACCGGGCTCATTTTCACCTTAAGAACCAGGCCATTTTTTGCAAATCTGACCAGTGTCACTTTATGTGTAAATAACTTTAAAACGCTTTTACTTATCCATGCCATTCTGAGAATGTTTTTTTGTCACATATTGTACTTCATAACACTGGTAAAATGGAGTAAAAAAAAGTCATTTTTATTTAAAAAAAATACCAACTTTACCAGAAATTTGGAAAAATTAGCAAATTTCCAAGTTTCAATTTCTCTACTTTTATAATACATAGTAATACCTCCAAAAATAGTTATTAATTTACATTCCCCATTTGTTTGCTTTATGTTTGGTCATTTTGAGAATAACATTTTATTTTTTGGGGACGTTACAAGTCTTAGAAATTTAGAAGCAAATCTTGAAATTTCTTTTCCAAAACCTACTTTTTAGGGAACAGTTCAGGTCTGAAGTCATTTTGTGAGGCTTGCATAATAGAATCCACCCAAAAATGACCCTATTTTAGAAACTACACCCCTCAAGGTATTCAAAGCTGATTTTACAAACTTTGTTAACCCTTTAGGTGTTCCATAAGAGTTATTGGCAAATGGAGATGAAATTTCAGAATTTAAATTTTTTGTAACCTTGCCTCACAAACATGTAATATAGAGCAACCAAAAATCATATGTACCCTAAAAATAGTCCCAACAAAACTGCCACCTCATCCCGTAGTTTCCAAAATAGGGTAACTTTTTTGAAGTTTCTACTCTAGGGGTGCATCAGGGGGGTTTCAAATGAGACAGGGTGTAAATAAACCAGTCCAGCAAAATCTGCCTTCCAGAAACCATATGGTGTTCCTTTCCTTCTGCACCCTGCCGTGTGCCCATACAGTCGTTTACGACAACATATGGGGTGTTTCTATAAACTACAGAATCAGGGTACATATGATTTTTGGTTGCTTTATATTACATATTTGTGAGGCAAGGTTCCCAAAAATTTAAATTCTGAAATTTCATCTCCATTTGCCAATAACTCTTGTGAAACACCTAAAGGGTTAACAAAGTTTGTAAAATCAGTTTTGAACAGCTTGAGGGGTGTAGTTTCCAAAATGGGGTAACTTTTTTGGGATTTTCTACTCTAGGGGTGCATCAGGGGGGCTTCAAATGGGACATGGTGTCAAAAAACTGTCCAGCAAAATCTGCCTTCCAAAAACCATATGGCGCTTCCTTTCCTTGTGTGCCCTGACGTTTGGCCATACAGCATTTTACGACCATATATGGGGTGTTTCTGTAAACTACAGAATCAGGGCAATAAATATAGAGTTTTGTTTGACCGTTAACCCTTGCTTTGTTAACGGAAAAAATTGATTAAAATTGAACATTTGGCAAAAAAATAGCTGTTTTGGCACAGTTTTTATTTTATTTTTTTGACTGTGTTCATTTTAGGGGTTAGGTCATGTGTTATTTTCATAGAGCAGATTCTTACGGATGCGGCAATACCTATTATGTCTACTTTTTTAAATTTATTTAGGTTTTACACTATAATATTTTTTAACCCCAAAAAATAACATTTTAGTATCTCCATAGTCTGAGAGTCATTTTTATTTTTTAGCCGATTGTCTTAGGTAGAAGCTCATTTTTTGCGGGATGAAAGGACTGTTTTATTGGCACTATTTTCGGTGCATATGCCTTTTTGATCGCTTGCTATTACACTTTTTGTGATGTAAGGTGAAAAAAAAATGGCTTTTTTTACACCGTTTTTAATTTATTTTTTTGACTGTGTTCATCTGAGGGGTTAAACATCTCATATAGATGGACACTAAAGGGGCTTTCTGTGATCTGATAAAGTGATGGTACAAGGACGACACATGACTGCTACAGAATCATCAAGAAGGGTCATCTAGGACCCCCCAGAGCGGCTGCAGTGTTACCCTGTGTCCGTAAGAGGTTAAGGGGAGCTTTCCATTTTGCATCAGCATCCTTTAATATAATCATTTATGAAGGCAGCTGTAATTGTGTAATGTATTTATTTTACCTTTTGTCATATCTTCTGTTCTGGGCTGTGGTCACATGACCATGTCCATGCAGCTCTTTCTTATTTCCTGTGATGTTAGGGGCCGTGATAGGGGTGTGTCTATGTAAGTAGCTGGGTGGGAGGAGCTATAAATAACTGGGCACTGTTAGGGGTGGTGCTGGAGCTGTGGCAGAGAAAGAAGAAGTGCATCATGGGTTTGGTTGGATACAAGAACAGGAAGTGCTACATAGAGGATGGAAACAAACTAGAGTGATTGGTTTACATTGTGAAAACAGGACAAGAGAGTCCAAAGGATTCATCGTTGGACTCTGTTTGGCCTGATTACCATTCATTTCCATCTTTTTTTATTCTACCATGCTGTTCTGTCTGGCAAAACAGAGGGAAACAAGTGGAAAGGAGGTCAAACAGAGTCCAAATATGGATCCATTGTCTCAGTAAAGTGAATACATTTGTTGCATTTGAATGCCATTTTCAAGTATTCAACTTACTATCCCCTATGGAAATCCCAGCAGAGGGTTAAACACAATGTGAACAAGGCCTTATGGTGATGTGTAAGGTACTCATAAGAGAAGAGTACATGGCATCAGAATTCTGTGGGTGCCACAAATCAGATATGGATCCATACACACATTTTAATCCACTGCTGGCAACTGTGAACCTATCCAGATAGCTGATGGACTGAAGAATAGGCACCCTACCCATTTTTGTTTCCCTTAGAAGAAGACAAGCAAACTACATTTAAATACATTCAAAATATATTCTTTAATTTTGGCACTTTGCATATGTAATTTATTGATCTACACCATCTCATGAATCTTCACAGGATAATCAACCAGAGAGCATAGCTTGATACCCAGCCTATCCTGAGTTCCAGACCTTAAAGGGGTTATCCAGGAGGTCCAAGGCGCTGTACCCCCGCTGTTCAGCTGTTTCAGGGAACGTGAGCATAGACTGCTCCCGACAGCTCTTTAAGCACAGTGCGGTAGCTTTCCAAGCATAGCATCATTGACTTGAATGGGGCCTCAGCAGCAACTAGGCCATGTGACCGATGTACGGTGACTAGTGTTGGGCGAGCATGCTCGGCCGAACACTAATTTTATGCTACACAGCCAATAAACGTGCAGGTAAGTACTGCCATTCACTGTAATGCTGTAGCCATGTTGGCTACTGGCATTACAGTGATTGGCTGGCCGAAATGCGTCATTGGGTGCTGTGCTGAAGAAGGGACAGATAGAGTATGGAGTGAAATACTAATATTTTTATTGAAAATACTTGTTAGAGACCCAAAAGTCCTTTTAAGTACTATTGTTGTATCTGGCAGCAATATATATTTTTAGTGCAACCTGAGCTAAATAGCTTGCAATTGTTTGGCCGCTGCAGACAGCGACATTATCTGTGCTACATCTCCTGTGTAACGTGTGCGCAGCCTAAAAATATCTGTGAAATCCAGTGTACTTTTTCCGTAGACGGTATCCGACATTAATTCTAGAGATGGCCTTGGGGTTCGCCCGGCGGTCGTTTCGTGGCGAACTTTGCTCGTTCGCAGTTCACCGAACATGCGAACATATGGCGATGTCCGCCGACGCTATATTCTTTTGCATTGTGCCGAACTTTGACCCATGACACATCCATCAGGTGGGACAGGACAGCCAATTAAGACGTTTCAGCACATGGACATACCCCCTACCCTATAAATAAACCTGATCTGGCCGCCATTTTACATTCAGTCTTTTGCCAGTGTAGGGAGAGGTTGCTGTGTAGAGCAGGGACAGACTGTTAGAGACACCAATCGCTAGCTAATAGGTCCACAAAAGTCCTTTTAAGGACTGGTATAGGTGTGCTATCGATAGGTGTGACATACTGAGGGGTGTAATATACTTATAATATACTTTCTAATAGAAAGTATATTATAGTGCATTTGTATTGTGCAGCAGTTGTGTGCGGTTCTGCTGCGATACCGCAGCAATACAGAGGGACAAACGCTATTGGAACAACTAATTGCAATTGGTGTGATATACCAGTTGCCCCCCAAAAAAAACTGATTGAGGCAGGGGTGTGGTATACCTATAATATACTTTCTATATAGTGCATTTGTATTCTGCAGCAGTTGTGTGCGGTTCTGCTGAGATACCGCAGCTATACAGAGGGACAAACGCAATTGGAATAACTAATTGCAACTCGTGTGATATACCTGTTGCCCCAAAATAAACTGATTAAGGGGTTTGATATACCTGCTTCCAGCAAATACTCATTAAGGGGTTCTATATACCTGCTTCCACAAATACTGCTCTTCTATAGGGACTTTGTCACAGGGTCATTTTGAAAATGACAGGCAGAGGAAGAGGCAGGCCATTCCGCAGGCGTGGTAGGGGTCGGGCAGGTCAGGTGCACCAGGCTGGGGGCCGAAGTGGGAAGTTGGAGAAGGGAGCAACACAGAGACCGGGAGTGCAAGTTACCAACACAATCTTAGGGGCCTCACTGGACAGAGACAGGCTACCAAATTCAACAGGTCCAGTATTTGGTTGTGGGTGGGCTTCCAGACTAACTCAGGTACCGACCAGAGTGAGGTCAGGTATCTGGTTAGTCTTCCCTGGGAGGGGGAGATGTGTGGCGAAAATAACCTCGGCCATAGGTTTTGGAGGGGCCTGTTTGCCAGACTCTTGCCTAACTTTGAAGGAGAAGATAGACCGGCCGCACAGCCTAAATCTGTGGAACTGTTTTGGGCAGGAAAACCATTCTTGAGGTTGGTCAAATATGACTTCCATGGAATTCAGGAACCTCTGCTCAGATCTGGGTGACTTTTGGATACGTTGTTCACCTAGATCAGAGCTATCCATGGATGTATAATGTATAGGGATATGTGGGGTTTTGAGGTGTTATCAGTTTTTTGGGAAAAATGTGTGTTTTCTGCCTGTGAGTGATTAAGTTAATTGCATTTGGTAATTGTGTCACAGGCAATGCCCATTGTATTTGTTGATTACATCACAGACAATGCCCATTGTATTTTGTGAATTGTATCACAGGCAGAGAGGGGTTTGTGTACATTAGCTGGGAATGTCTAACTGTACAATACCGTGGTGATGTGGCTGTTGTGACTTTGTGTCATGTGCTCCACAAGTTTCACGTGCGTGGTAACCTTGTGGGGAAAACTGTATATAAGAAATGCCTTTGTGCTCATTAAACATACCTGCTTTACCCATTCATGAAGTCTTGGCTCATGTTTGGGGAATGGGATAACTACACTCTTGGGGATTGCTATATCACAATACTCCCCTGAGTATAAGCTCTTGCAAGAGCTTGTTCCTGGTTCCTGCTCTCTGGATTTAAGAGAGGTTCACCCACTGGAAGCTGAACTAGGCGTGGGTGGAGAACGGCGAGATCCTAACCAAGCTGCAGCAGTTCGTGAGGTCTGTGGTGGCTACGGTGTCGAATTGGAGCCCTCGGAAAGCACTAGGAGCATTCATCAACGGAGGTACTCAGTCGGGGTGATAGGAGATCCGTTACAGTCACTGTGCACACGTTACACATGAGATGTAGCGCAGCTAATGTCAATGTCCGCAGCGGACACCGTCTACGGAAAAAGTCACTGGATGTCACAGATATTTTTGGGATGCGCACACGTTACACAGGAGATGTAGCGCAGATAATGTCGCTGTCTGCAGTGACCTAACTATTGCACGCTATTTAGCGCTAAAAATATATATTACTTGGATAGATTTGAGGAAATGTCTAGCTGGATCGATAGGACACATGATAAATTTGCACAGACATGGGACCCTTGGAGATCTTTGGCGCAGGTTGGGCCCTAACAATTCAGACATAACAAGCTGAGGTCCTAGACTGGGACATTGATAGGCTTCTCCCCCTCCCCCTTCAATCCCCTCCTTCCTCCCCCTACCCCCTCTCTCTTTTCTTACTTACACTCTTACCCTTTTTTCTTATTTCTCTTACTATTCTATTTCTTTTGTACGCTCAAACATTATTTGAGGTTCTGTTTATGGCCGGTCTGAGAATGTCAATAGCACACCGGAGAAAACAAGAAAAAAAAAAGAAAAAAAATATATACATCCTTTCCTCATCTGGACTATAATTCTCAATAGCCAAGTTGTTAAGTTTTGCAATTGGTCACATGTATGTAATCTATGCAACTCTAATTATCTGCTATTGTATGATGTATGTACCTAAGCCATAACTGCTTATTTTGTTATGTCAATCCAATGCAATTTGGCTACTTGATTATATGAAAATGTGAAAATAAAGAATTGATAAAAAAAATAATATATATATATATATATATATATATATATATATATATATATTACTGCCACACACAACAGTCCTTAAAAGGACTTTTGGGTCTGTAAAGTTGTAACAATTTGATGCAGGTTGTGCTAAAAATATATATTGCTGCTGCCACAGCCAACAATAGTCCTTAAAAGGACATTTGGGTCTCTGACAAGTTTTAAAATTTACAAAAAAAATATTACACTATTCCCTACACTATTTCTCCCTTCTTCAGCACAGCTCTCTCTGACTAACACTTAGCCGAACACACCCGATGACGCGTTCCGGCCAGCCCAGTGGTGTAGCGTGGGGAGGGGCGGGGGGGCATTGCCCCGGGCACCACACTGCGGGGGGGGGGGCGCTGGCCGCTGGCACAAAAAATCTTAAATCACTGTGTTTCCCCCCCCCCCCCCAATACACAGCGCTGCAGAGCAGAGTGAGAAGTGGTTGAGCGGCACAGGCAGGGTAAAGGTTAAAGCACATGCACAGTAGGGACCTGCAAAACACAATATCACGTGACATTCCTCAGTCACGTGGGTCAGAAGTTGGCGCGCGGCACAGAGAAGGAGGTCGGGTCATGGCTGGCTGCTCAGGAGTGTCAGCGTAGGGAGGGAGAAAGAAACAGAGTCTGTCAGTACAGGAGACTCTGAGGTGGAGGTACATGGGAATTCTGTGAATGTGCTGAGGACAGGGGGGACTGTGAATTAAGGGGGTTTTTGTGCAAGATTTGATGGAGGTGTCTAAGATTGTATGGAGGGAGGCAGTGTAGGATTGTATGGAGGGAGCTGTGCATTGTATGGAGGGGGGCACTGTAGTATTGTATGGAGGGAGGCAGTGTAGGATTGCATGGAGGGAGCTGTGCATTGTATGGAGGGAGGCAGTGTAGGATTGCATGGAGGGAGCTGTGCATTGTATGGAGGGAGGCAGTGTAAGATTGTATGGAGGGAGGCAGTGTAGGATTGTATGGAGGGAGCTGTGCATTGTATGGAGGGGGGCACTGTAGTATTGTATGGAGGGAGGCAGTGTAGGATTGCATGGAGGGAGCTGTGCATTGTATGGAGGGAGGCAGTGTAGGATTGCATGGAGGGAGCTGTGCATTGTATGGAGGGAGGCAGTGTAAGATTGTATGGAGGGAGGCAGTGTAGGATTGCATGGAGGGGGCGGCTGTGCATTGTATTGAGGGAGGCAGTGTAAGATTGTATGGAGGGGGAGGGAATGTAGGATTGCATGGAGGGAGGCAGTGTAGGATTGTATGGAGGGAGGCAGTGTAGTATTGTATGGAGGGAGGCAGTATAAGATTGTATGGAGGGAGGCAGTGTAGGATTGCATGGAGGGGGGCGGCTGTGCATTGTATGGAGGGAGGCAGTGTGAGATTGTATGGAGGGGGAGGGAATGTAGGATTGTATGGAGGGAGGCAGTGTAGGATTGTATGGAGGGAGGCAGTGTAGGATTGTACGGAGGGAGGCAGTGTAGGTGTCACGACCATGGTCATGGTCGTGACTCCTGTAACCGCAAGCAGTTGCCTGCGGTCTAGGTCTGGTTGTCAATCACAGGTGAGGGTCGAAGTATGTTGCCTCACCTGTGGTTGCCACTGGCAACATTATTTATGTGGCAGCATAGCAGCCTGAGCTGGTGCTAGGGGGTCAGATTAGGGATGCGCTAGGAGGTGACCTGCTCCCTAATTCTGTCGTCCTGGCCGAGCAGCCACTAACATCTTCGGGCATCGCACGGCTGAGGGTTTCCCCCATCCTCAGCCGTGACAGTAGGGTTGTATAAAGGGAGGCAGTGTAGGATTGTATGGAGGGAGGCAGTGTAGGATTGTATGGAGGGAGGTAGTGTAGGATTGCATGGAGGGGGGCTGTGCATTGTATGGAGGGAGGCAGTGTAGGATTGTATGGAGGGGGGGGCTGTGTAATATTGTATGGAGGGGGTACCTCCCATGACCTCCTGCGCCCTGTCTTGCGGGATGACGTGGCGCAGGAGGGCACAGTGTGACTGCCTGCGCCAGGATGCTGGAACTCAGGCCATAGGCAAAGACAGAGAGAGAATTACAGGTGAGTATTTTATTTTTTAAAATGTATATGCTAATGCATGCAGTACCAGGGGCACAACGGGAATGAGGGAGAGCATTTTATATACTCCGGAAGGGGAATTTTTTATATTAATAAACAGGGGGCCATTATGTACTAATAAGACAGAGGGGGATCTGTATATACTAATAATACAGAGGGGCCATTAAATATATTATAACTACAGAGGGCAATATACATATAGACACTATGGGGTGAGAGGGCGTTATAATACAGGGGGCATTGCAGTGGGGGTTTAGAAATACTGTGGCTACTACAGGGGTCATTATAACTACTGGGGGCACAATAGGGGTGCCTTATAGATCAGCCTTATTACTTCTGTGGGCTCTATAGGGGCCTTATCGAGGGGTGCTGTAGGAGTATTATTATTGAGCATAATATGGAGGGCTAAAGGGGTTGCTATTGGGGGCACTGTAGGGGCACTATTACTATTGAGGACAGTATGGAAGCACTATTACTATCGGGGGGATTATTTGCATGGTACTGTTGTCTGCAGTATAGCATTGGGGAGCACAGTGGGCACAGTATTGGGGGTAGCAGTATGACAATGTTGGGGCACAAAAAGGGGGAGGATTATAGAAAAGTGAGGAAACTAAGATGTCTGTGTGTTAAACTCTGCAGAAACGAGATATGACTGGAAGAAATAATCATTGAGGTCTGATCTCCGAAAGGAGAAGATGAGGAATGAGAACATCTACATCAGAGGAGACGTCACTGGATGTAAGAGGTATGCGGCGCTGTATTGCCCTGTATGTTTTGTAGAGTTGTATGTAATGTCAATCCAAATATCTCTTTAACACTAGGGCTGGGAGAGTTGTTGGACTGAGAATTTTCCACAGCAGGGACAGCAGAAAGGCTAGAATCAGCCCTTCCCATTAAGCCACTGAGGGCCTCTATAGGCGCACATGGCCGCAGCTGGCCCCAGGTCACACTATGTCTGTTCTGAATTCTAGGGCCTCTCACCACAACAATTCAGACAATTTTCACTGTGTGCATTGTGGGGGTGGGCGGCCCCAGAACTCATAACAGGTATAAGCCATGGTGTGCACAATTCCCTTGTCTTAAGGCTGGTTCTGCCTCCTGCCTCTTACAGTACTGCTGTTGTGTCTTGCTTGAAGAAGAGAGGGACAATATCCAGGTGACATCTACTTCATTATCTGTACTCAGAGCATTATCACTGTGTTATCTGCGGTGTTACATAGGATTGCAGGTTGGTAAAAAGAGGCATGTCCACTGGTTAGGGGGGGCACAATACTTGGCTTTCCCCTACGCCACTGGGCCAGCCAATCACTGTAATGCCAGTAACCAACATGGCTACTGCATTACAGCGAAGGGCAGTACTGCGTAGCAAACGTGAGAGGAGGAGACTCGAGCATTGAGCTCGAGAACATGCGGTATTCGGCCGAATACCGCCATGTGCCAAGCATCGAGATGCTCGAGCTAAACTGGTGTTCAGCCGAGCATGCTCGCTCAACACTAATAATTTTTCAAGGGCGCGTATGATGCCCTCCTTTATGTGTAATAAAGGGTGTATTGAAGTGCCGGTTCCTTGTAATTTTTGGCAGCCCTTTCACTTAGTGCATAGGCTTTATGAGTGTAGGAGTCGCACTACCTGAACAATTGTACCGCAATGTGAATGAGGTCCTCCTTTATGTGATATACAGGTTGTATCGGAGTGCCTCTTCCTTGTAATTTGTGGCAGTGCTTGCACTTTATATACAAGTAAATATACAGGAAAGAATGTTTCCTAACAATTTTTCCTCTAAAATCAATTTTATCTTTGGTTTTGTAGGTATTATTGTCAGTCTGTAAAAGTGGCGTACTACTCGGACAACATCGTTCCCAGCAGCGACCTGGGAGTCCAACGTGCATCCAGACATCTTCCCCATGCTGTTCCCGAACCATTTCAGTGGTGTTTCTATCAATTTCTGACCTTTTCCTGTGAACCAGAGCAGAGGTGCCTGGTTAAATGCTCGGGTTCTCCCATTGACTTCCATTGTGCTTGGGTGCTAGGTAGAGCACCCGAGCATCTCGAGGTGTTCTACTCGAGCACCCGAGCACTCTGGTGCGCGACCAACACTAACAGTGACTTCACATGGCCTGGGAAGAGGATCTATCCAGAGGATATACATTCATGAATAACCCCTTTAAAGGGTTTGTCCATGAAAAAAAAAAGGCTTTTACCATAAATAGCTCGATACCTGTCCACGGGCTATGTCTGCTATTTTAGCTCATCCCCATTCAAGTGTATGGGGCTGAACTGCAATCCCGTGGACAAGAGCGGCGCTCTTTCAACAGACTAAACAGGGATTTATATCAGTTCAATTATGACGGTGATTATAAAGAGCTATGCTTTATCTCCCGTCTTTGCTAACAGATGTTCTCATGTCATTACATAAACCCATTTCAGCTCTAATGGTCTCAGAGCACACATTTATAAAATGTTTTGGTCCCTTGCTTATCCTTCAGTGAAACTGAATTTATAAGAAAGGCTTAGAAATAAATCTTTAGATCAGGAAACATTTCAGGCAGACTTTTCAATTGTGCCCAAAAAACCTGAAGAACTTACTTGGGTAATTAATATTATTAAATCGCTTATGGTAAGTGTCTGGAGGAAGTATATTATTCTTTGTGCATACTTCTCGTCACCTGGTGCAGAGAGTGGAAGAAGATAATGCATTTCTGGAGTTATAACCCACAGATCTGCAGGCTATTGGTACACAGAATAAAAAAAAAAAATCACAGAAAACAAATAATAATACACTAACAAAATAGATGCAAGCATTATGTATGAACTAAGCCCTCATTCTGAAATAATACAATCTGGGACTCTATATTTTGATCAAAGCACATCTGGTGCCAAGTTGGTCTCAGTCAGGCAGGTCCTACGCTAAACCTACATATGGCATCAATGTTTATGGAGGCTGCTACTAGTCACCTCCATGTGCATCCAGCAACTAATGAGAGGAGGAGCACGCTTAGCTATATGTACCACCTAATCAAGGCAGCCTATTTGATAGGAAGGGCAAAAGGGCACAAAAATGTTACTCCCAGGATAAAATAGGAGCGATATTCACAATTGAAGGTGCTTGCTCCTCCTCTCATTGGTTGCCCTATAACATATGTAGGTTTAGTGTAGGACCTGCCTGACTGAGACCACCTTAGCACTGGTAGGCAGGCACAGATGTTTTTTGATCAAAATATATTGGCTGAGAATCTCAGATTTTATTATATCAGAGTGAGGGCTTAGTTCATATATAATGCTTGCATCTAATTTAGTTAGTGTATTATTATTTGTTTTCTGTGATTTCCCCCCCACCCCCATAAATGTAGCCATGGACATCCGCATGTTTATTTATCATATTGTGCATGATGTTTTTATTTCAGTTTTTTTATCTTTTTTGTGTGTTTTTTTTTTTTTTTGGTACACAGAATGCAGTCTCACACGCCACTGAGGGAAAGATACTGCAGCTGCATACCCCTCCTCTATGTCTTTGCTGTTTCATTCTAGAGTAACATTTTGAGATTTTTGAATATTTACCGTATACAAGGAATGAAGTGTTAAAGGTTAATTTCATCTGGATTCACATCTGTCATTTTCGGTTTTCTATTCTGTCAAATGACAGAGAACCACATCCGTCACCTGAAAGATGCCAGTGATAGCCAACAGACCCCATGGACTTATAATAAGGTCTGTAGGACTCCGTGATGGTGTCCAAACAGAGCCACTGATGCACATCTACATTACGTACAGAGCCAGATTTCTAGCTGAATTTGTGACGGGAAACTGCACCAGGTTTATTACGTGATTTAGGTACTTATGGTTCTGGACGGCGCTTCCGACAGAAAATTGATAGCCTTACTAACTTGATATCTGCAATCTAATTGGTTCCAATGATCAATACTTTTCATCTTCTCATTTATTTTTATCCTATGGGTAGAAATGAGAGGAAAATGTCAACGATGCTACACAATATTGACTAATTGTGACTATGAATTGACTACAATTTACGATTTTTTTCTAGGATTACAGGAGTCTTGTATGGTGCAACTTTCATCAAAATACATCCTCTGCGATCCTAGTCTCACCTCACTATCCCCTAGCCAGAGATGCCATGTCCAGAAGCTATTGTTCTAAATTACCAGGTATACGACTAGTTTTATTTCTGCTTGTCCACCTCCTGTGGGAAAAGCCTTGTTCCAGAGGATGCTTGTTAGAGGGGAGCAGAGGGCCATTACATCACACAACAGCAATCTTCTGCTGCAGACAGCTTTCCCAAACTTTGATGTTTGCCGAGCTGTCCTCATTTCTGGCTTCATAAATAAAATGTGTTTGCTTTTCTCTTACCTGAGTACAATATCCTGTCTGCAGGTGGAAGGTGGATAGGAAATGAGATTATTTCGCCCCATCTGTAAATCTGGTGCTAATGAAAAAGTTGTTAGTACTGAATATTTATTCATGGTGAGATAATATGCAGCAATGTATTTGTATAGACTGGAATCAGCCGTGCAACAAAACTTTTACACCGTACATCTGCAGCAGCAGGAACTCAAATGACATCATTCACATTATGCATTATATATATAAATATATATCAGAATAATATTTCATATTGTTACCGGGCATCTGCTGCTAACACACTTATGGAGGATATGATTGCGCATAAATTTGTGTCTTTTTTACACGCAATTGTGCAAAATTTTGCAACTTTTTGCATTTTTACACCACTCACTCCAGTTTTGTAATATGGGTGGGAAAGTGGGTGTGGTTAGCTATGTTAATGAGTTTCACTCTCGACTTATCATTGCAACTTTTTTAAAAGGTCACAAGTAAGTCGCAATCTCACTCCAGGAGGAGGGTGGAGTATGGAAAGTGGAGAAGTTGTTCCAGACAAGAGTATTAGCTTTAAGGATGAGCCAAATATATCAAACAACCTGTGACATTGTGTGATAAATGTGGCATAGAGTACTCCAACACAGACTCAAGCAAAACTGACTTCAAATATTCTCCTCATAATAAATTCCCCCTATGTACACCTTCTGGGGCAATTTTTTATTATTGCATTTTACTCATTTTGGACTTAAAATGATTTTTCTATTGATCTTTATTATATTCGGCAGCTTTGTCATAAAGTGTTAACTTCTAGATGTGAGAAATGAGAATCATACTTTCACTTTGTGCAAATCATCTAATAACCCTGATCTCCAAATTACTAATAGCTCAAAAACACTTATTTAAGCCACATTCCTATCATCAAGATAAGACTTGAGCTAGAATGAGTAATTTTAAGGTCAGAGATAAGGAGCCATCTGCTGAGCTGCCTGATAGAACACAGTAAAAATGCAGATCACTGTACTAGAGAATCTCAAGGCTGTACAGAGAAAGGAGTTCAACATTTTTAATAAAGACAAAAAAACAACCCAGAAATATGTCTGCATGTAGCTAGCTATAAGTAGAGGTGACTGATAATAGTCATAAGTGTATAAAACCTTAGGGCATAGATAGGGCCAAAGAGCAGCTAAGCATAGCTGAGGAGTTTAGGCCAGAGCTAAGGTTTAGGAAGAAGCTGCTTAGTCTCTGCATTCTGGAAGCAGCCAAAACTTGTATAAGTGACAGACCTGTGACAAAGACCTGCCAACTGCAAGCACCCTTGTGTGAGAGACTGTGATATGTTGTATTTGCAGTACTCCAGACTTCAGGGGTATCTGCAAAGTTTGTTTTTTATGTAATGTTATGTTTTCACTGTACACCAGCAGGTGAGGTATGGTTAACATAGGGATGGGGCTTACCACCCCTTTTCTTCCTTCTTGGTAGAAGTAGGCTGGTCCTACTTTCTGGAATAAAAACACAAAGTCTCTGTATAAGAAATCGGTCCACTCAAGCGCTGCAGATCCCAAGACAATGTGGGTAAAAGTCTGTTAGATAAAGTGATAGGAGAAAGGATTGCGCTGCAAGAGAGGATTTTTTTAAGGTTCCTATTATTTTCTCTTTCTTACATTCGGAAAATCTTCAGTTAGATGGACCACATTCAATCATAGAAATTCAACAGATGCATGGAAACCTAAAATGCAGTGAAAAAAACGCACTATGGTGTAGTATGTTCAGACACCAGTCGCATCAGATGTATGCAATATACTCACAAGGATCACTTGTAATGCGCATAGAAAGAGATCGGTGTGTCTTCAGTCAAGGAGCTCAGGTTGTGGGGCAGGCCAGGCCCAGAAGCCGTCGATTCAGAAGATCTTTGTCTGAACTAGGATCCTACCAAGAGAGCGCCACTCCAAAATATCACCCGTATCACACTTCCATAAGGCTCAAAAAAGGAAGGAAGGCGCAAAGATGGTGAAGTACATACCAGTGGTTGCAATTGAAAAGGGTTTATTGTACTTACAAAAAACACAGGAATAAAATCGTGTAAAAAACAATGTATGCTGCCCGACCCGGGTTTCGCCATAATGCTTCGTCTGGGACCCCCGCCGATCAGATGCTGATGATCTATCCAGAGGATAGATCATCAGTTTAAACAAACTGCAGAACCCCTTTAAGCTTAATTTCCCACAAGAGACCAAGTTTAAACTGTGTCCTGATTCCTTCCATAGTAGAGAGCCATGCATGCCACTCTGGGCCAATGAGATCCTTTTTTATAAGGTCTGACAGCTTACACATAATTTCACGGATTACTTTACAAAGGTATTTGACAAAGATAAAGAGTGGATAGGCACCTGGGGACTGGCCTTCCAGATGAAGAAGCTCAAAGGCCATTGCATGAAGTTTTCAGTGAAGCAGATTATCTTTCTCTCAACTGACAACCTTAATGCTCAGCATGTAAATAGTTCTCTAATCAAGTGACATCACTGCACATGGGACAGTGATGTCACAAGCAAGTGTGTTTTCCTGGTAACTCCTATATCCTCTGCTATTGGTGACAAGAATCTGTGCAGATTCTTTAAAGGGGTTGTCCGGGTTCAGAGCTGAACCCGGACATACCCTTTTTTTCACCCAGAGGCTGAGGCTAGCATCGGAGCATCTCATGCTCCGATGCGCTCCCTTGCCCTGCGCTAAATCGCGCAGGGCAAGGTCTCTTTTGTTTTCAATAACACACTGCCGGGCAGAAACTTTTGCCCAGCAGTGTGTTTGGTGATGTCATCGGCTCTGATGGGCGGGCTTTAGCGCTGCCCTAACCGTTTTACTGTGGGAGGCACATATGCAAAGTGTTGTAATTCCTACACCGTTCACCTGATTTGGATGTAAATACCCTCAAATTAAAGCTGACAGTCTGCAGGTAAAGCACATCTTGTTAGTTTCATTTCAAATCCATTGTGGTGGTGTATAGAGCCAAAAATGTTAGAATTGTGTCGATGTCCCAATATTTATGGACCTGACTGTAATTTCTGTAGACATAATCACAATGAAAGACTATTAGTAGAGTTCTGGGTATATTTGAGCATCTATATCATGAACTCCTTAGAAGGAATAGTAGAAGGTCATACATTACAAGTAAAGAAGAATTTGTGGAACTCAGAACTGATCACAGTTGTGGTAACCACAGTATCTTGTAAAGCTTAAAGGGGCTGTCCAGGATTAGAAAAACATGGCTGTTTTCTGCCATAAATAGTGCCATCCACTGTCCATGAGCTATGTCTGGTATTGCAACTCAACTTTATTTTAATGAATGGGGCTGAGCTGCAACGCCACACACAGCATGTGGACAAGGTGGAAGGAAGTAGCCATGTTGTTCTAATCCTGGTCTTCCTCTTTAATAAAGGTACTGCATCAAAGTATGTCTACCACTGAGCTTACCTGACTTTGAAGCTAGTTGTGATGTCATAACTTACCTGACAGAAACACAGTGGTGGTGCTACAATTTAGGCTACTTTCACACTAGCGTTCATAGGTCCGTTCGTGAGCTCCGTTTGAAGGAGCTCACGAGCGGACCCGAACGCCTCCGTCCAGCCCTGATGCAGTCTGAATGGTGCGTATCCGCTCAGACTGCATCAGTCTGGCGGCGTTCAGCCTCCGCTCCGCTCGCCTCCGCACGGACAGGCGGACAGCTGAACGCTGCTTGCAGCGTTCAGCTGTCCGCCTGGCCGTGCGGAGGCGAGCGAATCCGTTCAGACTTACAATGTAAGTCAATGGGAACGGATCCGCTTGAAGATGTCACCATATGGCTCAATCTTCAAGCGGATCCGTCCCCCATTGACTTTACATTGAAAGTCTGAACGGATCCGCTCAGGCTACTTTCACACTTAGAATTTTTTCTAAGTTATTAATGCAGACGGATCCGTACTGAACGGAGCCTCCGTCTGCATTAATATGATCGGATCCGTTCAGAACGGATCCGATCGAACGCTAGTGTGAAAGTAGCCTTACATGATATAAACTAGTTGTGATGTCACAGCATGTTACATTTAGATGTCACAGAAGCAGACAGCAGATATAACACACCAGTAATGTCACAGCAGCTTACATGTCTGAAACTTACCTGTGATGTCACAGCTACCTACCATACTGACTTGTGAAGAGACAGTAGATTACCTTGGGTAGGCGCCAATAATAGAGGGTCATTTTACACTAATATTACTGTATATAGACTTATTCAAATAGCTAGAAAGGGAGATGCTACACATATACCGTAATCTGCTTCATTCATGGATCTTCAGAAAACCACTCACCACTGTACCAGTACACCGGTAATTGTCATAGGTAGGAAGGGGTATAACCTATTACATGTGATCTAACAGAGAAAGGAAAGCACTGTTAGCTTTGTGAGCCCCCTTGCCTACAGGGTTCCTGTGCAGCTGCCCAGGTTGCACATATGGTATGTCCACCCCTGTATCTTCTCATGACCAAAGATAGATTTCCATTGCCTTGAAGTACTGTAAATAATAAAGGTTCTCATTCAATGACTACATGCAGAGATCTTAAAACTGAATAAATGAATACATAAAAATATATTTTAAAATGTTAGCGCTTTCATTAAACAGTGAATACAATGTATTTGGTTGGATGATTCAATTACGGTCCCAATAAATTTGACCCTAACTGAAAGTGCTCCAATTGCCCTGAAAAGTTGTGGCTAAGGCTAGGTCTACACGACAACATTTGTAGAGCAACAGATAGGGCACAACTACACTGCAACATTTGCCGTGCGACATTTTGTTGCACCAATGTCGCGGATCAATTTTTATAATGATAGTCTATGGTGTCGCGCTGCCACATGCAACGACTGCTACGCGACAGTTGCAAAAAAATCCATCTCGAATTGATTTTTTGCAACTGTCGCGTCGCAGCAACTTGCATGTCGCAGGTTGCAGTGTGATACCATATACTACCAATATAAAAATTGTCGCGTGACATTGGTGCGACAAAATGTCACGAGACAAATGTCGTTGTGTAGACCTAGCCTTACTCCTGGGTCTAAGACTATATCCAAATGCCTGCAAGTGTGTATAGACACTCATCACCTGGGGTCATTTGATTGTCTGTCCTCATCTTTCCTGTTTTCTGATTTGAAAAATACTTTAAAATACTTTAAAAAATAAAAACTGGATTTTTTTTCTTTGCATCGTGAGATTCTGATACCCAAAATGTTTTTAATATTTACATCTATGGAGCTGTTTTAGGCTACTTTCACACTAGTGTTGTTTGAATCCGGCGTTCAATTCCGACACCGGAACTGCCCGCCGGATCCGGAAAAACGTGTGAAAACTGATTACATTTGAATCCTGATCAGGGTTTCGATCACAATGGAAAAATGCATTGGAAAAAACGGATCCGCCATTTATGGACTTTAACATTTTTTCCCTATTTTTCGGGTTTAACATGCAAAAGCCAGATCCGGTTTGACTGAACACACGGCGCTGGATCCGGCGTTAATGCAAGTCAATGGGAAAAAGGCCGGATCTGGCGTTCAGTCAAGGTGTTCAGGATTTTTGGCCGGAGGCAAAAATACTGCATGCTACGTTTTTCTGAAAAGCCTGATCAGTCAAAAAGACTGAACTGAAGACATCCTGATGCATCCTGAGGGACGGACTCTCCATTCAGAATGCATTAGGATAAAACTGATCAGTTCTTTTCCGGATTTGAGCCCCTAGGACGGAACTCAGCGCCGGAAAAGAAAAACGCTAGTGTAAAAGTACCCTTAGCGCTTATTTTTTGTCAGATGATCTACAGTTTTTATTGATACTATTTTGGAGTGTGTATGATATCATCTTGGGGTTTGTATGACTTTTTGATCACTTTTTCTTAACTTTTGTTTGGAAGGAGAAGCGAGAAAAAAAAATTGCAAATTGGTCATTTTGATATTTTTTTTTTCCATTACAAGGTTCACCATGTGAGATAAATAAATTTATATTTTCATGATAAGGGCATTTCGGGCCACAGCCAGGGAGCATAGGAACAAAGCTGTGGCAGGCTGCCACTGCAACCAAACGACTCTCCTGTTCTCAGTGCAAGGGAGAACTGAACTGTGTAATTCATTTGAGGGAGCTATTCTGGCACAGGGAGCCCAGCACTCTCAGGGAAAGCCCCCTCAGGTGCAGTGGTCGCAATTTGCCCTGGTATATAAGGGGTTAAATGTCTGCGATTGGCATTATTGCCGATAACAGACATTGCCTCCATATGTCTGCTGTGTTAAACAACAGAAACCCAGCAGCTACGGCGCCTACCCAGCCTCTGAGCCGGTGCTATGCTTAAAGTCCTGACTTCCACTGTACATTTATGGCAGAGGTCTCAAAGTGGTTAAAGGGTTTGTGTCAAGCCTTAAACTTATTTCCAGTCCAGAGGATAGGGGATAAGAATCAGATCTTTGGGGTTCTATCTGCTGAGGGGGCCCTCACTGATAATGATTAGAGCAGTCCTATAATTCCCCATAGGAATGGAGATGTGGTTGAGCATGCACGTTACTGCTTCACTAATCTCTATGGGAAAGGAGAAAATGTCCAATCACTTCTTTTCAGCATTCCCAAATGCAGAGCAGTGCATATCCTCCAGCACCAATGCATTCATATGGGGAGACAAAGCACCCCTATTCCTTGTGATCAGTCAGAGTCCCAGTGGACAGAATCCCATAGATCAGACTCTTATCCCCTTTCCTTCAGATAGGTGATAAGTTTAAAACTTGGCACAGAGCCTTTAAGTCTCATTGAGTTAGCTACTTCAACAGTAATGTGACGTCTTATAAAGGCATTTTGAAGAGCAGAAGATAAACTTGCAAATCCATCTATAGGTTCTTCAGAGTTAATTTCTGAGGCCCATCCTCAGAAAATATTGAGGTCTACAAGAAATGGAATTTGTGGGATCAGAATTTCTGGCTGTTCAATTCGGGTAAATCTCTGAAAATAGCGTCAGCTAGTTTTCAAGTCAGAAGACAGGAAAGATGAGGAAGGAGTATTGTAACGGTCACCAGGGCCGGCCTTAGGCCTTTAGGCACCCTGTGCGAGAAAGCTTTACAGCGCCCCATAGTGACCACGCCCCGCAGTAACCACGCCCCTCAGTAACCACGCCCTTTTAGTGGTCATACCCACAGTGTAGAGGTATACTGTGTGGCACAGTGTAGAGGTATACTGTACATTGTGTGGCACAGTGTAGTTATACTGTATATTGTGTGGCACAGTGTAGCGGTATACTGTATATTGTGGGGCACAGTGTATGTTATATGTGTATAACATAAACATATTTCACATGAAAACTTACAGTTACTTGGCCCTTGGGGATCTCGGACGCCACTTCCACACTTTGGCTGGGGGGCTCGGCGGAGCTGATGTTGTGCTTTATCCTAATGAGAAAGATTTCATAATAAGGATTTGGAGAAGGGGCAGAGGGATAGCAGAGCAGGGAGAGGCTGGTGCTGCTACTAGGGGGTCATACCATGGGGGGTAATAAAGCCCACCATTATGCCCCCCAGTAGAAATAATTCTCCTTATAATGTGACAATGCAAAAAATACCCCCTTATGCCCCCAGTTGAGGTCATGTCCCCCATAATGTGCCAGTATAAAATACCCCTATATAGTGCCCCCAGTAAATGCCCCCATAGTGCTCCTCTCCCTCTTCCTCCTAGTGCCCCCCATATTGCACCAGTATAAAATGCCCCAGTAGATGCCCTCAGTGTCCCCCATAATTTGCAAGTATAAATTACCCCTTCTTAGCGCCCCCGTAGATGACTCCATAGTACTCCTCTCCCCCCTTCCCCATAGTACCCACCATAATGTGTCCCAATATAAAATGCTACTGTACAGAGCCCCCCATATAAAACACCCCTTCTTTGTGTTGCCTCAGTAGATGCCCCTATAGTGCCCACCAATAATGTGCCAGTAATAAGCCCCCCATTATGTGCCAGTAATAAGACCCCCATTACGTGCCAGTAATAAGCCCCCCATTACATGCCAGTAATAAGCCCCCCCCATTACGTGCCATTAATAAGCCCACCATTACGTGCCAGTAATAAGACCCCCCATTACGTGCCAGTAATAAGCCCCCCATCATGTGTCAGTATTAAGCCCCCCTATCATGTGCCAGTATTAACCCCCCCATCATGTGCCAGTATTAAGGCCCCCCATCATGTGCCAGTATTAAGCCCCCCCCCATCATGTGCCAGTATTAAGCCCCCCATCATGTGCCAGTATTAAGGCCCCCCCATAATGTGCCAGTATTAAGGCCCCCCATCATGTGCCAGTATTAAGTAAGTCCCCCCCATCATGTGCCATTATTAAGTAAGTCCCCCCCCATCATGTGCCATTATTAAGTAAGTCCCCCCCCCGATCATGTGCCATTATTAAGTAAGTCCCCCTCCAATGTGCCATTATTAAGTAAGTCCCCCCCAATGTGCCATTATTAAGTAAGTCCCCCCCCAATGTGCCATTATTAAGTAAGTCCCCCCCAATGTGCCATTATTAAGTAAGTCCCCCCCATCATGTGCCATTATTAACTAAGTCCCCCCCCATGATGTGCCATTATTAAGTAAGTCCCCTCCCATCATGTGCCATTATTAAGTAAGTCCCCCCCCCATCATGTGCCATTATTAAGTAAGTCCCCCCCCATCATGTGCCATTATTAAGTAAGTCCCCCCCCCCCCCCGTATCACTATTCATATCACTATGAAGTAGACTGACTTCACTTAGAGTTCGGCGGGCTGTGTCGGCCGCCCGGCGCCCCTGTTGCTATGGCGCCCTGTGCGGCCGCACAGCCCGCACACCCCAAAGGCCGGCCCTGACGGTCACGTACACACACACACACAGGGAGGAGGGAAGTGACCACTGCGCTCCACCCTCACCTCTGGCCCTGCCTACTTGCTTAGCAAGTCCTAATGACACGGGACAACTGGATGGCAATCCCTAGCTTGGAATAAGTGCAGGGAGGACAGACCAGACAAACAACAGAACGTGAACGGACCGAGTCAATACCAGGAGAGCAATGAAGTACAAATGGAGCAAGCAGAGAATAGTCAGGAGAAGTCGGGGTCATAAATACCAGGAGAGTCGTGAAGTACCAAAGGATTCAGCAGAGGACCGTCAGGAGGAAGATGGGGTCAGAATACAAGGAGAGCAGCAAGAGGATCGTCAGGAAATCAGCAGAAGGTAAGTTCAATTCAGACAAAATTACAGGTGGAACCTAAATAACAGACAACCTATGGCCAGCAGGCTGCCTGTTTAAATACTGAATAGCAGGGGTCATGTGATGTGGCCAGCGTCACATGACTCACCCTGCTGCAAATGGCTAAGCACCGAGTGCCCAGCTCGGTGCTCAGGCTTAATCTGGTTGCTGGGGAAATCGAGGACGCTAGGCGCTCTGAGGAGACATGTGCGGCCAGGTCCATGCCACCCCCCATCACCTAGGAGACAGGGACGCTACATGCGTCCTCGCTCCTGCGCAGGGGCGTCGTCGGCGCTGCGGAGAATAAGCGCATCGCCGGCACCCCGTAACAGTACCCCTTCCCTTATGCGGGGCCACTGGACCCAAGACTTCAGGCGATATCTTCTCAGGATGTTCTGCATGGAATTTTCTAACCAGTCTAGGGGCATGAACCTCCCTAGCTGGTACCCAAGACCTTTCCTCGGGTCCATAGCCCTTCCAGTGGACCAGGTATTGTAAATAATTACGCACTCTCCTGACATCCACAATCTTAGACACCACATACTCCATAGAATCATTAACAAGAACTGGCGGAGGCGCGGATAGTACAACAGGTTCAACATATTTTTTAAGCAGAGATTTGTGAAACACATCATGAATGTGGAACGACACGGGCAGTTCCAACCTAAACGATACCGGGTTAATCACTTCTGTAATTTTATACGGCACTATAAAACGAGGAGCAAATTTTCTAGAAGCTACCTTGAGCGAGAGATTCTTGGAGAACAACCACACCTTATCCCCAACCTGAAAGTTCACCCCCTTAGAACGTCTCCTATTGGCCTTGATTTTCTGAGTATTCTGAGCCTTTTCTAGATTCGATTGAACCCGAGCCCAAACTGTGCACAGTTCAGAGGAGACCTTATCGGCATCGGGGTTAGAGGAGGAGATGGATGACCCAGAATGAAAACGAGGATGGAAACCATAGTTACAAAAGAATGGGGAGACACCAGCAGAAGAATTAACACTGTTATTCAGAGCAAATTCGGCCAACGGAAGGTATTTAACCCATAATTGCTGGTCATCAGCAACATATGACCTAAGGAATTGTTCCACAGACTGATTGTGGTGTTCAGTCTGCCCATTAGTCTCAGGGTGGTAGGCAGACGAAAAAGACAATTAAATCTGGCATTTCGGACTGAAAGCCCTCCAAAACTTGGACACAAACTGCTCACCCCTGTCAGATACAATATTCTCCGGAATACCATGCAAACGTACAATCTGCTTCACAAATATAGACACCAGGGTTTTAGCATTCGGGAGTTTAGACAGGGGAATAAAATGAACCATTTTGCTAAACCTATCGACCACTACCCAAACCACAGTCTTACCCTCCGCAGGCGGCAGGACAGTGATAAAGTCCATCGAGATATGGGACCAGGGTCTACTGGGAATGGGTAGGGGTAGGGGTCGTAGGTCACCAGCAGGGTGAGTCCTAGGGTTTTTAGACCTATCACAAACCTTGCAGGATGTCCACAAAAAGCACAATCATGACACTCACCCAACAGTCGGAGACGAAACTGTACGGGAACAAACAACTTATCTGTTGGGGTGGGTGCCGGGGCCAGATGTTGTTCAGCCTTAATGAGAGCCGTAATATCCTGGGTCAAGGCTGCTATGAAGATATTAGCTGGTAGAATGGATTCAGGTGGTGTATCTGTAGGCTGAAATGCACAGAAGCTCCGAGACAATGCGTCAGCCTTCACGTTTCTACTTCCTGGCCTGAAAGTGATTCAAAAAATCAAAACATGTAAAAAACAATGCCCATCTGGCCTGACAGGGATTTGACCTCTTAGCAGACTCGAGAAACATTAGGTTCTTATGATCAGTGACAACAGTGACACAATGTTTTGCCCCCTCCAGAAAATGCCTCCACTCCTTAAACGCCCATTTAATGGCCAGCAATTCACGATTCCCTATGTCATAGTTTCTCTCAGTGGGGGAAATTTTTGGGGAAAATAAGGCACAAGGTCTCAGGTTAAAAAGACTAGCGGGACCTTGTGAGAGGACCGCCCCTGCCCCGTCCTCGGACGCATCCAACTCCACAATAAAAGGTTTCTCCTGATCTGACTGGATCAGAATGGGAGCACTACTGAATGCCTTCTTTAGGGTTTCAAATGAAGTTAAGGCCTCAGTAGACCAATCCTCCAAATCCGCCCCTCTCTTATTGAGGTTGGTCAACGGTTTAGCAATTACCGATTTTTCTTTTATAAATTTACGGTAGCAATTGGCAAACCCTAGGAAACGTTGTAAGGATGATGATCTTACCCATTCCCTAATCACTGGTACCTCACTAGGATCCATTTTGAAGGCGTGAGGAGTCAGAACATAACCTAGAAATAGTATCTCCTTAACCCCAAAGACACATTTCTCTTGTTTAGCGGATAACTGATTCTCCCTCAAAACCTCCAAAACTTGTCTAACATGAAACACATGAGATTCGAAATCAGGGGAAAAAATCAAAATGTCGTCAAGGTAGACAATGACAAATTTACCCAAGAACTCCCTGAGAATATTGTTCATGAAGTTTTGGAACACAGCTGGGGCATTGCTGAGTACAAAAAGCATAACCAGATATTCAAAGTGTCCAGCCGGAGTATTAAACATTGTCTTCCATTCGTCTCCCTCATTGATTCGGATTATTATATGACCCTTTCAGGTCAATCTTAGAAAACCAGGCTGCCCCTAGTACCTGGTTAAACAAATCAGGAATCAATGGGAGGGAGTATCTATTCCAGATAGTAATCTTATTTAATTTCCGGTAATCGATACAAGGTCTGAGACCACCATTCTTCTTCTTAACAAAGAAAAACCCTGCCCCCATCGGAGAGACAGAGGGTCTAATGTGCCCCCTAATGAGACTTTCTCTGATATAATCCTCCATGGCCTTGTGTTCGGGCTTAGAAAGAATTTAAATACACCCTTAGGAAACCTGGCACCCTCTACTAATTCTATGGCGCAATCATAAGATCTATAGGGTGGTAGAGCAATCTGGGGTTGATGATGAGAACATTATTCCTTAATGACTGCGGGTAAGGTATCGGATTCTACTGAGACCCCAACCTGTACCACAGACAGGCACGAGTCGCACTTAGGTCCCCATCTCACCAACTCCCCCCTGGTCCAATCTATAGTGGGGTTGTGTAATTGGAGCCAAGGCATCCCCAGTACCACCTCGACCAGTATGTTCTCCAGGACTAACAGGGAGCCTTTCCCAGAGTGACACACCCCCACAGATAAAGAAATCTCTGAGGTACACAACCTCACCGTACCACCCACCAGGGGAGTGGCGTCGATAGCCATGATGCGGATGGGCGTAGGTAGAACGAAATTGGAATACCCAGTCTTATTGCATACTCACAATCAATAAAGCTGGCCACTGAGCCAGAGTCAATAAAGGCCTTACCCGACCACTTATTTACACGCAGAGATATCATTATAGGTACTAAAAGCTTACTTTTTGTAATATCAGGGTGTGCATGGTCTTTAGGTTGCCTTGCCTTGGGAGATTTGATGGAGAGGATCTTCTTAGGACACTGGTTAATCCAATGGTCAGGATCTCCGCAGTAAAAACAAACTCCACGTCTGCGTGCAGATCCCCTCGGGTCATGCCGACCTGCATGGGTTCTTCGGAAGAGACCTCAGCTCCGTTCCTGGGACAGACCTCAGGCTGGACCACCACCTGAGAAGAGAACTGTCGTTCCTGTCGTCTCTCTCTAACCCGTCGGTCGAGTCGAACAGCTAGGGTCATCATCTCCTCTACAGTCTCTGGAAGCTGATAACTCACTAGAAGGTCTTTTAGGTTATCAGACAGACCTGACCTGAACTGACTCTTAAGGGCTGGTTCATTCCAACCTGAGGGAACACACCACCTTCTAAATTGGATGCAATACTTCTCCGCGAGTTGATTGCTCTGAACCAATGCCTTAAGAGCGGTCTCGGCTAAACCCTCTACTGATGCTAAACAACTGGCTTCAGCTGGTAAAGAGAACGCCTACTCTGCGTCAGATTAGAAACGTGATCTGTCAGGGTCACCAGAGGATTCATGATACAGTGGTTTGATAGGGCCTGTTATTCTGTAACGGTCGCATACACACACACAGAGGTGAGGGAAGTGACCACTGCGCTCCACCCTCACCCCTGGCCCTGCCTACTTGCCTCGCAAGTCCTAATGACAGGGGACAACTGGACGGCAATCCCTAGCTTGAAATAAGTGCAGGGAGGACAGACCAGACAAACAGACCAGACAAACAGAACAGAAGTCAATATCAGGAGAGCAGCGAAGTACAAATGGAGCAAGCAGAGAATAGTCAGGAGAAGCTGGGGTCATAAATACCAGGAGTGTTGTGAAGTACCAAAGGAGTCAGCATAGGATCATCAGGAGGAAGCAGAAGATATGTTCGCCAGGTCAGACAATATCACAGGTGGAACCTAAATAACAGGCCACCTGTGGCCAGCAGGATGGCTGTTTAAATACTGACTAGCAGGGGTCATGTGACGTGGCCAGCGTCACATGACTCACCCTGCTGCAAATGGCTGAGCACCGAGTGCCCAGCTCAGTGCTCAGGCCCCCCATCACCTAGGAGACGAGGACGCTACCCGCGTCCTCGCTCCTACACAGAGGCAGGGCGTCGGCGGCGCTGCGGAGAGTAAGCGCATCGGCGGCGCCCTGTGACAAGTATACAAAACGGCAGGCATCTGCCACCAAAGATCTTTTTAAAGTGTAAAAAAATCCAAAAGTGCAGTGTCTTATTATACAGCCTGTTACCTCTGACTACCATCTGTTTACCCATAGACATACAGTATATGTCACTGAGGTTATGTTCATAAGGCTAAAATCAGCCACAGACTCAGCAGTGGAAAATGGGCATTTTCTTCTAAATCCACATTCAAAACACAAAACATTTCCCCATTGACTTTAATGTAAAAAATTCGACCATGTGCACACAGTGAAAAATGGTAGAGTTTTTTCAGTGGCTGATTTAAAATACACTTGAGAAGTGACATGTTTCAGAAGTGATCTGATTGTGGATTCCATAGAAGTCAATGGGGAAGCAGAAGAATCTCAACCAAAAACTTTTCTAAAACTCTGGTAAAAAAAATCCTCCAGAAAACCACCAACTTACACAACTGCCACCAAGAACGACCTGTTTTCCGCTACTGATCTGATTATGGATTTTAGCAATGTGAACATAACCTAAGATTTCTAATGCTGATTTAGCATGAAATTGCTTTAAAGGGGTGGGATACAGTCCTAGGAAACCCCAGAATGTTATCCCAAAAATGTTTCAGGGCCATTGGAGTACTTTTGATTCAGGTGTAATTGATTCCTGCACAAATCAAATCAGCCGACTGAGTCCGCTGATATCAAATACAAATTTCACCAGATCTCTTTCAATCCCTTTGAAAATCTAGTAGTCCGTAAACAGTGGAAAATCACCATCATGTGAACTTCAAGCGCTCTGGATTATCAGAGTTTTAGTATATTTCCACAGATGGGTGTGGCACAGCTGAATTTGCCATTTAGTACAACTCTTAAAGGGTAACTGTCATTTTTTTATTTGCTAGTTTATTAGAGCTAGGCATGTATACCTTAGTTAGTCTGTCAATGATTGTCAAAAAATCTGTAATTACCTTATAATAACAGCTTTCATTAATGTCCCCTGTCCCTTTTCACTGTTCCCTTAAAAGACCGTTGCTATTGCTTGTCTGTCTCTGGCTAAGAAGACAGGAAGACAGAGGGGCGGTCCTTCACACTGCATGCCTGCATTAGGCTTCAGAGTGAGGAGGCGTGTCTCTCAGTAATCCAATCTGATTGGCTGGCAAGGAGCTGCTGGCTACAGCAAGTGTGTATGTGAAGTGAGGGAAAGCAGTTTTGGCCTCAGAGAACTGGCAGAGGAGCCATCTTGAGGAGGTCCTCATATTGTAAATGTTTAAACAGCCGTAACTAAGAGAAATACTCAAGGAAAACAGTGGTATGTAAAGAAACAAAAGATTGCTTTATGCATAATGCTGCTGCAGTAGTAACATATGCTAAAATTGATTTGTTGATGAAAACATGACAGTTACCCTTTAAGTGATGTCTTATATGTGGATTTGCATAGAGCAATTGTACATGTGCCACATTAGTAATGTAAAAACAATGTTTGTTCCTTTGGCGTATACTACATTACATGTCGATGTGAAATGAAGCAGCGTATGCAAAAGAGCGCATTTATAATAAGCTTCATTTAATAACGGAAGGGAATTAAGTATGTGAAGGGTTACACACTAAGTGGGTCCCTTAGCAGGTTGATGGATGGCAGCGCCAGGAACTCTAGGAGCACAAGTCAGGAGGTGGAGGAGTTAATTAGAACGATCGGGGGGGTCACCTTGAAAGGTGAGCATTGGAGTAATGTTTTAATAAGGCTTTCGTTTATCTGGAAATGCCGTCACTCTGCATAATTACTAGATGTTTAATGCGCCAGTCGGGAAGAATGTCCTCTCAGAAATGCCAACACTGTGTAGGACTTTGCAGCTGATCAAAGGACGTGCTTATTATTGAGTAACTCTTTGGTAATCGCTTTTATGCCAAATATTCAGAAATTAGTAGGGAGAGAATAATTGGAGCTAAAAACACATATCCTGTATGTGTTTTATAGAAGACGGAGGGTGAAAAGCTAACATCTTCCAGGATTATACACCATAGTGCTCTGTAGGTAGCTATATACTATGTATATGCAGTGCATCAACATAGAAAGAAAGAAGGGCCAAGCCTTTCCATGCTCCCTAGCCCATAGAAGGCCTATTCAGAATTAGGAGCAATATCCTATGTAATTCTTCATTCTTAGAAGTGCAGTATTCTGTAGCTCCAACCTCAATAGCAGCTGATCACCAGCAGGACCCCTGCAATTTAAAGCTGCCCGTACATCTGCAGCAGTCATTCAGCTGTCATCTATTGCAGTACCACAGTATCTGAAATTGTTTGAAAGGGATTCATAAGTATCTGGTCACCTCCTGTGAGTGCCGTGGCCTTCTCACAGCTTACCAAGCACAACGCAGTACATTGTATAGCAGCTGTGCTTAGTATCGCGCTCATCCCCATTTAAAATCACAGATTAAACCTACCTCAAACATAACTTTTAGGGCTCATGCCCACAAACGCAAGGACTCCGTGCCTGTGCTGCGGACCACAAAAAAGTAGTGCATGCACTACTTTTTTGCAGTGCAGAGGCACGGCCAGAAACACCACGGAAGCACTCTGTAGTACATCCGTGGGGTTCTGATCCGTGCTTCCGCACCGCATCTCGCAATACGGCCACAGCGGGGCAACGGCCGTGTGCATAAGCCCTTAATCAAATATTGCAAAAATTAAATCCCATTAAACATAAATACACATAACAATCTTCTATCGCATATGGATGATAATAGGTTGTCGGTACACTATGTATGGTAGAAGGGTCAGTATTTAATCCATTTTTTTTGGGTTATTTGCCACAGCTGTGGCTACTCACGATTCGGTAGTCAACAAGATAGTAGTTAAGCCAAAGCATTATTCAGATATATTATCAGGTTCTGTGTGACGTCATCAATTGGAATAGGGCCACGACTAACATCAACTGGCATATCATCAGGGCCATTGTGCCTACCATTATCTGATCCCCTAAAGAACCTATAGACCTGAAATAGGGGAAACAGGTCGGGAAGGGAAGATTACATATGGATGATGGGATACTAATGTAGAAAGGGACAGTTATTGTGAGGGTCAGCCACCCATAAGTGGGGCTGAGCTGCTCCTGGGCCACGTGACTGATGAATGTGATGTCACTGGCCTAGAAAAAGCTAAGAGAACGCCGCAACGTTCACAGTAGTACCGATGCCTTCTCAAACAGCTGATCGGCAGGGGATCCGGGTGTCTGAACCCCACTGATCAGATAACGATGATCTATTCAGAGATAGGTCATCAATATTAAAATCTTGGAAAACCCCTTGAATGCTTTATATGCTATGTTATGTAATGCATTGTATTTTAGTTTATTCCAGCAGGGGAGGTAATGGTTGGCAGGAACCAGGCTAGCCACCCTTTTCCTTCCCTTTTGGTAGGAGTGGTCTGGCCCTGTTCCTTTAAGAAGGGGGAATTCCAGTCTATTGAGACAGAGAAAGGAGAAGTGAGTGAGGAAGCACATGTCAGAGCTCCCACTCACAGGAACCAGATATTATTCTCTTGAGAGAACAACTGCCCAAAAAAAAAAAAATGCTTGAGAGACAAGACAGCAGAGTGATCAGCAAAATACAGCTTTATGCCTTATTCACACAGTCAGTGTTCGGTCAGTGATTTCCATCAGTGACCTTATCTCTGTGTAGGCTCCTTTCCTGGTTTTGGCTCACAATCACTAATGGAAATCATTGACCAAAACACTGATGTGTGAATAAGGCTTTACACTGCTGCAGGTGCGGGACAACAGTTCAGACACCACCACCTACCTAAACTATTGCTAGGCCAGACTAACACTAAGGGTCCATTCACACGTCCGTATGTGTTTTGCGGATCCGCAAAACGCGGAGCCGCAAAACACAGACACTGGCAATGTGCATTCCGCATTTTGCGGACCGCACATCACTGTCAGTCTCATAGAAAATGCCTTTTCTTGTCTGCAATTGCTGATGCGCAATGCAGATGCGGTCAGCAGATTCCGGCCCCATTGAAAATAAATGGGTCCGCACCTGTTCCGCAAACTGGACATGTGAATGTAACCTTAGCCTGTATTACAGTGGACGCCTATACCTACAGTTGCTTGCTAGTGCCAACCTATTGTCATCCATCCAGACATCAAACCACCTCATCTGGTCCTAGAGAAATTGCACTTTGTAGTCATTGCTCCTGGAAGTTATATTTTTCACGTAAAAAGAGACTGCTTCTGGTCATAGTCTTTAAACAATCTTTTCACTGCACCAAACCAGGGAGCCACAGGCTGTGGGACTACATCGTGACACAACACCTCTTTAGGGCCACTACCACTCCCATCCTCTCAAGTATAAACGCAAACGGCAGCTTTCACCTGCTCTACTGCTGGATGAGCCCGGATACCACACCTGGAAGCGGTAATACTGTAGCAAAAAGAGAGAAGGAAAATCCAGCTCCAAATCACAGCAGAAAAAAATTATTCACGGTAAAATCTTCACATACAGGACAATTTGTCAACGCGTTTCAGACCATATACCAATTGCTGTCCTTCCTCATGACATGGAGGGCCGCAATTGGTATATGGTTTGAAACGTGTTGACAAATTGTACTGTATGTGAAGAGTTTACCGTGAATAAAGAATGTTTTCCTGCTGTGATTTGGAGGTGGATTTTCCTTCTCTCTTTTCACTCCCGTCCTCTGCACCAGCTCCGTAGAGGCTCGCAGTACTATTCCTCCCAACTTTCAATACACACAAAAACCCAGCCAACTGTTCACGTGTTTTCAATGGGGAGAGGGGAATAAACCACTGCCAGACTCCTCTCCTGCAGGAACAAAGGATTGGGCATGTTGAAATCCAACATGTTGGATCCTTCTTTCTCCTAACATTTGCGTATGGCCGCCTCTCTTAGAACCTACAACCTGACCAAGCAGAAAACACGAGGATTAGCACCCACTGTCAATCGGCTCCTCTGTGCGGAATCTGCAGTACAAAAATCCAAGTAATACATTTTCTGTAGCAAGGTAATGGTGTCACTGAATGACATGCATATGCAACATATGAGTTAAATCCGACAAGTATGAACAGACCCTAGGTCTGCAAGACTGATGTATAAAACTTCTTTTATTTGTTTGTTCTATATAGGTATTTCCCCATAATCCCACATTTTAAAATCTATGGTAAATTCAGGAGCGTGTAATGTAGCATGTGCAAATGAAAAAACGAGATATGAAGCATCCCAGATACTAAATGATTTCAGATGACCAATCTGATACAATGAGTGAAGGGGATGATACATATGAGAAGCTGTGTGTCCTATGATCTGCTGAATAAGTGATCTTTTCAGCCCAGACCATACATCAGATGGGTTGGGAAAGCAGTGTGCGCTCATCTTGTGTGTAGCCAGCGGTAATGCATTTATTAAGCTAATTCCAGGAAGCTGTGAATGGCTTTTCTATTAAGTTGTCTTGTGTTGTATTCCATTTATTATAAATGGCTTTTTGCCTCCTCTTATCTACCTTACACTGAATGTAGCATGTAATGACTTGATTATGTCTTTATGGTGGTTGTTTAGTCATGTATAAATAGGTGTCACCGTAAGGGTGGATTGAGGACTACCGGGTGCCAGACCTGGCCCTGTGCTTTCAGCAAATGAGTGACAACAGCCATACCAGGGAACGATGAGCCTAGAAATGATGGCATGTTGATTTGTAACAGCTGACATTGTAATAAGAATCCTGGGACTTAGGCCTCTTGCACACGACTGTATGCCCTCCGAGACATACGGTCTGTGAGCGGGCCATATGTCCCGGAGCAGCATTGATCGTGCGCAGGGGAGTAGACACGGGGCTACTGTCCAGCACTCATATGATCTAATGAGTGCGGGACAATAGTCTCGTGGGCGGCCCGACAAGCACAGTAGCATTGTAATCTATACTCCCCTGCGCACGATCAATGCTGCTCCGGGACATATGGCCCGCTCACGGACCGTATGTCTCAGAGGGCATACTTGTCGTGTGCAAGAGGCCTTAGAGCTCATGGACATGATTGTGCTATGGGGCTGTAATGGGAGCCCCCTAGCGGTGCATGGGACCTCTACTGCCCCTCTTTATACCTTTGATTTAGAGCTCAGCGAATCAATTGTAACACATCTCAAAAATCATAGAAAAAACTGACGTAAAAACATCCTGCACAATATGATAAATAAACATGCGGATGTCCATGGCTGAATTTATAAAAACAAATCACAGAAAACAAATAATAATACACTAAGAAAATAGATGCAAGCATTATGTATGAACTAAGCCCTCATTCTGATAATATAAAATCTGAGACTCTTAGTGCCCGTCTGCCCAGTGCCAAGGTGGTCTCAGTCAGGCAGGTGCTACACTAAACATACATATGCCATTGGGCATCTATGTTCAGGAAAGCAGCCAGTCCGCCCCGGGTTCCGACTCTCAGGGGGGTGCCAGAAGAGAAGCAATGAGGGCTTCCATCAATACAGCACTCATTGTTTTTCCCTTTATAAGATGCAGTGCATCTTAAAAAGGGAATACTAGTGAGCACTTCCATAATGGAAACGCTCACTAGTCTGCAGGAGGAGGGGGGTGAGAAGCGCTGTGAGCGCTATACAGTACTTACCCCTCCTCCTGCTCGCTCTTCTCAGGCCCCGCGCTGCTGTGTCCTGGCTGCCTGCAGCGTCAGGATGTACAGAGCGCACTTTGACCTGATGCTGCAGGAGGTCAGGTGACTGCAGAGTGGGCCCTGAGAAGAGAAGACAGCCAGGACAGGGGAGTGGCGATAGGAGAGGTAAGTTACTTTATTATTTTATAGTCTGATCTGAGGTCTGATATGGAGGTCTAATGGGGGGTTTGGAGAGGTCTAATGGGGGGTCTGAAGTGGTCTATGGGGGGTCTGGAGGTCTGACTGGGGGGTCTGGAGTGGTCTAATGGGGGGTCTGGAGGTCTGACTAGGGGTCTGGAGGTCTGACTGGGGGTCTGGAGTGGTCTAATGGGGGGTCTGGAGGTCTGACCAGGGGGTCCGGAGTGGTCTAATGGGGGTATGATTCGGGGTCTGGAGGTCTGACTGGGGTTCTAGATGTCTAGCGTTGGTCTGATTGGGGGTGTGGAGGTCTGACTGGGGGGCGTAGAGGTCTAATGGGGGTATGATTGGGGGTCTGGAGGTCTAATGGGGGTCATATATGGGGTTTAGAGATCTAATGGGGTCTGGGGGTCTAGTGGGAGTCTGGAGGTCTAATGGGGGTCTGGAGGTCTGATATGGGGGTTTGGTCTGAGGTCTCATATGTGGGTCTGGAGGCCTAATGGGAGTCTTATATGGGGGTCTTATCTGAGGTCTGATATTGGGTCAGGGTCGTACATGGACGCCTAATGGGGGTCTGATCTAAGGTTTAAAACTGGTCTTATATGAGGTCTGACATAGAGGTCTGAAAGGGGTTTGGTCTGAGATTGGGAGATATTTAGGGTTTTATATGGGGGTCTGATCTGAAAGTAGGTTGTTTTTTTTTATTACTAGCGCACAATATAACGGGGTGTTTTGTACAGATCCACTATCTGTGTGGTACCAGTATTTTCAGGGGGACTGTATCTGCAGGAAAGTATTGGGGGTGGGAGCACAGTGGGCACAGTATTGGGGGTGGCAGGATGGGGTGTTGAGAAGCTGGGAGGATGATGAAAAAGTAGGAAAGTAAGATGTCTGTTAAACTCTGCAGAAACGAGGCGCGGCTGAAAGAAGTTACCAGGAGAAGAAGAGGAAAGAGAATATCTACAACAGAGAAGAGAAGTCACTGGATGTAAGAGGTACACATGTGGTGCTGTATGAACCTGTATGTTCTGTAGCGCTGTATGTAATGTTTTCCAAGTATGTCTTTAAAGGGGTTGTCCGTTTTTTTTTTTTTGTATGAGCGCTGCCTTCTCTGCTCTGTTTACCTGCTCATGACAGCAAAGGCTACGGCGAGCAGGTGAACAAAGCAGAGAAAGCAGCTCTCATATGAGCTCTGCCCTCTCTTCAAACAGCTGGGGGCACAGAGGGCATTTTTACTTTGGAGGGGGAACAGAGGTCATTACTAATGTGAAGGGAGCACAATGGCCATTTCTACTATGGAGGGGGCACAGAGCCAGAGGGCATTACTACAATAAAGGGGGCACAGTGGGATTATTACTGTGAAGGGGGCACAGTGGTCATTATTACTGTGAAGGGGGCATAATGGGCATTATTACTGTGAAGGGGACACAATGGGCATTATTACTGTGAAGGGGACACAATGGGCATTATTACTGTGAAGGGGGCACAATGGGGATTTCTACTATGGAGGGGGCAGAGGGGGCATTACTAGCACAGTGGGCATTACTACTATTGAGGGGGCACAATGGGCATTACTAATGTGAAGGGGCCACAATGGCCATTTCTACTATGGAGGGGGCACAGAGCCACAGGGCATTACTACAATGAAGGGGGCACAGTGGGCATTATTACTGTGAAGGGGGCACAGTGGGCATTATTACTGTGAAGGGGGCACAATGGGCATTGTTACTGTGAAGGGGGCACAATGGGCATTATTACTGTGAAGGGGGCATAATGGGGATTTCTACTATGGAGGGGACACAGGGGGCATTACTAGCAGAGTGGGCATTATTACTATTAAGGGGGCACAATGGGCATTATTACTGTGAAGGGGCGCAGTGGGCATTATTACTATGAAGGGGGCATAGGGATTATTACTATGAAGGGGACACTATGGGGATTATTATTGTGAAGGGGGCACAATGGGGATTATTACTGTGAAGGGGGCACAATGGGATTATTACTGTGAAGGGGACATAAAGAGGGCATTACAACTGTGAAAGGGGCACACATCTGTACAAAACAACTGTGAAGGTTGTACAATGAGGGCAATACTACTGTGAAGGGGTACACTCTTTTTTTAAGTATTGGGGGGGTGGGGGTGCAAGAGAAATTGCCCGCCCTGGGTGCCAAACAGCCTAGGAACGCAACTGGCTTGTGCCACTACCCAAAGCAGCACCACAGGCGTAAAGTTATTAGGGCCAGCAGCACCCAGGGATAATGTCTAAGAGCGGAAAATCCAGGTGCAATGTGTGCGTGGCAATCGGGGGAGCCGTTCCTTGGTTGTGAAAGGCTAGAGCCTGCTGGAGTCTCTGATGCAGGTATATTCCAATACAAGCCTGCAGGTAGCAGTACTACATTGCAATATGCTGAATTGAAATGCCATTGTTGAATAGAAATGGCAATGTGATGATTGCATGTTGAGGTCCCCTTAGGGGCCTAAAAAATAGTAAAACATTTTTTTTTTCAATATAATAAAAATTAAATAAATAAAAAAAATCTAAAAATTCTAATTGCCCCCCTTTTCCCAGAATACAAATAAATAAATAAACACATCCCAAAATGATTGAACAATTAAAATATGACTGTTTATCCTATAGGTAAACGCTGTAACAAAAATAAAAAATAAAAATGGGAGATTCACCATTTTTGTTTCTTCATCTGCCAAAACCAAAATGAATAAAAAATGATCCAAAAGTCATATATACTTTAAAATGGTATAATTGAAAACTAATTATCGCTGTGCAGAAAATGAGACCCCACATAGTTCCATAGACCTAAATATAGAAAAAGTTATATGGGGGTCAGAATATGGCAATGAAGAGAAAAAAAATATATATTTTATAAAATGTTTCTTTTAATTTTACAAATGTGGTATCGCTGTAATCATACTGACCCAGAGAATGAAGTGCACAGGTCTGCACAGTTATCTGCACAGGGAACACCATACAAATAAAACCCTTGAAACTATGCCGCAATTGCATTTTTTTCCAATTCCCACTACATTGTATGCCATATTAAATAATTAGAAAGTACAACTTGTCCTGCAAAAAACAAGCCCTTGCTCTGGGAAAGCAGGGTGTAAAATATTAAAATGCAAAAACGGAAAATCGCCATATCAGGAAGGGGTTAATAGTAAGGGCATTTTTGGAGGCGGCAATGCCTATGTTCTTTATCATCTTCAGAAGGAAGGGAAAAAAAACAGTACATACTCACCTAGTTCCTCTGATGATCTGCGCTCCCCAGCTGCAGGCAGGATACTGTTACTCATGGCGTGGTTAGGCTTTGTGGGAGGAGCAGGGTCTGACGTACCTCAGCTGTTCTGGGACAGCCTCCGAAATCCGTGACTGTCCCGCTGGTTACAGTTGAGAGGTATGGGGCAGTATTCTAGACTAAAAGTTGTTGTAGTAAACCAAGCTGCATCCTGCAGGGATGGAGCGTATGGGAAGAATAGCTATTGACCGGACAGGTCTTTTGTCTGACAGCCATGCAAAGTGCATAGACAGGTTATGCAGCTTCTCCTGTTCGGTAATGATAATCTGCATTTGTCTGCAGTGATGGCTAGTTCGCAGTGTTCGCCAACGAACACATGCGGGCCGCCATCTTAACTCACAAGTCCGGTGATGCACAGGTAAGCCCTTACCTGTGCCTGTGCCGCGAGCCGGTCTGAAACAAATGCAGTCACGGGGAGAAGGCAGTTCCGAGAACAGCCCGATGAAGGCCCCCGGCGGCTGTTCTCGGAACTGCTCCCGGTGACCGCATTTGTTTCAGACCGGCTCGCGGCACAGGTAAGGGCTTACCTGTGCATCGCCGGACTTGTGAGTTAAGATGGCATCCCGCAAGTGTTTGTTGGCGAACACTGCGAACTGGCCATCACTGTTTGTCTGCCCCAAGCCCATTTTTTACACTTTCCTTCCAGTGTTCCCAGCATCTCTGCATCCTGCATTTCTGTTTTCCTCAAATTCCTGATGTGTTTTCTAACCAGTCCCAGCATCCTGTGCTCTGTAATGTTTCACAGGGCCTGATCTACCTAACTAACATGGAGAGGGAATGTGCAGGAGGTGAGACTACTGCAGAGGGAACAGTATGGCAGGTGGAGCAAGCCTTGAGAAACAAAGCATGCTGGAATTGGTTATCAAAGCCAGAGGGATGATGATGAAAACAGGAAGTTCTGCATGTAAACATCTTGCCAGGATGTGGAAAACAGGGAAGAAAAGTGCCGCCATTATGAGACTAGAGAGCTGCTTTAAGGTGAACTGCAAATGCAGTAGATTCAGAAGAGTTATGTTGTACTAAGTTAACTATGTGTACGCATATGCTGAAAGTAGGCTTTAAAGGTGCAATCAACCACCTAAGGGATGGATGTAGCACTGTTTCTGGGTAAAAAGTAGGTATTTCTTTCTAATCCAGGACAACCCTATTAAACAGAGGCTGGAGACGTTCAACCATCCCCATGTGGAGATGTGCACCATGACCACAGCAATTTTTCGGTATGGAGTTCCTTTGATCTTCATGGATTTCTTCTCTTGAGACAGGAATAGTAGATTATGAGATCCCTAGGGACAGAGCTTAATGGAGACATTACAGTTGGTATACGCAGCTGTGAAATATTTAATACATAACCATATATGATGCATCATGAGTGACCAGGGTTATATGGTAATGCTCAGTAAATGAATGCGCGTCATGAAGCCATGGATCCATAGCTGACGATATTGAGAATGAACTCGCTGGTGAGAGTAATGAGCAATGTATTAACAGGCTACCCTCACTCTGGCTTTGCTTTGATATAACCGATCTATGTGAACACACTCAGTGGTCATGACTGGAACACAAACACAAGTAATAAGAAGTGAGAGGATATAGACTGCACTCTCCAGAGGATGCTGACAAAGGAGAGCAAGAAACATGCTTGCCAGAGGAGAGAAATGTAGATAATGAGCTAAAGAAGAGAAGATATATGGATAGAACAGAGTACTGTACACCAAAGTGCGCAAAATGTTCCAAAGATTGTCAGAAGTAGTACAGCTGAGTTTGTTATTCACAAAATATTTCTGATATAACAATCCATGCACACTTGCAGAGAGCCTATAAGGCAGTGTGTACGGCAGGGGCGTTGCTAGGTCAAAACATTTGGGGCCTGGGCCCCTGATGTTTTGTCCCAGGCCCCGAATGTCCTGCCTGCCAGCTCCTCAGGACGGCAATACAATTGAATCTAATGCAGTGGAAATTCGGAAGGACCTGTGGTGACACAGGTCATGTGACCAGTAAAACAGACAGTAGTTGAGAAGGACCTGACATGATGTCACCATCATGTGACCAGTGCAGGGGAGGACAGCAGTGAAGCAGAGAAGTCTTAGGGGGAAAAGCTGTGGTAATGTCTGCTACAGGAGAGGTTAGTGAAGGGAGAGGCAGAGTAATACTGGGAGTTAGAGTTATTTAACTGGGGCTGTATGTTAGGGCTGAAGGGAGGGATGTTATTTACATGGAACTGTGTGTTGGAGGTGGCTGAGGAGGGGGTTGTGTTATTTACATGGGACTGAATGTTGAGGGGGCAATGTTATTGACATGGGACTGTATGTTGATGGTGGCTGTAGGAGGAAGTGATGTTATTTACATGGGACTGTATGTTGCAGGGGTCTGGGGGAGGGTGGGATGTTATTTACAGGGGACTGTATGTTGATGGCGACTGGGGGAGGGAGTGACGTTATTTACATGGTATTGTATGTTGATGGGGGCTGTGGGAGGAAGTTACGTTATTTACATGGGACTGAATGTTACAGGGGTCTGAGGGAGGGAGTGATGTTATTTAAATTGGACTGAATGTTGAGGAGGCGATGTTATTTACATGGGACTGTATGTTGAGGGGGTGATGTTTACATGGGATTGCATGTTGGAGGCCTCTGGGGAGGGGGTGATATTATTTAGTTGGGGCTGTATGTTGACGGCGGCTAGGGAGGAGGTGATGTTATTTACATGGGGCTGTATTTTGGAGGGGGCTGTAGTTAGAGAGGGATGTTATTTACATGGGACTGTAAATTGGAGGGGGCTGGGGAGATGATGTGATGTTATCTACATGGGACTCTATGGCGGAGGGAGGGAAATAGTGTTATTTACATGGGACTGTATGTTGGAGGGAGGAATATAACTACAGGAGGTGCTGAAAATCCAGGGGACATTATAGGTGTTCTTATTACTACTGGGGGCTCTATAGGAGGGTCTTATAGATCCTCCTTATTTTTACTAAGAGCACTATGGGGGCCTTATTACTACAATAGGGGTGATTGTTTCGATGGGGGGGCTCTGTGAGGGTATTATTCTACTAATTGAGGTACTCTTAGGGAGCGGTATCACTGTTGAGAGCACTGTAGGGGGCAGTATTACTAATGGGGGCATTCTGGAAAGAAATTACTATTGGTGGGACTATGAGGAGCACTATTACTATGGGGGGCACTCATATTTCTTCAGGATAGTATTTGGGAGTATTGGGGAGCACAATGAGCAGCAGGATAACACTGTGGGGGCTCCAGGTTGGGGGATGATGATAGAAAAGTGAGGAAGCTAAGATATCGGTGTGTCACACTCTGCAGAGACGAGGCGCGACTGAAAGAAGTTGTCCAGACCAAATGGAGAAGATGATGACAGAGAAGATCTACATTGGAGGAAACGTCACCTGGAGGCCCTGGATGTGACAGGTATGTGCTGCTGTATAGCAAGTACAGCAAAATGCGGTGTGTGGGGGTAGGAAGGGTGGCGACTGAGCCATATTCATTGGGGCTTGGGCCCCAGATCTTTTGAGAACCTAGCAACGCCCCTGGTGTACAGAAATATACTCTACTAGAAGCAATATTTCTAGAGGAGAAGACCTTTATACATTCCACAAAAGTTTTATTTAGATTTTGTGCAGAATTCAACAGAAAAAAAACCTTTGTATACCTATGTATAAAATCAAAAGGATACAGATGGACAGTAGAGGGCTTATGTGTAGCATCCCCAGACCTGGGGATATCTGCAAATGTTATGTTATATATTTTAATGTTAGGTAAGTATAACCGGCATAATAAGGTATGGTTGACAGAGACAGGGTTAACCACTTGGTAAGAGTGGGCTGCTCCTGTTTCCTGTCAGGACAGTGAGGAGGAAGGAAGCACATCCCATTGCTCCTACTTTAAGGGTCTTAGCAAGAGATCCAGTTCTCCTGTGAGACCACGACTCCACAGAGAGACTGCAAGAATTAAAAAATTCAGATATCAGAGAACCTACAGCATTGTATGGTCAGCAGAGTGACCATTGAGCTTGTTCAGGTGCTGTGGTTTCCACAACACCGTAAGATAGGTAGCCTTACCCTTGCTGTTTTACTCCTGCGTTTCTTCACATGAGGCGCTACCTTTTCCTCATCTCTTGCATACTGAAAACGAAGAAATACAGGTGAAACTCGAAAAATTAGAATATCGTGCAAAGTTCATTTATTTCAGTGACGCAACTTAAAAGGTGAAACTAACATATGAGAGAGACTCATTACATGGAAAGTGAGATATTTCAAGCCTTTATTGGTTATAATTTGGATGATTATGGCTTACAGCTGATGAAACCCCAAAGTCACAATCTCAGGTCCCCTTTGCTCGGGGGGTATGGCTTAATTAGCTGACTAGAGTGTGACACTTTGAGCCTGGAATATTGAACCTTTTCACAAAATTCTAATTTTAAGCTGCATTAATGCAATTTCTTTTAATTTGCCTTACTGAAATAAATGGACTTTTGCACGATATTCTAATTTTTCGAGTTTCACCTGTATATAGAGAAATCGTCTGTGTCCCAAGAGATCATCCATGTCTTGCCTCCTCCTCCCAACTGTCCTGTGACAAGCTGTAAGACAAGTAGCTGGAGCAAGAGCCTCATTGCTATGTCCTGTCTACAGTCTGCCCCCTTGGCTAGGCACTCAGTCATTCTCCAGCTGAAGATGGAGCAGATCCATAGGAGATTCACCCCTTTGCTGTCTGCAGCATGTCAGGATCTTGAAGAAAAATCTTGCAGTAGGGGATCTTGTTTCCCTTTAGCATTCATTTCTAGGTTTGGTGTTCCTTTAAGAAAAGATAAGTCGAAACGGAAAGGTGGAAAGACCTGCACACAGCTCCTCCTTACCACCTGATTTTCCTTTCCCCGAAACACAGCTCTGAAGCACAATTAATTATAGAATGTAATCACCCTCCCTGGTTCCCCGAGGCTGTCCAAGCAAATTCACTAGTTCCCTGCAGAACCTCAGTGACTAACACACCCTCCGAGGGACACCAGCCTTTAGTAATTAAGATGGGATTGGTAAAATAATTAATGACTATAAAGTTGTAATTGGTAGGATGATTGATTAGTTGTGCATGTGATGAGATAGCTGTCTATATTCAGATATTGATTCTCCAGCCCGGCATTCGCTGTGTAATTACACAATTCCTTTTCATTAGATTAGCATTAAAGAACATTTTCACGTTGAGTAATTTGCAATTAATGAGTTTGCGCCAAGACCTGGAACACAATTTAAAGTGAAGCAATGTTGCTATGTGGGGGATTGAGCTGAAATTCAACTCCTGTGTTCTCTTTTCCTCCACATTTATCCTACTTATGGAGGATATATTTGTACAGGTCAGATACAGAGACCTACGCCAGAGATTGAATTCCAGTCTGAAGATCCAAGAGTTCTCACAAATATCTCTGTGAGTATATATATATATATATATATATATATATATATATATATATGCATACTGTATACACATACTGTACAAGGTCAGTCTTCCTTTTGTCACTTGAGACTCAGAACAAGGACCTATGTAGGTCAGTAAAGTAGTTGAGCCAGTCACAAATCATTGTGAGGGGGTCACACCTTCTACAGTAAATCAAGCTACAAGTAAATATGCAATATAGTGTTCGAATAACACCGCAATATAATGGTCAAATAATACACCACAATTCAGTGCCTGTATACTAGTGCTATACAGCGCTCAGGTACAACCGCAAATAACATTGTCATTGCTGTGCTTAAATAAAACCAACCCATAAAGGTAAATGGCACCATACACTGTCCAAATAATGCCACTATATAGTGCTCAAATGACCTTGTCATTGCTGTGCTTAAATAAAACCACCTTATAAAGGGAAAAGGTACCATACATTGTCCAAATAATACCACCATATAGTCCTCAAATGACATTACTATCTTAGGTTTAAAAAAAAAGCCAATTTACAGTATCCTTACAATAGTGCTATGCTATGTGAAATAATGCCACTACACACTGGAAGCAGAAAGTGCCATATAGTGTCCAAATAATACCCCTATATAGTGTCCAAATAACATTGCCATTGCAGTGCTTAAGAAAACCACCTCATAAAAGGGAAAACATGCCATGCACTGTCCAAGTAATACCGCCATATAGTGCTCAGATAACATTACATTACTATTTAAGATTCAAAATAAAGCCATTATACAGTACCCATAGACAGTGTTGTGCTATACTAAATAATGCCACTACAGACCGGAAAAAGTAAGTGCCATGCACTGTCCAGATAACTACTTTACGGTGCCAAAGCAGCTGTCCATGTGCTGTCTGCATTTTTTTTGTGGACCCATTGTTTTCAATAGGCCCGTGGTCCGCATATTCGTCTATATTTTTGGCGAATGGACATATGAATGAAGAAAGCGCATGGATTATTTATGCACTTTCTGCATCCGTTTGTCCAATCCGCTAAAAGATTCCGGACCACGGAACCATTGTAGTCAATGGGTCTGCAAAAAAATGGACGCAACACGGAGGTCATACAGTCATGTTCATGAGGCCTAAGGGGGAGACCAGATGGTGCAGGCAAGGCACGGCTGGCACGCCCACCTGCGGCAGGTAATGGCTGCACAAGGCTGCTGCAGGTAATGGCTGCTCACCCTAAAGACTAACCCTTTTGAATACTGCACGAACTTGCAATGTTATTAATTATTATGATCCACTGTGGTGTCCTCTGTGCTCTCACCACTTTGCTTTAAAGGGGTTGTCCTAATCAGACAACCCCTATCCATTTGCATGTGGAAACCCCCTCTATTAGCCAGCGCATGGAGGTACTGCAATTGCAACGTATGAGGTACTACCAGGGGTCCCTTAAAGTGAAAGAGTTTTGTCGGGACACCAATTGATGCAGCGGGTGGTTGCCAGCGTCTGGGGTATCCCTTACCCTTTAAGAGGTTTTTACGATATATGTCCCTCTGATAAAGCAAGTTGTTGTGACGTCAGTTGCATTGAAGCAACGAGGACATGAAGCCCACTTTAAGTAGATGGTGTTCGTACCCAGATGTAGGATTGCCAGAGTGGTGTAGAGTGACCTACAATCTCCCTGAAGGTGTGGTATGCACGTGTCACAGTGCTCCTACCTGGATATCCTTGGACTCCACATGTGGTAGTCTGAAGCAGTGCATAAGGGGTGATTGACTTGGATGATGAAGGAATAATTGAGTCCAGACTTGTGTTACAGTAGTTAAAGGGTTTCTACCACTTCGTTTTCACATAATTAGCTTTCAGACACTAGCGATCCGCTTGTGTCTGCTCTGCCAAACAATCCTAATATAATAGCTTTTGGGGCAGCCGTTTCGCTAAAAAAAACTTATATTGATATGCTAATGACCCTCTAGGTGCTATGGGGGCGTCATTAGCATCTAGAGGATCGGTCTACCTTCACAAAATGCCGCCACCCAGTGCGTCCCTCCAGCCCGCCCATCTCCTCCGGAATGCGATCAAGCGGACGAATTCTCGCGCATGCGCCGGGCGCGTCTGTATTCGGCGCATGCGCAGTGAATGTCCGACCGCTTCCCTGCTCAGACATCTCCACTGCGCCTGTTCCTCGGAGCACTATGACTTCATCGGCGCTACAATGAGCCGCTACATACAGTCACCCCAAATGGCTTTCAGAATATGGAGACACAAAAAAAAATCATTTATTTTATTTTATTGGTTTATAATGTAAAACTGAAACAAACAACCAAAAAAATTGTCATATTTGGTATTGTCGTGTCTGTAACATGCTCTATAAAAATAGCACGTGTCAGTTAAACATTGTAAAAAACAAAAAATAAAAAAGGGGCCAAAACAGCTATTTTTGTTACTTTGTCTCACAAAAAGTGTAATATAGAGTAATCAAAAATCATATGTACCTTAAAATAGTACCAACAAAACTGCCATCTTATTCTGTAGTTTCCAAAATGGGGTCACTTTTTGGGAGTTTCTACTCTAGGGGTGCATCAGGGGGGCAAATGTGACATGGCAACTTAAAATTATCCAGGTGAAATCTGCCCTCCAAAAACCATATGTCACTCATTTTCTTCTGTGCCCTGCCTTGTTGCTATACAGCGGTTTACGATCACAAATGGGGTGTTTCTGTAAACTACAGAATCAGAGTAATACATATTGAGTTTTATTTGGCTGTTAAACCTTGCTTTGTTATCGTAAAAAAATTTATTAAAATGGAAAACCTGCCAAAAATGTGAAATTCTGAAATGTCTTCTACATTTTCCTTAAATTCTTGTAAAACACCTAAAGGGTTAACAAAGTTAGTAAAATCAGTTTTCAATACCTTCAGGGGTGTAGTTTCTAAAATAGGGCTATTTATGGGTGGTTTCTATTATGTAAGCCTCACAAAGTGGCATTCACAAAATGATCCAAACCTGCCAAAAAAGTTAAATTCTGAAATTTCATCTACATTTTCCTTTAATTTCTTGTGGAACACCTAAGGGTACTTTCACACTTGCGGCAGGACGGATCTGACAGGCTGTTCACTCTGTCGGATCCGTCCTTCCGCTATTTCGCTGTGCCGCCGGACCACTGCTCCGTCCCTATGGACTATATTGGGGATGGGAGCGGAGCTCCGGAGCAGTACGGCATTTCGCAGTGAGAGGCCGCCGGACTAAAAAGTCGGACATTCAGGACTTTTAGTCCGGCGGCCTTTCGTCGTGCACTGCCGTGCTGCGCCGAAGCTCTGCCCCGTCCCCATTATAGTCAATGAGGACGGAGTGGTGGTCCGGGTGAACAGCCTGTCGGATCCGTCCTGCCGCAAGTGTGAAAGTAGCCTAAAGGGTTAACAAAGTTTGTAAAATCAGTTTTGAATACCTTAAAAAACTACATGTTTCTGAAATGGGGCTATTTAAGGGGGTTTCTATTATGTAAGCCTCACAAAGTGACTTCATAACGGAACTGGTCTGGGTTTTGGAAATTTTCTGAAAAACTTTAAGATTTGTTCCTAAATCTCTAAGGGCTCTTTCACACCTGTGTTATAGTCTTCCGGCATAGAGTTCCGTCGTCGGGGCTCTATGCCGGAAGAATCCTGATCAGGATTATCCTAATGCATTCTGAATGGAGTGAAATTGTCACGGACGGTGTACAGGAAACAAGACAAAGCAACATGCATATATGACTCACTGGATCCAAAGCTAAGGAACCAAAAGGGAGACACCTGCACAAGACCTGAGACTTTCCCTGGCTGCTCAGCCTATGCAACGATCCCAGAGGTGGATGGTTGCATATCCACGTACCTCGACTATATAACCCCTGAACACCCTACAATAGTGAGGGGACACGACCACCGGCTCCCTACACCAGACACGGAGGGAGTCAGGGTCACCTGGGATCCAGCAAACAGAAAATAACAGATAAATGTTCAGCACTTAACTTTGTAGCAGACTGGAAAACAAGATCAGCATGCACACACACTCCAGGAAGTAGTATAAGCCGCCCAGTAATGCATTATGGGGTGGAATTTAAAGGGATGCAATCAGTCCAACCACATGACAGCTGAGAGAGGCTAACGAGATGAGGAACTGAACATCACAACAAAGAAACTCAAGGAGGAGGTTCTGAAAGGCTTCTGTCAGAGCTTCTCAGCTGTCTGGTTGTGACAGTACCCCTCCCTCTACGAGTGGACTCCGGACACTCAGAGCCCACCTTCTCAGGATGGGACCTATGGAAAGCCCTGATGAGACGAGAGGCCTTAATGTTCGTCACTGGGACCCACATCCTCTCCTCAGGACCATAACCCTCCCAATGAACAAGGTACTGGAGAGAACCGCGGACAAGCCGAGAATCCACAATCCTAGAGACCTGAAATTCAAGATTCCCATCAACCATAATCGGAGGAGGAGGCAAAGGCGAGGGTACAATGGGTTGAACATAAGGTTTCAATAAGGACTTATGAAAAACATTATGGATCTTACAAGTCTGAGGAAGATCAAGACGGTAGGCAACAGGATTGATGACAGACAGGATTTTGTAAGGCCCAATAAACCTAGGACCCAACTTCCAGGAGGAAACCTTCAATTTGATATTCTTGGTAGACAACCACACCAGATCACCAACATTCAGGTCCGGACCAAGCACACGTCTCTTATCTGTCACACGCTTATATCTCTCACTCATGCTCTTTAGATTATCCTGAATCTTTTGCCAAATAGATGACAAAGGCGAGGAGAATCTGTCCTCATCAGGTAAACCAGAAGACCCCTCTCCCGAGAAAGTCCCAAACTGCGGATGAAACCCATATGCACCAAAAAATGGTGACTTATCAGAGGACTCCTGACGACGGTTATTTAAAGCAAACTCAGCAAGGGACAAAAAAGAACACCAATCCTCTTGATTCTCCGCCACAAAACAGCGCAGATATGTCTCCAGATTCTGATTGACGCACTCTGTCTGTCCATTCGACTGCGGGTGGAAAGCAGAAGAGAATGACAACCGAACCCCCAAGCGAGAACAGAAAGCCTTCCAGAATCTGGAAACAAACTGCGTGCCCCTATCAGAGACTATGTCTGAAGGAATACCGTGCAATTTGACAATGTGATCAATAAATGCCTGCGCCAGCGTCTTAGCATTGGGCAAACCAGGAAAAGGGATGAAATTCACCATTTTGCTAAAACGGTCCACCACCACCAGAATCACAGTCTTGCCTGAGGAACGAGGCAGGTCCGTTATGAAGTCCATGGACAGATGTGTCCAAGGACTGGAAGGAATGGGTAAGGGAAGGAGAGGACCTGATGGCCGTGAATGAGGGACTTTGGCACGAGCGCAAGTCTCGCAGGCTGCCACAAAACCCTCAACCGACTTACGAAGCGCAGGCCACCAGAATCTCCGAGCGATGAGATCCAGTGTGGCTCTTGCCCCCGGGTGGCCAGCAAGGACCGTATCGTGGTGTTCCTTAAAAATCTTGTGTCTTAAAGCGATAGGCACAAACAACCTCCCAGGAGGACAAAGATCAGGAGCCTCTGACTGGGCTGCCTGCACCTCTGCCTCCAATTCAGAAAAAAGAGCAGAGACCACCACACCTTCAGCCAAAATGGGACCCGGGTCTTCAAAATTCCCGCCTCCCGGAAAACAACGTGACAGGGCATCTGCCTTCACATTCTTAACTCCAGGGCGGAACGTGACAACAAAATTAAACCTAGAAAAGAACAAAGACCATCTGGCCTGTCTCGGGTTCAGACGCTTGGCTGACTCCAAGTAGGCCAGATTTTTATGGTCAGTAAATACGGTAATAGGGTGTCTGTCTCCCTCTAGCCAATGGCGCCATTCCTCAATAGCCAACAATTCCCTATCTCCCACATTGTAATTTCTCTCTGCGGAGGAGAGTTTTTTCGAGAAAAAGGCACACGGTCGCCATTTGGCAGGAGAGGAACCCTGAGACAAGACCGCCCCCACACCCACCTCAGAAGCATCAACCTCAACTATGAAGGGTAAAGAAATATCAGGTTGCACCAAGGTGGGAGCGGAAGCAAAACTCTCCTTGATATTAGAAAAAGCCTTACGCGCCTCTACTGACCAAGAAGAAAAATCTACCCCCTTTCTGGTCATATCAGTGAGTGGTTTAACAATAGAGGAATAATTCAAAATAAACTTCCTGTAATAATTGGCAAAGCCCAAAAAACGCATCAGCGCCTTCTGATTCTCAGGAAGCTCCCACTCAAGCACAGCGCGGACCTTCTCGGGGTCCATGCGAAAACCAGAAGCGGAGAGAAGAAACCCCAGAAATTGAATTTCTGGAACCGCAAACACACATTTTTCCAGATTCGCATATAATTTATTCTCCCGCAGGATGAGCAAGACCTGACGTAAATGTTCCTTATGAGTTTTGAAATCAGGAGAAAAAATCTAAATGTCATCCAAATACACTAATACAAATTTTCCCATCAAATGATAAAAAATGCTGTTCACGAAATGCTGAAAAACGGCTGGGGCATTCATCAAACCAAAAGGCATAACCAAATTCTCAAAATGGCCCTCAGGGGTATTGAAGGCCGTCTTCCATTCGTCTCCTTCTCTGACCCTGACCAGGCTGTATGCCCCTCTTAGATCTAATTTGGAAAAGACTTTAGCCCCAACAACCTGGTTAAACAGGTCCGGGATCAGAGGAAGCGGATAAGGGTCACGAATAGTGATACTGTTCAGCTCCCTGAAATCCAGACAAGGTCTTAAAGAACCATCTTTTTTCTTAACAAAGAAAAAACCAGCGGCAACAGGTGACTTCGAGGGTCGTATGTGTCCTTTTCTCAGACTCTCAGAGATATAAGCACGCATAGCGATCCTCTCAGGTTGGGAAAGATTGTATAAACGAGATTTAGGCAGCTTGGCGCCTGGGGTGAGATTAATAGGGCAATCGTACTCCCTGTGCGGGGGCAAATCCTGAACTCCACTCTCAGAGAAGACATCCGAAAATTCAGAGAGAAAAGATGGTACAGTCTTAGTAGCAACCTCAGAAACAGATGTCGTGAGGCAATTCTCTCTGCAAAAGTCACTCCAACCATTTATTTGCCTCGCTTGCCAATCAATGGTGGGGTTATGTTTAGTGATCCAGGGTAGCCCCAACACTAGAGGTGTAGGCAAACCGCTAAGGACGAAACATGACACATCCTCAACATGAGCATCACTCACAATTAAACGGATATTGTGAACTATGCCCTTTAATGATTTCTGAGAAAGTGGAGCAGAATCAATAGCAAAAACAGGAATATCCTTTCCCAAAGTGCGCACCTGGAAACCATGAGTTATTGCAAATTGATTATCAATGAGATTGACAGCTGCTCCACTATCCACAAAAATCTCACAAAAAATGTTCTTGCTCTCTAGCGCCACCCTAGCCGGCAGGACAAAACGGGAACTACAAGCAAACGGAAAACCTTCAATCTCCGCCTCAACCCCGCCAATAGTATTAGACGGAACATTTTTAAAAGATTTTTTCCTGTTTGTTTCTTTATTACTCCCAGAAAACTGCCTGAATCTCCTAGAAGGACAAACATTTGCCAAATGATTTATACCTCCACAACAAAAACAAACCCTCCCATGCGAGCTGAATCTTCTATTGTCAGAAGCAATCAATTGACAGCGACCGAGACCCCTGCACACAGAATGAGACCGCTGCACTGTCCTGGGACTGAGTATGACAGGAAGGGGACATCTCTCCTCTCTCTCTAAGACGCCTGTCAATACGAACGGCCTGAGACATAGCAGAGTCCAAAGAAATAGGCCTCTCATGAAAGGCAAATGCATCTTTCAATCCCTCTGAAAGACCATGGCAAAATTGACTTCGGAGTGCAGCATCATTCCAACCAGTATCAGCTGCCCATCTCTGAAATTCTGAGCAGTATATTTCTGCGGATTGTTTACCCTGGCATAATAGACATAGTCTAGACTCAGCCAGAGCAATACGATCCGGATAATCATATATCTGACCCAGGGCTAAAAAGAATTCATCCACTGAACGGAGAGGCCGTGCCCCCTCCGGCAGCGAAAAGGCCCAAGACTGAGCGTTACCCATGAGCAGCGATATAATGATCCCCACCCTCCATTCCTCATCACCAGAGGAATGGGGAAGAAGGCGAAAATGGAGTTTGCAAGCCTCTCTAAAACGCACAAAATTCTCACTACCCCCGGAGAACATATCCGGGAGCGAGATCTTAGGCTCAGAACAAACTCCATGAACGCAAGCTGAACCGGTCACTTGAAGCTGAGAAAAAGTCTTACGGAGATCAGCTACTTCCAATGAAAGACCCTGGAAGCGTTCAGCCAAAAGTGAAACCGGATCCATGCTTGAGATGGTTTTTGCGGCTTATAATGTCACGGACGGTGTACAGGAAACAAGACAAAGCAACATGCATATATGACTCACTGGATCCAAAGCTAAGGAGCCATAAGGGAGACCCCTGCACAAGACCTGAGACTTTCCCTGGCTGCTCAGCCTATGCAACGATCCCAGAGGTGGATGGTTGCATATCCACATATCTCGACTATATAACCCCTGAACACCCTACAATAGTGAGGGGACACGACCACCGGCTCCCTACACCAGACACGGAGGGAGTCAGGGTCACCTGGGATCCAGCAAACAGAAAATAACAGATAAATGTTCAGCACTTAACTTTGTAGCAGACTGGAAAACAAGATCAGCATGCACACACACTCCAGGAAGTAGTATAAGCCGCCCAGTAATGCATTATGGGGCGGAATTTAAAGGGATGCAATCAGTCCAACCATATGACAGCTGAGAGAGGCTAACGAGATGAGGAACTGAACATCACAACAAAGAAACTCAAGGAGGAGGTTCTGAAAGGCTTCTGTCAGAGCTTCTCAGCTGTCTGGTTGTGACAGAAATCCGTTCAGGATGCATCAGGAAGTCTTCAGTTCCGGAACGGAATGTTTTTTGGCAGGAGAAAATACCGCAGCATGCTGCGCTTTTTGCTCCGGCCCAAAAAACTGAAGACTTGCCGCAAGGCCGGATCCGGAATGAATGCCCATTGAAAGACATTGATCCGGATCCGGCCTTAAGCTAAACGTCGTTTCGGCGCATTGCCGGATACAACGTTTAGCTTTTTTAGAGTGGTTACCATGGCTGCCGGGACGCTAAAGTCCTGGCAGCCATGGTAAAGTGTAGCGGGGAGCGGCATACTTACCATCCGTGCGGCTCCCGGGGCGCTCCAGAGTGACGTCAGGGCGCCCCAGGCGCATGGATGACGTGATCGCATGGCACGTCATCCATGCGCCTGGGGCGCTCTGACGTCACTCTGGAGCGCCCCGGGAGCCGCACGGATGGTAAGTATGCTGCTCCCCCGCTCCCCGCTTCTACTATGGCAACCAGGACTTTAATAGCGTCCTGGCTGCCATAGTAACACTGAAAGCATTTTGAAGACGGATCCGTCTTCAAATGCTTTCAGTACACTTGCGTTTTTCCGGATCCGGCGTGTAATTCCGGCAAGTGGAGTACACGCCGGATCCGGACAACGCAAGTGTGAAAGAGCCCTAAGCCTTCTATAACATACCCAAAAAATAAAATGGCATTTACAAAATGATCCAAACATAAAGTAGACATATGAGAAATGTAAAGTAATAACTATTATATGAGGTATCACTATCTGTTTTAAAAGCAGAGAAATTGAAATTTGGAAAGTTGCGAATTTTTCCAATTTTTTATTAATAAAAATGAAATATATGACTGAAATTTACCACTATCATGAAGTACAATGTGTCAAAACATTCTCAGAATAGCTTGAATAAGTAAAAACTATTCCAAAGATATTACCTCATAAATTTCCCAAAAACGGCTTGGTCCTTAACCCCTTAAAGACACAGCCTTATTTCACCTTAAGGACCAGGCCATTTTTTTCAAATCTGACCAGTGTCACTTTAAGTGGTGATAACTTTAAAACGCTTTGACTTATCCAGGCCATTCTGAGATTGTTTTTTCGTCACATATTGTACTTCATGACACTGGTAAAATGAAGTAAAAAAAACCATAATTTTTTTGCATAAAAAAATACCTAATTTACCAAAAATTAGGAAAAATTTGCAAATTTCAAAGTTTCAGTTTCTCTACTTCTGTAATACATAGTAATACCCCCAAAAATTGTGATGACTTTACATTCCCCATATGTCTACTTCATGTTTGAATTATTTTGGGAATGATATTTTATTTTTTGGGGATGTTACAAGGCTTAGAAGTTTAGAAGCAAATCTTGAAATTTTTCAGAAATTTACAAAAACCCAATTTTTAGGGACCACTACAGCTCTGAAGTCACTTTGCGAGGCATACATAATAGAAACCACCCAAAAATGACCCCATTCTATAAACTACACCCCTCAAGGTATTCAAAACTGATTTTACAAACTTCGTTAACCCTTTTGGTGTTGCACAAGAGTTATTGGCAAATGGGGATAAAATTTGAGAATTTCATTTTTTTGCCTAATTTTCCATTCCAACCCATTTTTTCCACTAACAAAGCAAGGGTTAACAGCCATACAAGACTGTATCTTTATTGCCCTGACTCTGCCGTTTACAGAAACACCCAATATGTGGCCGTAAACTACTGTACGGCCACACAGCGGGGCATAGAGTGAAAGGTGCGCTGTTTGGTTTTTGGAAGGCAGATTTAGCTGGACTGTTTTTTTGACACCATGTCCCATTTGAAGCCCCCCTGATGCACCCCTAGAGTAGAAACTCCATAAAAGTGACCCTATCTAAGAAACTACACCCCTCAAGGTATTCAAAAATGTCGTTAACCCTTTAGGTGTTGCACAAGATTTAATGGAAAATAGAGATACAATTTCAAAATTTCACTTTTTGGGCAGATTTTCCATTTTAATATTTTTTTTCCAGTTACAAAGCAAGGGTTAACAGCCAAACAAAACTCATTATTTATGGCCCTGATTCTGTAGTTTACAGAAACACCCCTTATGTGGTCGTAAAATGCTGTACGGGCACACGGCAGGGAAGGAAAGGACTGGACAGTTTTTTTTTTTAAACCATGTCCCATTTGAAGCCCCCCCTGATGCACCCCTAGAGTAGAAACTCCAGAAAAGTGACCCCATTTTAGAAACTACGGGATAGGGTGGCAGTTTTGTTGGTACTAGTTTAGGGTACATATGATTTTTGGTTGCTCTATATTTCACTTTTTGCGCGGCAAGGTAACAAGAAATAGCTTTTTTGGCACCGTTTTATTTTTTTGTTATTTAGAACATTCATCTGACAGGTTAGATCATGTGGTAATTTTATAGAGCAGGTTGTCACGGACACGGCGATACCTAATATGTATAAAAAAAAATAAATTTATGTAAGTTTTACACAATGATTTCATTTTTAAAACAAAAAAAAAGAGTTTTAGTGTCTCCATAGTCTAAGAGCCATAGTTTTTTCAGTTTTTGGGCGATTATCTTAAGTAGGGTCTCATGTTTGCCGGGATGAGATTACGGTTTTAGAAATATTTTGGGGTGCATATGATTTTTTGTTAGCTTGCTATTACACTTTTTGTGACGTAAGATGATAAAAAATGGCTTTTTTACACCGTATAGGGTACTGTATTGTATTTTAGGGTACTGTACAGTACTGTACTATATAGGGTACTGTACTGTATTTTACTTACACTTTGTCTGAACAGATCTATGCCTTTAGCACAGATCTATTCAGCACCATGGACAGCAGGATGCCTGAGTTGGCCACAACTGCGCAGACGGAGAAGGGTAAGGATGGGGCTGTCAGGGGGGTTGTCTGGGAGCTCTCTCCCTCTCCCATCGGGGGGCTGCAAAGGCACAGCAGCCCCCCGATCGGAGAGGGAGGGAGCTCCCTGAGCTGTTAACCTTTTCCATACAGCGGTCCGCATCACCGATGTCAGCCGTTTATACCAGGGTGTCAGCAATGTGCTGGCGCCCTGGTATACCCACTGTACACCAACGATTATTCAATGGGAGGCGGGCGGGGATCGCGATCCCGCCTCCCGCAACCCCCCTGCACCTCCCACCGGGCTAAAATCATTCAGAGGTGCGGGGGGGGGGGGGTGATAAATATATATTTTCGGCATACTAAAGCTTCTGATCGCCGCGGTCAGGGACCGCGCGGATCAGAAATTGCAGAAATCGCAAGAAACCGCAGGTCTGAATTGACCTGCGGTTTGTTGCGATCGCGGACATGGGGGGTCACGGGACCCCCCCCGTGCATTTAGCCGAGGTGCCTGCTCAATGATTTGAGCAGGCACCTTGTTCCGATCACAGCTGGCCGGGTGGCAGTGATTGGAACAACACATGACGTACTGGTACGTCATGTGTCCTTAAGGACTCGGGAAACATGCCGTACCGGTACGTCATGTGTCCTTAAGGGGTTAAAGGGGCTTTCCGGGAATTAAGTTAATGAAAATATGTAAATATTGCTTTATTATAAATATAGTCCCTGTAACGGACCGTTTCAGCAGACAAGGAGTTAAAATCCATTTAGGCGATATGCCCCTTTCCGAGAGACAGGCACAGCTACTGCAGAACACCAACCTCCCGAACTGGATACAAAATAGCACTCCAAACTGGAAACTCGCGAATAGCTGTCAGCAGAAGAACAAGAAAAGCGTATCAGTCAGCTTACACTCCTGGCAATCAGTCTCCAACAGCATACAGGGAATCCCCCCAATAACGAGGCAAGGCTCCGTCTTGAGGGTCAGCAGTGATCTGAAGTGCTGGCACACCCAGCCTGGTTTTTATTACAGTTTGTTGCAGATACAACACATCCCCACAATGCATCATGGTTTCCTCCCCTCTGTCCCGGAGACGACCGAAGACAATCCAATTATCTCTCAGGGCAAAAGGAAGATCGCCAATACACATGTGGAGACAACAAGACAGACATCACCATTTAAACACACAATGGGACAATAGAAACACACCCACACAAAATCCTCCCCTCTGCCGATGATGATTATTGAACACAATGACGAATATAATTATCAAAGGCAGAGAAATACAGTTTTATAAAACATATCACAGGAACCCCAAAACATGCAATAACCCCATAACCAATATATCCTCGGAACCGGGGGTTCTGGGTGAACCACATATCCAAAATTCACCCACATCCGTTCAGTAGTTTGGAAGATGCAGTTTTTATGCCAGTTACACTGAAAATATACAAGTTATACAGAAAATAGTCACTAATAAATGTGTCCCCTGTTTGGTAGTTTCAAACTACTGAATGATGTCTCTGTACACCAAACACAGGCAAGATAGCACCGTGTTGAAAAGTCAGAACAGTGTCTGTGAGCTAAAATGGCCGCTATCTATTGTTCTCACCATGTGCTTCATCCAAGCAAGTAAGGCAAATGATGCAATCCAGGGACAGAGGGCTCCGTCCCAAGTGCCTTAAGACCCAATAACTTAAGGGACCATAATCCCAGGGCAGGAGGCTGGTAAACAGCCCCCTCCAAAACACAGTGGCGAGGTTGGTTTCGCCACAGTCCCAAATACCTTTCATTAGTTATAATGTCCAATTTTGTCTAGTGAGCAATGATTAGGACAAACAAAATGGCTGCTGTCCTATTAGTGCACCCAAAGCCTGTGTTCTGTCTTTATACACGTTCACACAGTGTGCAGTCTGACATTTAGCATAAACCATTCCTGTATTCCAAATAAGAAGACTGTTCTATGTAGTCTAACTTGTTTATTGGTAAAACAGGATTGTTTGGTCAAACTAAAAGAATACAAATAGCAAGTATAAGTATAAAGTATAGATAGCATGTACTATATAACATTTGCATTAACACTAAAGCACATGGTAAAATGGCTGCCTTTTCATAAGATTACATGTCTAGTTAACAGTAGTAACAACTTCCTGAGTAACAATCACAACTCGCTGATCAGCTCTGCATAATATCATGTCCCTGAAACAAAGGTAGATCTCTAACCAGATATGATTATACAAGGATGATGGAGTTTAAGAAGGAGATATGCAAAAGAACAGACTGGAGACTTCTCTTTTTCAGTTTCCCAGATGCTTTTTACTCCCACAATGCTGTGCACCACCCACAATGCAGTAGTCTTTGTAACATAAAAACAAAGTATAATACAATTTAACACTGCTACATGGTGCTATAACCACACTAACCACTTGAGAAATACCAAGACTCTGGCAGAATAAACTAGGATCATTTTCTAACCCTGCTGGGCAGAACACTCCCCGTCTCGCGTCAACAGACGCCACTACTGAATCACTCTTTCTTAGCAACCTATTTTGGTCAATGGTGGGATCAAGCTTTTTTAAAGCGCTATCCTTGGAGACTGTTTGGCCTTTGCTGAGGAAGTCTATTTCTTTAGTATAACTGTCACGGTCTGGAGTCAGGCTCGGAGGCCAGTAGCTATAGCAGCGGAGCAGATATTCACACTGGTCACCCTGGCTGATGACACGGGTTCACCTGAGGTGCGGGGTCTAAGTACTAACCGGTATTCGCCAGAGCTCCTGATGGTGGAGATGGACTTTGCTGCGTGTTAGTACCAGGTCGCGGTCCTCAGGATAGCCCCAGCAGGAGGTGAGCAAGCCGAGGTCCAGTAGCAGATATAGCAGACAGGGATCAAGCAGAAGCGTGGTTGAATAACAAGCCAAAGTCGGTAACAAATAGTGCAGGTTGGGATTAAGCAGGAGCGTAGTCGAGGAACAAGCCAAATGTCAGTAACGGATGGTAGCAGAGATACGGTCAGCAGCAGTAAAGACAAGAGCAAGATATTGGCTGGTAAGGCACAATAATCTGGCAACCAGGAAGTGCAGAGACATGGCTTAAATCAGGAAGTTCATGGGAGGAGCAAGGGGTTCAAGGTTCAAGGCAAACAAGATTCAAGACAAGATCATTCAAGGAATAGTCTAAGGAACTGTCCAGCACTTCAGGTGGCTCAGCAAGTAGAGGCACCGCCAGACACAGCAGAGGTCCCAGGTTCAAGTCCAGATCCTAACAATAACATTTGTGTTGTATACTGTAAATTATTATAGTCTTGGACCTTTCCATATTGGGAGCGTTAAAGGCGTGTTTGTAGTGATGCTAACCTTTGCAGGGCTTCAGACTCAGAGGTAATGCCCACTTGTAAGACTGAGCTATATGAATACATAGGCTATACCACAAACAAGCAATATCCAGGTGGATAATCAGTTGAAACGATGGGATTTTAGTTTGTGTTCCGAAGTCACTATACATAAACCAGATACTTCAGGTTGGAATTCTTCTTTGGCATCTGGGTCTACCAATTCGAATGTGTCGGATCCGATGCTGCAAAACGTTGAGCGGTACAGGAATGCAGGACCCGTAAACCATGTCGTGTCCTTAAGGTGCGACAGACTAGTGGATCTTCTGATCCTTAGCACCCGATTGCAGACATAGACTTAAAAGTTTTGTTGCAAATATATCCTAGGACTACCTTGCTGTCCATATAAAGCTTGACTTCTTTGATTTCCAGGTTCATTCCTGATGTTATAAGTTCAGCCAACTTCACTGCAAGCACAGCAGTGCAGAGCTACAGTCTGGTAATCATGTGTTCACGGAGTGGCGCTAGTTTGGTCTGGCTCATGACAAATCCTATATGGCATCGTTTTTTTACATCAATAGTCTTTAGGTATGCTATGGCAGCAATTGTCTTGACCGAAGCATCGCAGAAGATATACAGTCTTTGCATCTTGACTTCAGTTGATAGCACGGAAGCATAGGGTCGTGCCACGTCAAGGCTGGTCAAAGCTTCAAGAGACTTCTTTCAACATGTCCACAGGTCCTTTTTCTCCGTGGGAAGAGGTTCATCCCAATCAGACGTCATTGGGGTGAAGTCTCTTAACATCATTTTACCTTGAATACTAACAGGCTCTACGAAAACCAGAGGATCATATAAGCTGTTTATGGTGGACAGAACTCCTCTGCGTATGAAGGGCTTTTCTTCCTTGCTAATTTGGAAGGCGAATGTGTCTGCCTTTAAATCTCACAGCAAACAGATGCTCCGCTGCATGGGAAGGGAGTCGGTGCTAAGATCTAAGTCCTTTAGATTACTTAAATGGTCTTTGGGTGAGAAGGCCTCCATTAACTTTCGGCTGTTGGAGGTGATTTTATACAACCTCAGATTAGATAGAGCGAGCATCTCTTGAGTCCTTTTCAGGAGACTGATTGCGGTCTTGTTCGTGGGTGTGGATTTCAAGTAGTCGTCCACGTAGAAATCTTTTTCCACAAAGGATCTGACATCTGACCCATACTTTGCTTCACCCTCTCGGGCTGAAAGTGTGAGACTGTAGATAGCAACTGCAGGGGAAGGACTGTTTCCAAAGATGTGCACTCTCATTCAGTACTCTACAATGTCTTTATTGGGGTCGTTGTTGCGGTGCCAGAAGAACCTAGTAGTTTCTATGTTCTTCCTTGATCAGGAAGCAGTGGAACATCTGTTGTATGTCGGCCATAAATGGTACGGAATATCTGCGGAAGCGGAGAAGTAGCTCTAGAAGTCTGTTGTTGAGGTCTGGACCAGACAGTAAGACATCGTTTAGCGAGACGCCTTCGCACCTGGCACTCGAGTCAAATACTACTCGTATCTGCCCTTTTTTTTAGGTTGATACATGCCGAATATGGGTAAGTACCAACACTCCTCTGAGTTTTGGAGCATGGGTGCCATTTCTGAATGGTTATTCTGGAATATTCTTTCTATGATGGTAAAGAAATGTTATCTCGTCTCTGGTGTCCTCTGAAGTTTATGTTTGAGGGCGATACATCGACTGTAGACAAGTTCTTTGTTGTTAAGTAAGTGTTGTCTTCAGGGTTTAAACGGTAAAAGTGTGACCCAGCCTTTTGACTTGTCTTTTACTATTCCTTGATCCATGATATCCAAGAACAGCCTGTCTTTTATGAACATTGCGACCCTGTTGTCTTCTCTTGTCCTGTGAAAGACTGTGTGTGCACTCTAAGTGATCTTGCTCACCATCGCAGGCGTTGTCCTTAGAGGAGGTATCTGCGAAAGGACAATGCACAGGAGCGCTGTGTGGCAATTCTTTTATTAGGAAACTGCTGTGGCTGGAATAGGGAAGGACGTCCATTTTCAAGTGTGTTGGTGAGCATATTGTTGACTGAGGTCGGCTTGTGTGCTCCTCCTAGACAGACGTCTCCTGTAATGACCCATCCTTGGTCAAGTCTCTGGGCGTATGGAGAATTTCAGGGCCGTTAATCTGTCCTCTAGCCTTATGAACTCGTAGTATGTTTCTTCCAAGGAGTAAGACTATCAGGGCTTTTGGGTCAAGTTCCGGTATCAGGTGAGGTATATGCCTCAGGTGGGGGTGGTATGCCGCTACCTCTTATGTAGGTATCTCTGACCGGTTGTCAGGAATGTGTTTGCACCCCAGTATGGTTGGCAGGGACAAGCAGGTCTGACCATCTATGGACTCTGTACCCAGTTGCCTTCCTCCCCGCCATCTTAATGGTACTGTCACGGCTGAGGATGGGGGAAACCCTCAGCCGTGGGATGTTAAAGGAAAGGGAAGCTGCTAGGCCAGAACAACAGAATTAGGGAGCAGGTCACCTCCTATCGCGTCCCTAATACTGACCCTGACTCCTAGCCGTATGAGCCAACCCTGATGGTGGAAGGGCTCATACACCGGAAACCTTGGGGTCCCTACTAGCCCTCAGGGTGTCCCTGAACTAGGAGCAGGGTAAGACGACCTGTTCCTCCTAGGTGCGGACGACCAGGAGTCTCACAGGCCAAGCTACAAAGAATGGGGAAACATATACAGCCTATGGATATGGCAGGTAAGTGAAAGCACTTCCACACCTACCTGCCACAGACACACTGACTGGATCCCGTGCTAACAAGCTGATGTCCACACACAAACATAAATGGACACAGCACACACACATAACCACACAGGAACCCAGATCCATAGCTGCAATAATAGTAAACACCAACATAAAGCATAACATCACCACGACATTCTTTATGACCGCAAGGGTGGCCCTCACTGGAGAGATGGCAAAAGACTACCAAGAGGATGACTCCAGCTAACCATGGCTGAAGTACCCCTCAGACTTCTGGCTTCCAGCAGGAGCTAAATAGGCCAAGCGGCCACACCCACAAACACACCCAGGAAAGGGAATAAACCCTTCCAACACCAACCAGGGAAGTGAAACCACTTAAAGGGAAATACACACACGATAAACACACTGGAGCTGTTACCGCCGGCAACGACATGCGTGGCAACCATGTCCTAGGGAACAGCCAAAAGGCCAAGACACTGCCACCACATGTACACAAATCCACACGTTGCCACGGACAACTGCCAGTGAAAGAAAGTCTCACAATACACACATACAACAACCTTGTGTACAACAAACCGGGAAAGTGCACACATACTAAGAGAGGTTGCCAGGTGCTACCGCATGCCCTTCACAGCAAGCTGCCTAGCAAAAGCTCAGGCTGCAATACTGGGAATGCAATCATGTTGCCAGCGGCAACCACATGTGAGGCAACATACAGGAGTCCCCACCATGTGGTTGACAACAGAGCAAACTGTATGCGGATCCAGGAGTCGCGACCATGACCATGGTCGTGACAGGTACCAGCACATGTCCTTAAGGTGTAGGGAGAACCGGGCCCTACGATGTTGAGGAAGGTGGATTTAGCTAAAGACCGGTTGCTTTGATCATCTAAGATTGCATATACCTTGATCTCCTTATCTCGGTGAACGCCCGGATAAACTCTGTCAAGTGTAACGGGGTGTCCAATCACTCGGTGCTCAACTGGTCGGTCTGTCAGTCATGTGACGCTGGCCACATCACATGACCCTCACTCCCCACTATAAATACAGGCAGCCTGCTGGCCACAGATTGCCTGTTATTTTAGGTTCCTGGCGTTTGTTGGATACCTGTATACTTACCTGATCCTGTTCCCTGACGATCCTTTGCCTGCTCCTCCTGTACTGCGCATCCCTCCTGGTATTTTGACCTCGGCTTCCACCTGACTATTCTTTGTGGACTCCTTTGGTACTTCTCGACTCTCCTGGTATTTATGACCCCGGCTTCTCCTGACCATTCTTTGCTTATCCCTCTGTACTGCGTTGCCCTCTTGGTTTTGACCCGGTCAGTTCACTATCCGTCTTTTGTCTTGTCTGTCCTTCCCGCACATATCGTAAGTTTGGGACTGCCGTCCAGTTGTCCCCTGTCATCAGGACTCGTGAGGCAAGTGGGCAGGGCCAGGGGTGAGGGTGGAGCGCAGTGGTCACTATCCCCCCCCCCCCCCCCGTGTGTGTGTGTGTGTGTACGTGACCGTTACATCAAGGCAGATTTTTAAGCAGGACTTCCCTCCTACAAGTCCTTTACAGATCTCTGTACAGTGAGAAGTGACTACTTGGGTATCTATGTCGGTGTCTATCTGCTTTCCGTCATGTTCCTCTTCTTGGGATGATACCTAAGATGGTGATCCAGGGTGTAAAACCGTGTTGTGTTCTGTGCTATCGCATTCTGTGCCTGTTACACTGACCTTACAGTTCCTGGCAAAGTGTGATGTTGTAGCACCTGAAGCAGATGTTGTTTTCTTTGAGGAATTTTCTGCGGTCCTCTAAATACTTCTCCCTGAAGGCTCTGCATTTTAGTAGAGGATGTGGTTTCTTGTGCAGGGGACATTCTTTGGTAAGATCTTTCAGTATGTTCTCTTCTTGAGAAGACTTAAACTGCCTGTGAGAAGAACCTGTGGAGGCAACATTAGTTTTGTGGAGTGCCACTGGTGTTTTATGAGGTTTGACACCAGGGGTAGTGGAACATGACAATGTAAAGTCAAAACTGGGGTCATTTCTGATCCTTGCCTGTTAAAGCTCTATCAAAAACCAACACACACAGACCAGTACCTGCTATTTGATTCCCCCCATCCTCTAGACCACAAACTGGGAGTCATCCAGACTGTACACCACCGGGCAGAGAAAATCCCCACCAGCACAGAAGCCAAGGCGAAGGAACTCAAACACCTCAGAGGGGCACTTAAAACTTGTGGGTATCCAGTTTTGGCCTTTGTCAAAACAGAAGGAAGGAGAAGAAAGACCACCAAGACTACCAGTGAGGGCGAGAAGCATGACAGACGCAAGAATATGGTTATCCCATATGTAGCTGGGGTGTCTGAGAAACTCAAAAGGATTTTTAATAAACATCACATTCCTGTTTGCTTTAAACCCAGCAACACACTGAGGCAACAACTGGTTCACCCCAAAGACCCAACGCCTAAACACAAAATGGACAACATTTTGTATGCAGTCCAGTGCAATGAGGAATGCTCAGAACTGTATATCGGCGAAACAAAACAACAACTACATCAGCGTATGGCTCAGCATAGAAGAGCCAAAACCTCTGGTTAAGATTCAGCCATGTACTTACATCTAAAAGGAACAGGTCACACCTTTGAAGACAGTCAGGTACGTGTTTTGGATAAGGAGGCCGATTGGTACAAACAAGGCGTGAAGGAGGCCATCTACGTAAAAATGGAGAAGCCAAGCTTGAATAGAGGTGGGGGGGTTAGACATCTATTGTCTGCCACATACGATGCTGTCTTGACACCTTTTTCTGGGAAGTCTTTATCACCTACTGACTCCAATTAGGATAATGGAATCAACATCTTTGACCCAATGCTGGGTATAATTACCAGATGTGGATTCAGTTACATATTTATTCCCATAATTTTTGTACAATCACTCAGAATTGAGAAAGCTCGTTGGAAGAACGAGTGAAACGTTTTCAAGAAATCTACAGTACGTCCAGTTGCCTTGATTTATTCTTTACAGATATACTTGCCTGTTAAGTAACAAAGTCTTCAAACACCGTGAAGAGGTGGGGGTGTTACATTATGAAACTGTTTATAATGGGAACCATGCATTATCCACTTCTCTTGTAGATGAGAAGGGAGTTTTTGGACAATTGAATTGACACCTCTGGTGGTGTCCAGGAATGCTAGCCATGGTAGATCTCCTTCTGGCTGAGCAACCTGTACCTCTATTAACAAGTCGCTGAGTTCCCTGATCTCCCTACCCACTATTCTGGGAAAATTATCAATTCTCTTATATAAAGCATTTTCTATAGCATCTATTGACCCATAACACTCATCAAGTCTTTGCCACACCATCTTTAGGCTTTTGCCTGGATGGTTTATGTTAATGTCTCTGATTCTTTTGGCATGTTCAGCAGACTCGCTTCCAAGCTACTTTACCAAGAGATCTAACTCCTCACTACAGGAAAGATCTAAGTCTCTTATGGCATTCTGGAAGGAGGCTCGCCATGCCCTGTAGATCTCGGTGAACTTTATAAGTCCTTTGGTAACCAGCTCCTGTTTAGCAAAGAACTTAGCAAAGTCCATAGCGGCCTGGTTAGCGCCAATACTACCCGTGTGTTCTTGTAATGCTGCGTGTGTGGTGTATCACCTTACCTTTTAAGGTTTTTGGGCTTAGGGAAGTCTGTATAATACCGTTCTGGCATGAAGGTTGCCCTTTTAAATTGAAACTAAGGTTGTAGCTTCTGTTCTGTATAGCAGTAGTTGTGGCTGGCATCTATTTGTTGCATATAGTTCTGCTCAAGGTACTGTGATTCAAAGTAGGATCTTTAAAACTCTGTATAGGCTGGCTGATATGCTGGATCATAGTTCTCATCTGTCTTGGATGGCTGATGGACATATTCTGAGACGCGCTGTCCTGCATATTGTTGATCTACGTCTGGCTCAAGTACTTGGCTGTGTTTCTCAGATTCAGGAAACTCCAAGTCTTCTAGGAACTCTTTGGCCACTACAGATGCCGCTTCTTTCTCTGCGGCGAGTTTTAACAATGACACTTGCAGGCCTGCTCTCTCTTCTTCCAGTAACGCCTTCTCTTTTTACTTTAAAGCTTGCAGACATGCTCTCTCTTCTTCAAGTAATGCTCTCTCTTTTCCCTTTGATGCTCTCTCTTTCTTTAGTTGCATGTCTTGTGCAGCAAATAAAGACCTTACTTTTGCAGCCTCGGCTTCTGCACGGGCGAGAGAGGCCTTTTCTCTTATTGAGGACTTGCTAGAGCAGCTTGCTCGTGACCTGGTCTTGTATAATGATGCCTGGCTAGTGGACATTGTGTGCCTTTTGCTGGCTGCTTAATGTCTCTGTGCAGACTCAGTCTAGGTAGGAACGGACTTTAGCGTGGTCTGGATCTGCTGCACTCTCACTTCTTGTGACTATATAGCAGCCGCTGCGACCTTATATGCAGGACCGCGTGTGTGATGGTGGCTCCGTATAGTCAGATCCACTATCGCTGGTGACTAGCATCTGTTTTACTGTTCTGTCTTCATACACGTTCACACAAGTGTGCAGTCTGACATTCAGCATAAACCATTCCTGTCTTCCAAATAAGAAGACTGTTCTCTGTAGTCTAACTTGTTTATTGGTAAAACAGGATTGTTGATTGGCAAAACAGGATTTTTTTTTAAAACTTCAAGAATACAAATAGCAAGTATAAGTATAAGGCCTCATGCACACGACCTTTGTTGTGTTCCGTGTCCGTTGTTCCGTTTTCCGCGGTTTTCTGCAGACCCATTGACTTTCAATAGGTCCATTGAAAACTCGGAAAATGCACTGTTTGTCATCCGCGTCTGTGATCCGTGTTTCCTGTCCGTCAAAAAAATATGACCTGTCCTATTTTTTTGACGGACAACGGTTCCCGGGCCCATTCAAGTCGATGGGTCCTTGAAAAAACACGGAGGCACGCGAGATTGTCATCTGCGTCCGTGATCCGTGTCCGTTTTTTTTCTATCATTTGCAAGGCAAACTTGACTTAGATTTATTTTTCACTTTTCTGGTCTGGTGATCCTCCAAAAATCAAGGAAGACACACCGAAGAAAAAACGGACACGGATCATGGAACAACGGAACCCCGTTTTGCGAACAGTGAAAAAATACTGTCATGTGCATGAGGCCTAAAGTGGAGTATAGATAGCATGTACTATAACATTTGCATTAACACTGAAGCACATGGTAAAATGGCTGCCTGTCCATAAGATTACATGTCCAGCTAACAGTAGTAACAAATCACTGAGTAACAATTACAACTAGCTGAACAGCTCTGCATAAAATCATGTCCCTGAAACAAAGGTAGATCTTTCACCAGATATACTTATACAAGGATAGTGGAGTTTAAGAAGGAGATATGCAAAAGGACAGCTCTGCTAATGTGTCCTGGAGAATGGAGACTTCTCTTTCCCAGGATGCTTTTCACTCCCACAATGCAGTGCACCACCCACAATGCAGTAGTCTTTGTAACATAAAAACAAAGTGTAATACAAATTAACACTGCTAGATGGTGATATAACCACACTAACCACTTAAGAAATACCAAGACTCTGGCAGAATGGACTAGAAGCATTTTCTAACCCTGCTAGGCAGAACAGCCTGTCGTAGTTACACAGCAGGACAAGTTACTTCACAACACTGAGGTAAAGATCTGCCTCATCCTCCTCTCCTACTTGTCAGGGATTATGGTCCTGAATACAGATGAGAAGATCTTTAGCTGAATCTCTGTAGGAATGGAGTCTATGAGGAGACATTAAGGACAAAGATGAGGCACAGGACAGACTGTAGTAATGGAGACTGCATACAAGTGCTGCTGCTCATTAGCCACATCCCCACCTCCTCTCTGTACTTCATGTCTCCTCATGGACTCCATTCTTACAGAGATTCAGCTGATGACCATATTAAACTGTATTCAGGATCATAATCCCTGAAAATTCCTAAGGATTGCTCCCCAGACAAAACGAGCCATTATAACTAATGTAAGGTATTTGGGAATATATTTATAATGAAGTAATAGTCAACTATTTTAATTTTCTTAATTCATGGAGAACCCCTTTAAGGTGAAATATGGCGGGGTCCTGAAAGGGTCAATTTTTATGAGACTTTTGAAAATAGCCAAGAACGATGCTTGTCTATTTTTGGCAGTCCCATTGAAATTAATGAAAGGTGGTGCGCATGTTCGGTGCACTCTCCGTTACTTTGGACGTTCCGTTCTAGAGATAGGTCAGGGTCCCAGAGTTGGGACCTGCACCTACCTAACATTGGTGGCCTATACTAGCGATAGGCCACCAATGTTGAGGTCTGACAACCCCTTTAACATACAGTCACTAACCATCACAAACCATTACTACAAAAATGCACAACGTTTTTTTGTGGTTTTTAGATCATTCTCGGTTTGAAAAATTGCATTGAAAGAAAACGATGTTAGGCTCCTGATCCCCTGCAAATTGTGTTTCTACAATGGCCATTTCTTTACAGGAAACTGAATGAACTCAGACAAGAATTACAAGGGCTTTGAGTACTAAATTATTAAAGTTTTCCGCAAAAGTCAATTCCATGAAAACTGGCAACAAAGACTCATTTTTGACTCAGGGCAGCCGGTCACCTACTGCCCTTATATGTCAACCATTTAAAGGGGTCTTCCCATCTCTAGGATATGCCCCCATTGTCTGATAGGTGCGGGTCCCACCTCTGGGACCCGCACCTACACAGAGAACGGAGCGGGAGAGGGGTGGCTGCAGGACCCTGGGGTCCGGTCACCACCATTCTGCCCATACAAGTGAATGAGAGCTCCCACCGTTCCCATTCATTTTTATGAGGCCGACAGAAATAGCCGTGCCAGCGCTCGTCTATTTTCGGTGGCCCCCTAGAAAGGAATGGAGGGTGTCTGTGCATGCGCAGTGCAGCCTCCACCACCTTTCCCTGTTGTATTCTCAGTGTAGAGATCGGAGCTGCACATATCAGACAATGGGGGCATATCCTAGCGATATGCCCCCATTATCTGTGATGGGAAAACCAATTTAACCAACAGTAAAATTATTCTTGGGGCTGAACTGCAGTACCATACATCGCCTGTGTTCAAAAGTGGCACTGTTCCAGGAAGAAAAAAAAACGGAACTACCCTTTATATGTGAATTATTTCAGTTTTTTTTTTCAGTTGTACACACACTAACACATTCATTTATGATCCATCATTCTGATACACCATACATTCTAAAAATCAATTTCCAAGTTCAAATGTTTCATTAATAAAGACAGAATGAGAATAGGCTCTTCAATAGTAAATCTGCCGAGGCATGCCATTATAAATATCCTAGCCCATTTTCTCCTACTTAATTAGGTGTATTGGCCTGAGGGTCTACATAAGCTGGTTGATACCACTTGCGGAATTTGTTAAGGCTTCCATATTCATTGCCACCCACACAGTGAAATGAGTCTCATAATGAAGGTCAAAATTGGTCCTCCATTATAGTGCCAGTTTTGCCATCCAGAATCCACCTTGCCCTTTTCATGACTGAGTCAATTCTCAACCCTCATGATTGCACACAATGCAGTTCCTCTGGAGAAAGGCATACTGCACAGGTTCTTCTTGCCATCTAATAGCAAATCAGTGGATAAATGTTAGTTTCTAGGAGTCCTCTTACACAATTCAAGCCAATTATCAAAAACAAAAATGCTCGCTCCCGACAAGTGGCCAATGTGAAGGCTCTGCTGATATAAACAAATTCATAATGAAAACTCTAGAACAGGAATGCGCGACTTGTGCTCCTCCAGCTGTTGCAAAACTACAACTCCCAGCATTCCTGGACAGCCTACACCTATCAGCCTACAGCAGAACATGGTGGGAGTTGTAGTTTTACAACAGCTGGAGGGCCGCAAGTTGAGAATCCCTGATCTAGAGCACTCTGTAAAAACTTCACTTCTTTATAGAAAAATCCTTAAAAACATCTTGTACTGTTATTAAAAAACATACTGTACCTATGCATTTCATACATTGTATAAATTGTCCTTAATAATGGTCCTTAATACCATGATTAAAGAGTCGCTGTACTTTCACACAATTTCAATTCATTTAATAGAGACTGGTGTAAGTAGCACATTTCTAAATCGCATCATTTAAAAAAATCTGCCTGCACCTACCTGAAAAAAGCTGTACAGTAATGGCCACTAGGGGGCTTACTTCCACCTAAGTTGCAGTCCACCCCCTGTTGTCAGATAAGATCAGTCCCTGATAACAGAGATTCAGAAAATAGTTCACAGGAAATGGGGGCATATCCAAGCTAGCTAAGATTCTGAGCCTAACAAAATAACTGCTTTTACACTGCTCCTGAACATCACAGGAGCGTCCTGCCTTTCTGTAAGTGTAATTTATCCCTCCTTATCTGTCCTGTGAGCTTCCTAGATGAAAACAAATCTAGTGGGAAGTAAGGGAAAGGATATTACAGCAGTACAGCACTGGCAGACTTGCATAGAAGGGATATGCCCCTGCTTCTGAGTGAAATGCATCTAGCTGTGCAGCTGAAACAGGGAATAATATGGCTGAAAGAGACTTTAGGGAAGCCCAAACATAACTGTTCTTTTACAGTTATGATTGTACAAGGAAGCACAGCCATCATGAAAACTTTTTTTTGAAAACTCAGGCACGCTTTAAGGACATACTACGTCTGAAACGTGTAGGTATGGTTTTTAATCATTGTATATAATGTTTTTAAGGATTTTCCAATAAAGAAGTGATGTTTTTACAGTGCTGGAGATTTTTTGTTTTGAATTTGGTTATTGTTTCCGGCTCAGGACATCCCCTAGCACCTTTTATTTGGACATGCAACACAGACAAGATGGTGAGCATGATCAGTTTTCTTCTGTGCATCCTCCGATATCACCCTGTATAAATTGGAAATGTGGTGATGACGACACGCAAACTAAATAGAGGATGAAAGTTCATGAGAATAGTAATGATTATTCATCCTCCACTTATTTACCACCTGACCATGTGATCTGGTCTGTTCTTTCAAGAACTTTCTTTAGATGTGGCAAGTCTCACCAGTAGGGGTTAAGAGGATACAAAACTGGTCCACCACCTGGTGACTGTAAGTGCTCCTCTCATTAGACTTGTAATGGACGTCTTCATTCACATTTCAGAAGAGTGCCCTCCATCTCTATCCTCTTCCATCTAATTCCTCTATATTCCTCCAGTTGCCCCATTTTCCGGGAAGATTCATCATCTTAGTGTCATTTATGCTGGAATTTCAGCCTCTAAGTACTCTGCCGAGGTGCTAATAACTATTTATTCTAGAAAAATGATCAGCGGAGACAGAACGAAGAGGGCTTTAGTACTTACTTAACTCACGCAGCTAAAGCGGTTGCCTAGGTTACTGAAGACATATTCTAAAATTGTGGATAATGTAGTCAGGGTGAGGAAATTATGTTAAAAAGGCCCCTTAATTTTAAAAATAAAGTGAGAAACCGAAGCAATGTGCTTTGGCTGTGTGTGTGTTGCTACAAACTCTGTGCATCAGCCGCTCTGCTTCTTCTTACACATTAAATCCTTTTATATTTAACCCCTTTATTAAAAAATGCACCTCTAATAGCACGCCATTACTGCCATATTATATCCGTCTGCAATCAGTCTTCAAGATGCTACATAGTCTGCTATCATTTACTTCACTTCTCCCAATTTTTCAACTAATGGGGATAATTAAATGAAAAGAGCGTCCTTGCCAAAGACTTTTTGCAATGTGCATTCGCTATCAGAATATTTTTGGCAATGCATCTACAGATAAAAGTATTGCTTTGCACAATTCCAAGAGCAAGGCCTGGGCGAGGAGGCAGAGGGCCCACATAGCATTCATGTGCATGGTGAGTTTGGACATAGTTCACCTAGGAATCATGAGGAGTTGAGAGAGGGCATGTTAGCCCCCTTTTACTGCATGATGTACATATCCTAAGCCAAAAAGTAGGCCATACACATTAGATAACTTGGCGAAACGTGTATGAGGGACTCCCGACTTTCCCCTGATGGCAGATGTTAGCAGAGATAAGAAACACGCAGCTGGATTTTAGCTGTCCGATCCTTTTGTTCTCCGGAGGATAAACCTCCGCCAGAGGTATCGGAAACAAATGCATGCTGAGGAATGTGTATGAGGGGTAGGGTTGCCACCTTCCCCAACAAAAAAATACTGGCTAAGTTAAACCAGACCCCAAAGGGATGTCATAATGTGGCTCCCAGTATTAATAATGCACCCATTAGTATCCCCAATAATATTAATGCCCCCATTAGTGACCCCCAGAATTAATAATGCCCCCTTTAGTGCCCCCTATAATATTAATGCCCCAATCAGTGCCCCCTATAATATTAATGCCCCAATTAGTGCCCCCAGAATTAATAATGCCTTAATTAGTGCCCCCCAGTAATATTAATGGCCACATTAGTGCCCTCCAGAACTAATATTGGTCCTAATTGCACGCCTCAGTAATATTAATGCCACAATTGGTGCCCCCATAATAAATAATGCCCCCATTAGCACCCCCCAGAATGAATAATTAGGACCCCCCAGAATTAATAGTGCTCCCAGTAATAGTAATGCCACCATTAATGCCCCCCAGAATGAATAATGCCCCCATTAGTTCCCCTCACTAATATTAATGCCCCATTAGTGCCCCAGAATTAATAATGCTCCTATTAGCACCCCTCAGTAATATTAATGCCCCAATTAGTGCCCCCCAGAATTAATAATGCCCCTATTAGCATTAGCACCCCCAGAATTAATAATGCCCCCATTAGTGCGACCCAGAAATAATAGTGACCCTATTAGTGCCCCTCTGAATTAAAGGGGTTGTCCCGGTTCAGAGCTGAACCCAGAAATACAGAGAATTTTACCCAGGCAGCCCCCCTGATGTTAGCATAGGAGCATTTTATGCTCCGAAGCTTTCCCTTGCCCTGCGCAGGATCGCACAGGGCAAGGGCTTTTTTATGTACAATAACACACTGCTAGGCAGTGAGGAGGTGAGTTATTTTTGTTTTCCTTAACACACGTGTGGGTGGAGGGGGAGGGAGGTAAAGGCTGTACTAATAAGTGCTCCACAATGGAAGCGCTCATTAGTAACAGTCCATATAGGAAAATGATTTTTGCCGGTAGAAAAAAAATTACTGGCAGAGGCACTAAATTGCTAGCGTGGCAACCCTGATTGGGGGGGGGGGGAGAGAGTAATCGTAAGGAATAGCTATCTCATGTATGGACAGCCAAAAGATTACCTGAGAGGAAGGGCTGGGCCGATAATAGAAAAACAAAACTGTAACGGACCATCAGCCTGGTTAACCGACAGCACTTTGCCTACGCTGTTTTTTTCAGTTCGGTTTTTGTGACATCATATGGGGGCTGGGTGGCAGTGTTCCCTCTCTGCTGCGCAGTCACAAGGTGGAGAAAAAGGGATAGCGTTCCTGTTAGGCCTCATGCACATGACCGTTGTTTCATTCCGTGTCCGTTCTTCCGTTTCATGTCCGTGATCCGTGGTTCTAGTCCGTCAAAAAAATATAACCTGTCCTATATTTTTCACGGAAAACAGTTTGCGGACCCATTCAAGTCAATGAGTCTGTGAAAAAACGCGGAGGCAGACAAGATTGTCATCCGCGTCCGCGCCCGTTTTTTTCCTATCATTTGCATGGCAAACTTGACTTAGCCTTTTTTTTACTTTCCTTCATGTCTGATGATCCTCTAAAAATAAAGGAAGACACACGGAAACAAAAACAGAAAGGGATCACGGAACAATGAAACCCCATTTTGCGGAACGGAACACAACAACGGTCGTGTGCATGAGGCCTTAGGGGGTGAACATGTCACTAGTTTGTCTGTGTGTGCGCTGTATGTCTTTCTTGTAAGCTTTCATTTGCTGGCCAGCAAACATATCTCTCTGTCCACTATTACTTCTGCAGACAGACTAAGGCATTGTTCAGTGTCACTGCCTGAAGGACGGTTTAAAATTAAAATAATACATCTTTATTAGTAAGCAAAGTAAAAGGGCGAATCCTAAATTCGCTATAATTGAGAGACAGGCACTTATGGGATAGCTTGAGATGCGAGAGGGAGCAAATACTCACCCGCTATCTCATAACCAGTCCCCACACTTACTCTGGGTTCAGACCTGAGCGTACTTGAACGTACGCTCTCTATGCGCGATTGTACGGGCGTTTGCAATCGCGCATACAGAGACAAGCGAACGCCCATTGTCGCGCGTTCCCGCTGAAGTCTATGTACGGGAACGCGCGACAAGACGCCCCAAAGAAGCTCATGTACTTCTTGGGGCGTCGGGCGTTTTACAGCGCGATCGTACGCGCTGTAAAACGCTCAGGTGAGAACCATTCCCATAGGGAATCATTGGTTCTTGCCTGTTGAGCGTTTTACAGCGCGTAGGAACGCGCTGTAAAATGCTCAGGTCTGAACCCAGCCTTATAGTGGGTCAATAAGTGGCTAATAGCCCTGACCAAGATGTTATGACATTAACAATATATAGTGCGGAGCGCTGGTTGCTACACATAACTAAGATTGTAAAGTGTGCACAGGTGTATGGTATGTGTTATAACACAACGGTCACACTAAACAGGACGCAGCTAGTAATTGTGTAGGAAGGTCCCTGTTTTAGGCCTCTTGCACACAAACGTTTTTTTTTTCAGTTTCCGTTCCGTTTTTTGCACTCCGTTTTTTGCACTCCTATTATTGTCCGCACAAAAGACAAGGATAGTACTGTTCTATCAGGGGCCAGCTGTTCTGTTCCACAAAAAACGGAATGCACATGGACGTCATCCGTATTTTTTGCAGATTGCAAAATACAGAAAAAGCCATACGGTCGTGTGCAAGAGGCCTTAGTGGGAGAATTCCCTAGTTGGTCCGGAGCATACAGGCATTGTTCACACTAACATCCAGCATTATCACCTTGCCTGCATTACAGAGTGTGAGATGCCTGCAGCTGATTAGCCTAGGTGAGGCAGAGCTGCAGTTAAAGTGTTTTTGTTTCTTTAGTATAACTGCTATTTTATGATATGTATATTAAGAAGACTGTAAGCTCCTCTGTAATGAGTTATATTTCATCTGTAACATTTGTTTTGGAAATCTAAAGTGTGTGTATCCCTTTAAGGGCTCGTTCACACAAACATTTTTTGTGTTCAGTATACGGAACCATTCATTTTATTGGTTCCGAAAAAAAAAAAAAACGGGCTGTACTCTGTATGCATTCCATTTCCGTATTTCCGCTTTTCCATTCCGTTGAAAGATAGAACATGTCCTATTATTGCCTGCAAATCACGTTCCGTGGCTCCATTCAAGTCAATGGGTCCGCAAAAAAAACAGAGCACATACGGAATGTACTCCGTATTTCTTCCGTATCCGTTCCGTTTTTGCGGAACCATCTATTGAAAATGTTATGGCCAGCCCAATTTTTTCTATGTAATTACTGTATACTGTATATGACATACGGAAAGACGGAACAGAAAAATGGAATGGAACCGGAAACACTATTGAAAAAAAAACTGAAAAACGGATCCAGGAAAAACGGCCCGCAAAACACTGAAAAAGACATACGGTCGTGTGAATGAGCCCTAAGGTTGTGATCCTGAGTTTTGTGTACTTAAAAAGGCACCTGTGTAATGTGCTAGGAATCCATCTTCAGTACAGAATGTTAGCTGGACACTGGGGGAGCTACTTGCTACTAAGGTAGTTGCAAATACCCATGAAAATAATTTATTTGGGTGACTTTTTTTTTTGCTTTATATTTGCTCAAAATAAATGAGTGTTGCTTTTGCTAAAAACTGAGTTTATATAGCATATACGCCCACATCTCATGGGGACCCGGGGGCAATTGCCCCCCTTGCCTCTATGGAAGCGCCGGCCCTGATCTCAACAGTCCCTCCCTCCTCACTGTGACACGGCCGGCCACTGATACCAATGAAAAAGCCTAATGGCCTGATAGGGAAGCGTCTGAAAGTGAAGGAGGGGGGAAGAATATTGGGGCAGGGGAGAGGGGAAACTCACGGTGACCAAAGGTAAAGGACCTTTAATGATGTCATTACCATGTGACCAATAACATCCACTTGTTAGTGATACAATGGCAATGACATGATCAAAGGTCCTTTAACTTATCAGCATCCAGGAAGATCTTGCTGCAGGAGGTTTCCTGCAGTTTTACAGGTATGTGCTGTGTGCCTGTATTAAAGTGAGGCACATGGTCTTATTACATTTGTACCTCCTTGTGCCTCATATTAATAGCAAGTGATTCCACAATGTACTATCTCATATAATGGGCTACATGGGATTAATGATGGTGTCACTTACTACTGTATTAATGCACATGGAGGTTTAAAATTAATAACACCATGTGCCTCCCATTAACCATTTAACATATAAGGGTGGGTTCACACTAGCGTTATGGAGTCCGTTATGGCTTTCGGTTATAACAGGTTTATCGTCTTGCATAATGGGACCCAGACAGATCTGTTATGTTTTCCCATAGACTTCTATTAGGACGGAGCAAAACAGAATGCCTCTTAAAGGCTTCTGTTTTGAATTCCATCCTATGGATTCTGTTATGTTCCGTTATAACAGGGTAAAGTGTCACAGCTCAGCAGGGAAAGTGTCAGAATCCCATTCACCCTAACACATCTCTATTAGGCCTCATGCACACGACAGTATTTTTTCACGGTCCGCAAAATGGGGTTCCGTTGGTCCGTGATCCGTGACCGTTTTTTCGTCCGTGGGTCTTCATTGATTTTTGGAGGATCAACGGACATGAAAAAAATGTCGTTTTGGTGTCCGCCTGGCCGTGTGGAGCCAAACGGATCCGTCCTGAATTACAATGCAAGTCAATGGGGACGGATCCGTTTGACGTTGACACAATATGGTGCAATTGCAAACGGATCTGTCCCCATTGACTTTCAATGTAAAGTCAGGAGTCCCTTTTATACCATCGGATCGGAGTTTTCTCCAATCCGATGGTATATTTTAACTTAAAGCGTCCCCATCACCATGGGAACGCCTCTATGTTAGAATATACCATCGGATTTGAGTTACATCGTGAAAACTCATATCCGACAGTATATTCTAACACAGAGGCGTTCCCATAATGATGGGGACGCTTCTAGTTAGAATATACTACAAACTGTGTACATGACTGCCCCCTGCTGCCTGGCAGCACCCGATTTCTTACAGGGGGCTATGATACGCACAATTAACCCCTCAGGTGCCGCACCTGAAGGGGTTAATTGTGCGTATCATATCCCCCTGTAAGAGATCAGGGGCTGCCAGGCAGCAGGGGGCAGACCCCCCTCCCTCCCCAGTTTGAATATCATTGGTGGCCAGTGTGGCCCCCTCCCTCCCTCTATTGTATTATCATTAGTGGCACAGTGTGCGGCCCCCTCCCTCCCTCTATTGTATTATCATTAGTGGCACAGTGTGCAGCCCCCCTCCCTCCCTCTATTGTATTTAACTCATTGGTGGCACAGTGTGCGGCCCCCCCCCGGCCCCCCCTCCCTCTATTGTATTTAACTCAGTGTGCGCCCCCCCCCTCATTGGTGGCAGCGGAGAGTTCCGATCGGAGTCCCAGTTTAATCGCTGGGGCTCCGATCGGTAACCATGGCAACCAGGACGCTACTGCAGTCCTGGTTGCCATGGTTACTTAGCAATATTAGAAGCATCATACTTACCTGCTGGCCACCAGTGATATAAATACAATAGAGAGAGGGAGGGAGGGGGGGGCCGCAGTGGCCACCAATAAAATTGAAACTGGGGAGGGAGGGGGGTCTGGATCTCTTACAGGGGGCTATGATACGCATAATTAACCTCTTCAGGTGCGGCACCTGAGGGGTTAATTGTACGGATCACAGCCCCCTGTAAGAGATCGGGTGCTGCCAGGCAGCAGGGGGCAGTCATGTACACAGTTCGTTGTATATTCTAACTAGAAGCATCCCCATCACTATGGGAACGCCTCTGTGTTAGAATATACTGTCGGATCTGAGTTTTCACGAAGTGAAAACTCAGCTCTCAAAAAGCTTTTATGCAGACGGATCTTCGGATCCGTCTGTATGAAAGTAACCTACGGCCACGGATCACGGACACGGATGCCAATCTTGTGTGCATCCGTGTTTTTTCACGGACCCATTGAAGTCAGGTACGGTAGATGTGGTCTGGTTGGCTGATGCCGTGAAATGAGAGGTATGCGTGTGTTTTGAGGGGCCACTTGGGGCCCACTTGAAACCGGAAGTCAGGGAAAAGATTTATAAGGATGAATATATTGAGATCTTTTTGTTGCTTGCGTTAGAGAAATTTAATTTGGATAAGGCGCAGCTGGACGAGAGTAAGAAGGAGGAAGAAGAGCGGCGTCGGTATCGTTTGATACCACGCACATTTATGAATTGGTTGCAGGCTTTTGCGATCTTGGCAAGTGTAGTCGGGGGAAAAGCGCCGGAACATTGTTCAGCGCTTTTTGGCTATATGGATTCCAAAGGGGAGAGTCGCCTTATGGAGGAAGAAAAGATTGAGGCTGGCAGTTTAACGAACGGTACTGTGAGTTTCTTTCCAACTGCCCTTTTAAGCACGAATGCTCCGAGTGCGGAGGTTCCCATAGCCTCACCCGGTGTTTCAAGCGGTAAGGGAAGGGGACATGAGACTGCACAAAAAAGGTCAGACGCTGGTGAGGGTGGACGAGATGCTTCCCTTTCTAAATAGATATCCAAATAGGGCAGCAGCGAAATTGTTACGTACGAGTTTTGTTGAGGGTTTTCACATTCCGTGTACTTCGGTGGGGTCGGGCAGTAGCTTTCAGAAATTGGTTTCAGCGCTTGCTAGGCCGGAGGTTGTTAAGGAAAAGATTGAGAAGGAGGTACAGGTGGGTCGTGTTGTGGGACAGTTTCGGGATATGCCGTTGCTAGCGTTCCATGTATCTCCGTTCGGGCTGGTGCTGAAGAAGGAGCCGAACAAGTTTTGGCTCATTCATCATCTGTCCTAACCGACTGGAAGCTCTGTGAACGACGGTATAGATCAGGAGTTCTGCTCTGTGGCATGGGTTCATTATTTGGGGCAAGGTGGTAGCTTTTTGCTTACTACCAATACATCTGGATAGTTTTACCTGTTGGGTTTTAAATGGGAGGGGCAATTCTATGTAGATTGTTGTTTGCCTATGTGTTGCACGATTTCTAGTTCGTTGTTTGAAACTTTTAGTTCCTTTCTGGAATGGGTGGTGAAGCAGGAGCTTGGATGGGATTTCGTGCTTTACTACTTGGATAATTTTTTTATTTTTGGGGCCAGCGGGCACTCAGATTTGTTCTATTTTGTTGTATACGATGGAGCGCATTGCAGCGGCTTTTGGGGTTCCGTTAGCACTGGAAAAGACAGAAGGGCCAGCGACTTTGGTTAAATTCCTAGGTATCATTATTGATACGGTAAACATGGAATGTAATTTGCCAGAAGAGAAAGTGACTGATCTGGTTACTGAAGTGGCTGGTTTGCAGAGTGTTAAGAAAGCCCAATTGCGTAGGGTACAGTCGGTGTTGGGTAAGCTTAACTTTGCGTGTCGGATTTTGCCTATGGCGAGGGTTTTCTGCCAGCGACTGGCCATGGCTATGGCTGGAGTGGTTTCCCCTTTCCATTTTGTGTGGTTGTCTGCAGAAGTAAGGGCTGATTTGGAGGTATGGGAGCATTTCTTGTCCCAGTTCAACAGTAGATCAGTGTGGATGGAAGCGCAGATTTCCAATGTTGATTTGGAGCTTTTCACAGATGCATCAGGGTCTTGGGGCTATGGTGCATTCTGTCAGGGACAATGGACTGCGGGGTTGTGGCCATGGGGGGAATTGTTACGGAGTAGACAAGTACGTTTCTGTTGAGATAACATGGGTGTGGTACAAGCTATTAATGCGCAGTCTGCAAGTTCGCCTCCGGTGATTCGCTTGTTGCGGCACTTGGTTTTGCGGGTTTTGCTTTTGAATCTCTAAGGAAGAGTAATGCATCGAATATTCCTCCGAAGAGATCAATGAGTTTAGACTGGGGATGTTGGAAGCTTGAGGAGCCGATAAGTCATAGATGAGTCTTTTCTTATCGGAAATTTTTTTATAGACTAAACCAACCGGGCTGACTCTGTATATATTGAATGGTGGCTCTGAGAAAGGACCGATAATGAAGCCCTTCTGCAGTTCTGCTTGCGGTCGCGAGTCTACCGCAAATGTAGGACTGACTGGCAGCTCACACAGGTTGGAGCTTTGAGCCCTGCAAAGTGCCTGCAGAAAAGCTCCATGTCCACCGATGCCCAATTGGTGACATGCTGGAACTGGGAGAGTGCTGGTGCCGCCTTTGCCGAGAATGATCGGTGGTAATCATAAAAGGCAAAGCCTCCATATTTGTAGCCTAGTTCCGTGACCCTGTACACATAGGAGTCTAACTCCTCTCTCCTGTTGGGTTGGGCTGAACATATAATATCCCGGTACAAGCTGAAAGCTAACACAAATTCTGGAATGATCAATTTCTTGTTGAGACGAGCGTCTTTGGATTTGAGAACCACTGACACATCGCTGCAGGCAATGGTCTTGTTCTCAACTGTATCATGGGTGAAGATGAGTATGGCCGCTAGGTTAATGTCGTGACCTGCCAAAATATCTTTCCGGATGGACTCCGGAACAAAGTATGATGGCGCAATCTCGGGCGTGCCTGGGAGTCTACCTGGAGAAGAAGGTTGGGAGGCAGAAGGGCCTGGTACGGGTATGACTGGCGGAGCGGGTATAGGATCCTTGCTCTCCAGTGCCTGATGTCTGGTGTTGATATCAGATAGGGAGCTTGAGAGGCTGTTGATGGTGGCATGCAACTGAGATAGGGATAACTGGATAGTAGACATGGACACTTGCTCGGTTGGTGCGCTGGATGGTTCGGGAAAAAGTAAATGAAAAAGTTCGGCTTTGCGGGCAGAAGCTGAGTGACGGATTCCCCGTCTGTTCAGTTCCGAAACCAACTTGGGAAAAGTCCAGCTTCTGTACGAGGAGTGACTGGCCCGCTCAGAAGCTGCGGACTCCAGGGTTGACATGGCGTCCTGTCACCACCAGATCTTTGAGAAGTTCTGATAGACGTTCGCTTTGACATCTCTACTCCCTCTCCCAGCTGTCATCTATTAGCAGTGATTGCCTCCTTATATATCTCCTCCCATACTTCCTCACTTTGCGGTTTATACTACTTCCTGGAATGTGGTCTCTGCTTGAAGTTGCTACAGCTGGGTTTTCAGATAAGTCTATTTCTTTATTTGTTGTTTTCCTATTTGGCTTGATTCTAGGTGACCCTGACTCCCTCCGTATTAAGTGCAGGAAGCTGGTGGTCGTGCCCCCTCACTATTATAGGGTTTGCAGGTGTAATTCAGTCTAGGTACGTGGACATGCATCTTTCTATCACTGAGATCTTTGCATGAGCTGAGAAGACAGGGAGAGCTTCAGGGCTTTAATAAGGGTCACCCTTTTGTTCCTTAGATTTGGATCAAGCCAGTCGGATCCTTATTTGTAACTTCTTGTTTTCTGTTACACCTTCCGTGACACATCCTCGATGTCGGACCTGTGTGACATGGTGAAGCTGAAACGAGAAAAATATGGTAGAACCCTGCCGGTAGCAACGTAGGCAAAGGGGGGTGATGGACAAGGCGGGTGCTGAATCAGGCGGAAATGAAACGCTTGTGACTGTACATGTGTTGCCCTAGGAGCCCATGACCCACCAGAGGTGAACAAGAGAAGAGGAAGGAGTGCTCGGACCGGGGCCCGATAGGCGGCCCGCCAGGAGCCATGTGGCAGCAATGACCCACTTGAGCCTGGAGATGCTAAGTGAGCAGAACCTCAGGGTGTAAACCTGAAAGAAATGTCAACCATTGCTGTGAACTGGATACGCAAATGCATGAATCGAGAATAAGAAAACCCACTTACCTTGGTGCCATAATGAAATACTTGACCGAACCTGGTAAGGTAACTTAGACCTGGGAAAAAAGATCACATAATTCTAGCTACGAAGACATGACTTAGGAGGCGGGCCGTTACCGCAGTGGAATGGTGCTGATGCTGCCTGGTCCTGCTGATCCGAGGATCAGCGATAGATGAGCGTACGGGCAGGCACATGAGATGGTGACAAACCGACGTACGGACAGTGAGGAGACTGGGAGGGCCCCCAAAAGGAACAAGCCGGGGGGGTACCGGACGAGGAGGATACACACTGACATGAACCGACCTGTATCAACTACCCCTGAAAATAATAGACCAGCAGATAGACAAAGAAGCTTCCAGAGCCTTCCAGGTGAACCCCGCGCATGGCGGACATGCGTGACCTGGCAGAAGCCCGGAGGTTGACCGGTGGAATCAGACAAACAGAATTGGACCAGGGCGAACCTGGTGGGGACAAAATTGACTGACAAAACGCAACAGAAGAACAAAGATTTTTGATGGACCAACCCAGCGGCCTGAGCGCATCAGGCAGACATACAAATTAGTAAGCAAGGAACATAGAGTGGACCTGAGAGTGCCCATACGTGATGGGTAGAAAAGACGTGGCCTGACCGTTTCAGGCAAACACAGTAAGAACAGCTGACATATGTTAGGATGACAACAGCCCGGGAACCCGGATGACCGGAACGAGACCAGGGCGTACCTGGTGAAGACAACATGATTTTACAGGAACGTGACAGGGGCTTGGACCAGAAACAGCAGCCTGAGCGCATCAGGTGAAAACACGCAAACTGGAAAGACGAGGAACATATAGTCAAACATGAGCACCCATGCGCAACGGGTGGAAAAGACATTACCTGAGCGTACCAGGCGGGCCCAACGTGAATGCGGACATACGTTAAGCTGACAACAGACCCGGAAAATGACGGAGGAAACCCAGATGGATAAAATAGACCAGGGCGTACCTGGTGCAAACAAGGTGAGTGGACAAGTCACGCCGTGAGACAGAACCAGAACAACAAAAGACAGCAGGCCTGAATGTATCAGGCGAAAAACAAGCAAGACCAGAAAGGCCGAGGAACGTGAGGTCAGACACAGAGGAACCCGTGCATAACAGGAGAGAACAGACTATGACCTGAGCGTATCAGGAACAATGAACCGGACAGCAAGAGTAACAAGCTTGAGTGACAAGCTAGAGAAAGCAGAAAAAACCCGAAGTATATATATATATTTTTTTACTGGTGAACAGGCATCCTTTAAAATTATGTTTCAGACCAATGCAAGGTGATCCCAGGGCCCTGGTCGCTTCCCTGACAACGCTTGGAGCACCAGGACTTGTGGGTCTCCCGGCTATCAAACATTGGGTGAATTAGGCTACTGCCAGGAGCCAGACATGCCCAACGTGCCCCCCAGGTAGAAAGCCGGCCTGAAAGGCGCAGTGGCCGCAGAAAAAGCCTTCTGAAGACAGGCGCTACGGGGGGGGGGTGTAGATAGTAAGGAGAACGGTAGCCGCATTGGTGCACCGCTCTCCTCAACATGCTGATCAGAATATGACCAACATGCTACACCTGCGCCGTTCCAGAAGGCCTACCCCCAAGATTACTATGTCAAGAACCTGGGCTGGCAGTAGCCCCTTTCAACATTAGAATCCAGGTCGCTCCCTGTAACACTGTATGGGAGCGCCTGTACCACTGACCCCTGTGAGTGTCAACTGCGGACCCACGGGAAGGCAGACGCTGAAAAGCTGCCACTGTGCCTGTTAGCCAGAGCGCACCGGAGCGCCGCCGCCCTGGCTGCTGAAGCTTGTCCCGCCCATAGAGAAGCAGCGGGAACCAAGCGCGAGAGCTATGTGCTGCCAGCAGCGGGCAGGAGGAGGCGGGGGAGCCGAGGCAGACCCGGAGCAAGGATACCTGCAGCCCGCCATACTTACCGGATCCCGGCGCTTGAGGAGACAGGAGGGAGGTAGGTTGCGTCCACGCCCCCACGCTTGACCCGTCTGCTTGCCCTCATCCAAAGTGCCGCGAACTGCGAACCGGAAGTGAAAGCACCGGCGTTCGCGTGCACCCAGGATAGGGCGGCGGGCGTTATGAAGCCCTGCACCCCACCCACAAATGCAGGCTGACCTGCTGTATATAAAGTGTATATATAAAGTCTACACACCCCTGTTAAAATGTCAGGTTTCTGTGATGTAAAAAAATTAGACAAAGATAAATTATTTCAGAACTTTTTCCACCATTAATGTGACCTATAAACTGTACAACTCAATTGAAAAACAAACTGAAATCTTTTAGGTAGAGGGAAGTAAAAAATATAAAAATAAAACAATATGGTTGCATAAGTGTGCACACCCTTAAACAAATACTTTGTTGAAGCACCTTTTGATTTTATTACAGCACTCAGTCTTTTTGGGTATGAGTCTATCAGCATGGCACATTTTGACTTGGCAAGATTTGCCCACTCTTCTTTCCAAAAACACTCCAAATCTGTCAGATTGCGAGGGCATCTCCTGTGCACAGCCCTCTTCAGATCAGCCCACAGATTTTCAATTGGATTCAGGTTGGGCCATTCCAAAACGTTAATCTTCTTCTGGTGAAGCCAGTCCTTTGTTGATTTGGATGCATGCTTTGGGTCTTTGTCATGCTGAAAGATGAAGTTCCTCTTCATGTTCAGCTTTCTAGCAGAAGCCTGAAGGTTTTGTGCCAATATTGACTGGTATTTGGAACTGTTCATAATTTCCTCTAGTTTAACTAAAGCCCCAGTTCCAGCTGAAGAAAAACAGCCGCAAAGCATGATGCTTCCACCACCATGCTTCACTGTGGGTATGGTGTTCTTTTGGTGATGTGCAGTGTTGTTTTTCTTCGTAAGAAAAGGCTTTGGTCTGGCCACTCTACCCCATAGCCCAGAGATATGAAGAATACGGGAGATTGTTGTCACATGTACCACACAGCCAGTACTTGCCAGATATTCTTGCAGCTCCTTTAATGCTGCTGTAGGCCTCTTGGTAGCCTCCCAGACCAGTTTTCTTCTCGTCTTTTCATCAATTTTGGAGGGACGTCCAGTTCTTGGTAATGTCACTGTTGTGCCATATTTTCTCCACTTGATAATGACTGTCTTCACTGTGTTCCATGGTATATCTAATGCCTTTGAAATTCTTTTGTACCCTTCTCCTGACGGATACCTTTTAACAATGAGATCCCTCTGATGCTTTGGAAGTTTATTTGGGGTTAATCAAAGGCACTTTAAATGATGGCAGGTGTATGGTGACTCCTATTTAACATGATTTTGAATGTGATTGCTTAATTCTGAACACAGCTACATCCCCTGTTATAAGAGGGTGTACACACTTATGCAACCAAATTATTTTAGTTTTTTGTTTTCTTCCCTCCACCTAAAAGATTTCAGTTTGTTTTCAATTGAATGGCATTGTTTATAGGTCACATTAAAGGTGGAAAACGTTCTGAAATGATTTATATTTGTCTAATTTTTTACAGCACAGAAACCTGACATTTTAACAGGGGTGTGTAGACTTTTTATATCCACTGTATATAGTATTATAATATGTGGTCCCACTAAACAAACAACACAATAGGTATATAAATAATAAGAGTAATAAAGATGTTTGCTCTATTAAATTGGATGGACACAATGCAAGGCATATATATGGAGATGTTCAGCTACCACTAATGTGGTCAGCCACGGTTTGTTGTATAGAGTCATAGGTGGAGCAGGTCAGTCATCAGATATTCTATCAGTCTTTTCCTCTTTAGGTAGTAAGCGAGTGTAGTATCTTTTTTGTGGCAACATTAATTGAAGATAAGACAGCTAATAGGCATATAAAATGTATATGGGACTCTCACCCTAATGTACTGGTAGTCCCTAAAAGCGGAGTAATCGCGGCCCCACTTATTGGTGGCTTTCCATGCGATAAATGTCCCTCCCTAGCAAACAACGATGTCTCAAATAGCGTCCCACACGTTTCTCCCATCAAAATAGTGGTGGTTTCATCAGGGGACTCATCTATTCAGAGAGTAATGGCTCCCAATGATATGGCCAGTAGATACTTGCACATGCGGCCTCTAGATTGTAAATAGGCCATGGCTTTAAATCACACAATTGGTGTGTGCGCTATAAGCACGTGCATACGTCCTTGGATAAAGGAAGTTCCGCTTTTCCCAAAATAAAGATGGCGTACTGGGCGTCAAGGTCTAGTCAGATGACTCATGGATAATAAATAAACTATGTCTTAAGTAGGTCTCTTTTTCTTATTGATAAAAATGCTGATAGATTCCATTTAAACCTTTTTGGTACTGAAATTCCTGATATATGAAAAATATTTTAACTACAGTTCAGACTAAAACAACTGAAGGATAGAAAAAGAGAATGGTTAGGATTAGAGATGAGTGAATCGAAGCTGACTAAGTGGAATTCGATCCGAATTTCAGGAAAAATTTGAATTGCAACGAATGCTACTAGACCTAGCACTGTATTTCGGAACTCTGACGGTGAGTTCCCTTTTGCGTTCGGCTCTGTTTGAGCATGCTTGAGTACATTTCTGTGGTCTTGTAAGTACCTATCTTTGATGTGACCACGCCAAGTATCCTAGGGGTGGTTTTGGGGACCCATTCAAAGGTGACCTAGTGTGTAATACACACTCAAGGTCCTCTTTTCTTCATCTGTTGTTTCATGTTTGTTAGGGGTTTATACTCCCGTTTTCTGGACTTTTATTAGACATCATTAAATGTTACGTTTTAGCACGTCACTGCCCCCTTTAGTTCTTTGTAGTTTATATAGTCGAGTAGTACCGGGGTAGGTGCGACTGCACCACTCTTTCCCAGAGGAACCACCCCTTTGTTTCTTTTCTTTTGAAAGCGTTTAGTGGCCTGTTTCAGTATAAAAATATAAAAATATATGCACTTCACTGTTGCAGTTATTTAGGGTGAAAGCGTTTAGTGGCCTATTTCAGTAAAAAAAAAATATATATTCTCAGTTCACTTCTGCAGTTATATGTGTTGAAAGCATTTAGTGGCCTGTTTTAGTACAAAAAGAAAAATATATACGCACTTCACTGTTGCAGTTATTTGTGGTGAAAGCGTTTAGTGGCCTATTTCTGTACAAAAAGAAAAATGTATTTATCGCTTTTAGGGGTGTTTTAATTTGTTTTTAATTTATTTAGTTCAGCTAAATGTATGTCAAACAGAGAAGTGCCAGGCCATGCACAGAGGAGTGGCAGAGGTCTAAATGTTTCTGGCGCAGGTCACAGCAGAGTAAGGAGGCATGGCAGCATGAGTCGCAGCGAGAGGCCTGAGCTCCCGGTGTCATCTAGAAGTCGTGGCTTGACCAGCAACCCAGCGGTTCTTGATTGGTTAACTCGGTCATCCACTTCATCCCTAGTGACATCAGACACCCCCAGCCAACAGTCGGTGGGTTTGTCAGACACAACACTTAGTTGGCATGGCCCGGGAGCAGGCCCTATGCCCTCACCTGTTCTCAACCTGCCTCTGTCCTTTGCTGTTCCCTCAGCAACATAAGTATTGTATGCTGTGGGCTCAGCTCCACTATACAGCGAGGGCAAGCTACTAGATGACAGTCAGCAGCTACTGCCCAACCAAGATCTGGAGGAGACATCCACCGCTTCCTCGCTAGGCGGACAAGTAGTGATGAGGAAAGTGGTGTGGGAGGTGGTGTTGCAAGTGGTCAGGCTCCTGACCCAGTGACCGTTGAGGAGGACATCAGTGACGTGCAGACACTACTCGATGATGATGAAGCCGATTGCACTTGGGAGCCGGATGCAGAAAGGGGCTTCATTATCATCAGGAGAATAGGGTGGCAGCTTGCCTGTGAGGCAGCGGCTCAGCCAGCAAGGTGGTAGCATGGCTTGGAGTCAGCAAGGTGGCAGCAGTGGAAGGTCGGGAGCCAAACGTGCCCGGGGCAGACCACCTGCTTCGCAGCAGCCTAACTGCCCATAAAGTAGTGGTGCAGGGGGTTCACGGAGGCAGCGGCGGTAGCAGTCAGTCAGTGCGGACTGTTGGGGGGAAAATTACCTACTCGGCGGTGTGGCAGTTTTTTGTCAAGCCACCGGAAGAGGTTAACATGGCCATATGTTGGTGAAGCGTGACCAGGGTGCCAATGTTGGCACCCCGGCCCTGTGTCAACATATGCAGTGTCACCATAAAGTGGCCTGGAAGAATCGTGGCTCTGATTTGGTGGTCCAGCCTGCCGCAGCAACCGCTGCGTCACCCAGTGGCACACACACGTTTTCAGCAAGTCAATGATCCACCACCTCAGCCAAAGGGAGCTGTCTGTCATTACCATCTTTTGCTGGTCCAGATGCTCCTACTCCTCCTACTCATCGTCAGTCATTCTGTCAGCAAGCAATCACGAAAGCAATTGCCAAGAGACAGCAGTATGCATGCACTCATCCAACGGCACAGAAGCTGAATGTGCTCCTGTCCAAGTTCCTGGTGCTACAGTCCCTCCCTTTCCAAGTGGTGGACTCTGCACCTTTCAGAGAACTGATGGCTTGTGCCGAGCCGAGGTGGAGAGTCCCATGTCGTCATTTCTTTGTGAAAAAGGTAGTACCAGCCCTGCACAAATATGTTGACAGCAGCAGCGCATGGCGTCATTGTTTGCTATGACGCTGTGCGCTTCATGCTGCCGCTGCACTACAGTAATACACTTGTATAGATCATATGAGTGTATTACTGTAGTGCAGCGGAGGCATGAAGCGCACGGCATCATAGCAAACAATGACGCCGTGCGCTGATGCTGTCAGCAGGAATCCAGGCCGGGATACCATGGACCGTTCACAGTCGTAAAACACGGCCGTGTGCATTCGAGTTCATACTTGAGTCAGTTTTGGCCCAGTGACTGCTCAAATAAGTGAAGTGTGAAGTGATTCTAAGAACGACGCCTGTCATTTGCATGTCATACAGACTCACAGTATTATTTCACTACCAAAGCAGACATTTATTTGTGAAAAAGGCAGTACCAGCCCTGCACAAATATGTAGAACAGAAGGTGGGCCAGTCCTTGAGCCTGTCTGTGCCTGCCAAAGTGCACGGCAGCGCCGACGCGTGGAGCTGTAACTATGGTCAGGGACAGTACATGTTCTTTACGGCCCACTGGGTGAATGTGGTTCCTGCACAGCCACACCAGCAACTTGGCCAGGTCACACCGACTCCGCCTCCACGTTGTCACACCGTTGGTCCTGCGACAATGTCCGCCTCTGCCTCCTCATCCTCCACCATATACCCTCAGCTTCCACTGCAGGGACAAGTCACAGTGCCCCTCCAGCATACCACATGTGCAGGGCACCGAGTGGCCTCCTCATACTGCTTCCAACTCCAGACCCTGTCATTGGGCCACTCTGTGGTCTCCTCATGCTGCTTCCACCTCACCACTATGTCATAGGTCCACTCTGTGGACTTCTCATGCTGTTCGCACCCTCCCCACTTCATGACTGGTCTACTATTTTGGCTTTTGGCCTAGCTAACATAATGATTTATGTGGGTTATTGTTCTGACGGATCAGAAGAAAGGCAAATTAATCAGTGACGTCAACACAAACTTACTGCTGACACCCTCTGCACTGCCGGTCCGTGGTATCCCGGCCTGGAATCCTGCTGACAGCAGCAGCGCATGGCGTCATTGTTTGCTATGACGCTGTGCATTTCATGCTGCCGCTGCACTACAGTAATACACTTGTATAGATCATACGAGTGTATTACTGTAGTGCAGCGGAGGCATGAAGCGCACGGCATCATAGCAAACAATGACGCCGTGTGCTGATGCTGTCAGCAGTAATCCAAGCCGGGATACCATGGACCGTTCACAGTCGTAAAACACGGCCGTGTGCATTCGGCCTCAGGCTGAGTTCATACTTGAGTCAGTTTTGGCCCTGTGACAGCTCAAATAAGTGAAGTGTGCAGTGATTCTAAGAACGACGCCTGTCATCTGCATGTCATACAGACTAATATAACTATTATTTCACTACCACAGCAGACTCCCTATGCGTGTTACTGCAAGGCACAGTGTTCTGCACCACTATAAAGACTCTCTGCAGCCAGGAAATAGCAGTTTTTCTTAACGTTATTCACTGCAAATCTATTTGGATCAAACCAAATTTTTCCCCAAAAATTTGGTTGACCGGCGAATCGAATTTTTGAGTAATCACTGACTACACTTATCAAACACTATAAATGTAGATTTATATGCAGTTCAAGGTAAGTTTTGTGTGTAAAACCTTATGAACACTATATAGACTGCCATGAGTATTTTCTCTTTTGTAAATCCAATGTCTCTAGACACAGAAAACTCTTAAGAGACTAAAGACATTTCTTTTACAATTATTAATTTTAAAATTATCATATTTTTTATTTATGTATTTATTTATTTCTATAATTTTATATGGAAATAAACAATTTAAAGCAAGTTATTTAATGGGAAATAATACAAGTTTTAAGCAAAGAACACATGTATGTATTATTAGCAACTTGTTGCTTTGGCTGCCCACTGTCATACAAAGCTTTCAGATCGTTTATTAAATTAATATATGCAGTTCGGACCTGTAGCTCAGCTCATATTTTATTTTGCAGCACAATAAATTCAATTGATTAGTGCAAATTTTAGTAACAATAAATTATTGTCAATCTATAACTAATGAGCTAACTGCTGCACATGGAGAGTAGTAATGTAGCCTTATTACACAAAAAAAAACAACATAAACCTACAGCAACCTTAATGTATAAAAGGCACAAAAATACAAAAAAGAATTACCCAAAAAAAAGAAAGAAAACCAATTATTTGGCATCGCATGATTAAAATTACAATTAGTAATATAATAAGAAAAATTAAAAAAATCACACAGTAGAAACCAGACCCAGGAACAACCCAAAGTATTATATGACAAATATGCAATAATATAAACTGGCCAGAGGCAGGAAGTACATCAGTTTCCAAAAATGCAGAGCATCACAGGATTATGGCACCCAACGTGGTTTTTGTCCGTATCTGATCCTCGTTTTTTTGCGGATTGGATGCGGACCAATCCACTTCAGCCCCTGTGTGCTGTCTGCATCCGTCATTCTGTTCCCGGAAAAAAATAGAACATGTCCTATTCCTGTTCGTTTTATGGACAAGGATAGGACATTTGTGAAGGAGTACAAAAAAAATGGTGACATGCTATAGGCCGGTATCAGTGTTTTGCACATAATTTGCAGACCGCAAAAAACAGCAACGGCTGTGTGCATGAGCCCTTAGGCTGTACAGGAAATACCATAATTTCTATCCCACCATTTCCATAAATATTACTATAAATAGCCAAACAGAATGAAAATGTGCCCGTCCCACTGTTTAATGAAATCACTATGGGGGACATTTATTAAGACCGTTGTTTTAGATCCTGGTCTTAATAAGCCCTATAACTGGTGGTGGATTCTCTGGGGTTATGAAGAGGTTTCCTTGCTGTCTTACATTTGGACCTTTTTCTACCTCTGAAACAGGTGTACGAAATGGTAAATGAGACGGGCTTGCTGGCCCTTCCCCTTCCCTGCCCACTCCACGCCCACAATTTTAGACCTGCCGTTTGTGTGGAGAAGTTGCAGATTGCGACTATCCATTGACCCGCAATCTGCGCCTGAAATAGACCTAATATAAGCGTATTTCAGGATAATAAATGACCTCACATATGTAAAAAATACATAGAAGGGACAACAGCACCCAAACCTGAAGTATTGTAGAGCATTGTACTATATACCCATCAAAATCAGTTGACACCAAGCAATGTGGCAACCAACTTCGGTGGACATGTAGTTCATAGCTAAACAATACATCAGGTTTGGACGCTATTGTTCCCTCTGTATATTTTTTATACTTAGAAATTAGGTCAAGCAGATTACACTCAGTTTGGTTAAGTGCACTCTCTCTTACATTTATATTCAATACTTATAGAGTATTTTATATAAATAGTGGGATATACAGTAGATGGTGTGATGCCTTTTATGCATAGCCTAACTCGGTGATACCCTGTATTCATTAAAGAGGACCTTTCATTGGATTATGTGTTACAAACTGGTATGCTTACCAGATAGTGCGGCCCTACAAATGCCAACACTTAAAAATAATAATAATTGCTTTGTTTCGCCAGAGTGCCCCTTCTTCCCGCTGTTTATGGTGGCTGATATGTTAATTTAGACCTTCAATACAGGGAGGAGGAGACATTTGGTTTTCTCAATGGTGTTCTTTGGGTGATGTGATGTGTTGGGTTTGCTCCAGACATAGCGTTTTCTTTGATGGACGAAAAGTTCAATTCTAGTCTCATCAGACCAGAGCACCTTCCTCTATACATTTCCGGCGTCTCCCACATGCCTTTTTGCAAACTCATAACGTGCCTTTTAGTTTTTTGCTGAAAGTAATGGCTTTCTTCTGGCCACTCTGCCATAAGGTCCAACTCTATGGAGCGTACAGCTTATTGTCGTCCTATGTACAGATTCTCCAGTCTCTGCTGTGGAACTCTGCATATCCTCCAGGGTTACCTTAGGTCTCTGTGCTGCCTCTCTGATTAATGCCCTCCTTGCCTGGTCCGTGAGTTTTGGTGGGTGGCCGTCTCTTGGCAGGTTTGCTGTTGTGCCATGTTCTTTCCATTTGATTATGATAGATTTGATGGTGCTCCTGGGAATCATCAAAGATTTGGATATTTTTTTATAACCTAACCCTGACTTGTACTTTTCAACAACATTGTCCCTTACTTGTTTGGAGAGTTCCTTGGTCTTCATGGCAGTGTTTGGTTAGTGATGCCTCTTGCTTAGGTGTTGCAGCCTCTGGGGCCTTTCAAAAAAGGTGTGTATATGTAATGACAGATCATGTGACACTTAGATTGCACACAGGTGGACATTATTTCACTAATTATGTGACCTCTGAAAGTAATTGGTTGCACCAGAGCATTTTATGGGCTTCCTAACAAAGGGGGTAAATGCATACGCACATGCCAATTATCTGTTTTTTATTTCTAAACAATCGTTTTATTTATATATTTTTCTCATTTCACTTCACCAACTTAGACTGTTGTGTTCTGATCCATCACATAAAATTCAGGTTAACAAAACATTGAATTTAAGGCTGTCATGTACCAAAACACGGAAAAAGTCAAGGGGGTGAATACTTTTGCAAGGCACTGTATAATATGATGTTCTGCAGCAGTTGAGGTGTGTAATATGAGGTTCTACAGTAGCTGTGGTGTGTATTATGAGGCTCTGCAGCAGCTGAGATGTATATTATGAGGTTTTGTAGCAGCTGAGATGTGTAGTATGAGGTTCTGCCGTAGCTGAGATGTGTATTATAAGGTTCTGCAGCAGCCTAGATGTGTATTAAGAGGTTCTGCAGCAGCTGAGGTTAATATTATGAGGTTATACAGTAGCTGTGGTGTGTATTATGAGGCTCTGCCGCAGTTGAGGTGTATTATGAGGTTCTGCAGCAGCAGAGGTGTGTATTATGAGGTTCTGCAGCAGGTGAGGTGTGTATTGTAATGTTTTGCTGCAGCTGAGATGTGTATTAGGAGGTTCTTCAGCAGCTGAGGTGTGTATTGTGTGTATTATGAGGTTCTGCAGCAGCTTATATGTGCATTATAAGGTTTTTGCAGTAGCTGACACATGCATTTTAGGTTCTACAGCAGTTAACTTGTGCTGCGCAAAGCCTTCTCCAGCACATCCCAAAGATTCTTAATGGGGTTAAGGTCTGGACTCTGTGGTGGCCAATCCATGTGTGAAAATTATGTCTCATGCTCCCTGAACCACTCTTTCACAATTTGAGCCCGATGAATCCTGGCATTGTCATCTTGGAATATACCCATGCCATCAGGGAAGAAAAAATCCATTGATGGAATAACCTGGTCATTCAGTATGTTCAGGTAGTCAGCTGACCTCATTCTTGGAGCACATACTGTTGCTGAACCTAGACCTGACCAACTGCAGCAACCCCAGATCATAGCACTGCCCCCACAGGCTTGTACAGTAGGCACTAGGCATGATGGGTGCATCACTTCATCTGCCTCTCTTCTTACCCTGATGCTCCCATCACTCTGGAACAGGGCAAATCTTGACTCATCAGACCACATGTCATTCTTCCATTGCTCTAGAGACCAATCTTTATGCTCCCTAGCAAATTGAACCCTTTTTTTCTGGTTTGCCTCACTGATTAGTGGTTTTCTTACGGCTACACAGCTGTTCAGTCCCAATCCCTTGAGTACCCTTCGCATTGTGCATGTTGAAATGCTCTTACTTTCACTATTAAACATAGCCCTGAGTTCTACTGTTGTTTTTCTTCGATTTGATTTCACCAAATGTTTAAGTGATCGGCAATCACAATCTTTCAGGATTTTTTTCCCGCCACATCTTCTCCTCGAATACGATTGGTCCCCACTATCCCTCCAGTTTTTAATAATGAGTTGGACAGTTCTTAACCCAATTTTAGTAGTTTTTGCAATCTCCTTAGATGGTTTCTTTGCTTGATGCATGCCAATGATTTGACCCTTCTCAAACAGACTAACATATTTTCCACGACCACGAGATGTGTCTTTCGACAATGTTGTTTAAGAAATGAAAAGCAACCAATTGCACCAGTTGGGGTTAAATGACTTGTTGCCAGCTGAAAAATAATCGCGTGTTATGGGGGGATCTGTGGGTGGCACTGTTATGGGGGGATCTGTGGATGGCACTGTTATGGGGGGATCTGAGGGGGGCACTGTTATGGGAGGAATCTGAGGATGACACTGTTATGGGGGGGTGATCTGTGGATGGCACTGTTATGGGGGGTAATCTGTGGATGGCACTGTTGTGGGGTGGAGATCTGTGGATGGCACTGTTATGGGGGGGGTGATCTGTGGATGGCACTGTTATGGGGGGTGATCTGTGGATGGCACTGTTATGGGGGGGTGATCTGTGGATGGCACTGTTATGGAGGTGGATCTGTGGATGGCACTGTTATGGGGTGTGGATCTGTGGATGGCACTGCTATATATGTGTCACCACAGATCCCCCACCCCATAACAGTGCCATCCACATATCCCCCACCACATAATAGTGGCATCCACAGATGCCCTAATATACCGGAGCTAAACCCGTAGGAGGGGCCGGTGGCAAGCAAATGCGGCGGGGCCGGTGCGGTCACTGTACTCCGGCCCCACCGCTCACTCACTGCTTTATTGCCTAGATTTTTTCTAATAATACATCTAATTGAAGTTTCAATCCCCAGCCCCATCTGTACTACTTACTAAAGTGAGCGGTGGGGCCGGAGTACAGTGACCGCACCGGCCCCGCTGCATTTGCATGACATCGGCTCCTCCTCCCTCCCCCCTCCAGCTGATACATCGCAGTCTGCGATGTAAAATGGCAGCATTCGCCCCATAAGACGCAGGGCACTTCCCCCCCACTTTTGGGTATATTTAACTTTTTCCACTAATACATGACAAAAAGGGCTTTAGAACATATAACTGCACCACTGAAAAGGCAAATATATTTTACTTTTGCCACCTATACACGCCAAAATGGGCTTTAGAACATATAACTGCACCACTGAACAGCAAATATATTTAACTTTTGCCACTAATCGACGACAAAAAGGGCTGTAATTTTCTCACTAACCACACCACGGCTAATAAGCCCTTTTTTCCCACTAATACAAGCCAAAAAATGCTTTAGAACATATAACTGCAGCGCACAAGGGCAAATAAGACGTATAAAAATGTCCTTGTAATAAACCGTGTTAATGGCTGTAACACCCCAATAACAAGAACGGTTTGCTGGAATTACAGAGCTGTATAATGGCAATTTGGGTCCGCAGTCAGTGCAGCAAGGTGTAATAGGATTGTTCCTGTTACCCAGGCTGTAACCTCCCCTACTGAACCCTGTTCTACATAAATACTGTGGAATGATTCCTCCCTATCCTTTCCCTACACCTTGAATAATCTTTCCCTGAACTTGTAAATCGTTTTTGTAACACAATGAAGTTTTTTCTAGCACTGTCCCTAGCGCCTGCTGATGTCTCTCCCTGAACTAAGTACACTGGAAAATGCCAGAATCCAAGATACCTGAGGCTATTTGTAGGGCTGTGACATCACAGGGCTGGCTGGCTGCTTATTGGCTGCATGCATGGTATTGTGTGTGATCCCTCGTTCCCAGAGTTCCTTGCTCCATGTCCTAACATGTGCAGCAGCCATTTTAGGAAAAATTTGATAAGTTACCACAAAGCGTAAGGAAATTCGGATTTGGTGCGAATCGAATAATTCCTGAAATTCAGATCGAATTCCACTTCATCAGCTTCAATTCGCTCATCCCTACTTATGACCTTTCAGAAATCCTTGGGGTTCTCTGACTTAATAAAAAAAAATTTGACCCAAGCCACAAATTATGCTCACTCATGTTATTCCCCGTTGCTTCCAATGCTCCTCCTCACTGCAACAGATCACTCGTCTCAGCCCTGTACAGCAAGAGAACAATGAGGCCAGTGGTTGGCAGCAGTCACGTGGAGCATGGAGGCCTGTCATTGCTGAGCTTCAGGGGTGGACTGGCCATAGACCCTACAGGGAATTTATCTGGTGGGCCGATGCCCAGATGCCATCCCAGGCCTCCTCATGGCCACCAGCCAGGTACATAAAGATCTGGTACTCTCAACAATAATTAATGTAGGAGCATCGGGCATTGATGCACCAGGCCAGGGGCTGCAGATGCCCTCCTGAATCAAACTGTATTGCCGTCCTCAGGACAATGATACAGTTTCATTCTGTTGGACGGGCGGCAGTATTTTGTGCTACACTGTGGTATTTGGTTCTTTTAGGGCGCTATTTTGTTTTGCATTACAGTATTGCTGGCCCAGACTTCCTTCTGTCAGTTTGGACCCAGCTACAACATGGGGCCACTTTTATGTTTTTTTTCAGGGCCCCTTTAAGTTCTCAGTCCTCACCTGCCTCAGTCAAACAAAAACTGGCTTGGGGGAATTTTTTCAATAATTTTAAATAAGTCGGACAATCCCTTTAAAACTGGAAAGCCTGCTTAAAAGAGCATCATCAGGTAAGGAATCAAATCTATTGAGTGGATTTGCATCATGCCTCTCAAATGTCCTGGATCCAGTGGGACAGTCCTGGATTTTGGGTGCTGTCCTGCTGTCCCAGCTCTATGCAGTTTTGGCTATTTTCCTCTGAAGTCACAGCTCAGTATTGCCATTCATTCGACGGCAGTCAGTTTCCGTCTGGGACCGTGGCACTTGCAAGGAGCCGTGCTGAGCTCTCAGCAGAACATTTTTTTCTCCCTGGTCTCATCACCAATGTCAACAACGAGGAGATGAGGGAGCGCGCCACGATGTCTTCATTGTGTCTATATAAACCTACATACAGTATATGACATTTATCAACTATAGAGCATAATGAGGGGCAGAATAGGGGCCGTGTCTCTCCACAAGAGCCACAGACAGGACAATTTATTGCTTGAAGGATGAACCTCCACTTAGATATATGAGAAAACTGCATGCATAGCGATTACCAAATATCTATTGTCAGAGTGGAACCAGTGCCATAATACAGGAAGGGCGCTGTGAGAGTGGTTGCATGCTAAAGGGGTATGATCACCATAAACAATTGATTAGATACAGTAGGTCATTAAACTGCTATTGGAGGGGGTGTCTGGCCGATTCAGGCTTGATAAAACAGTGCTCTTTTTTGGCATTTTTCCAGACCCAGCACTGTGACAGAATGGCAACTCACACTGCAATGCATTGCAGTCCCTCATATAGAGGTCATCCCCTGCCGATCACAATCACATGCCTTCCGATGGGACATATTGACTTTCATGTAGTCTGCTGGGGTTTTCATTGTTTTTGACAATATGAATAGTAATGTATTGCCTGATGGAACCTGATATATAACAGAACATAGAAAGACAGACAATTTGATTAATAGAGAGACAGATAGAGTGATAGTTAGACTAATAGAGAGATGTACTATATTTAACCAAAAAGGACAATGGCTCTTATCAGGAACACAGCTTCCTGAAAGGATATAAATTCCAGTTTTCTTTGCAAATGAGAAAGAAGGGTAATCTGCTTGTGAGAAGAAAAATCCTGATACGTTAAGATCTCACAAGAGAATTGACATGTGCTGCATTATCAGTGTACCATACCTAATTAAGAGACCTAGACTAGCACTCTTAGATTGTATGTCAAGGGTTCCACATCAATGATATTGCAATGCTGCAAGAACATGCTCTTAAATTGCTTTTTATTAAGTGCATTGTCTTTGCTGAACAGTGTGTGCCAGATGATTTTTTACACTACACATCCACTTCATAAAATAAATGTAGATAAAGAATTTAAAGAAGTAGAGAGTAAGATAGATAGAGATAGATATGAGATAGATAGATATGAGATAGATAGATAGATAGATAGATAGACATGAGATAGATGGATATGAGATAGATAGGAGATAGATAGATAGATAGATAGATAGATAGATAGATAGATAGATATGAGATAGATGGATATGAGAGAGAGAGAGAGAGAGAGAGAGAGAGAGAGAGAGGCGTTGCTAGGGTCTCAAAAGATCCGGGGTCCAAGCCCCAACGAATATTGCCCAATTCTCAAAGTCAACCAATCGCCCCCCTCCCCCTGAAAACACAAGCACTGAAGACATTTTACTGTACTTTCTGTACTTTCCATACAGCAGCACGTACCTTTCACATCTAGGGCCTCCCAGGTGACATCTCCTCTGATGTAGATCTTCCCTGTCATCATCTTCTCCATTCGGTCCGGACAACTTCTTTCAGCCGCCTCGTCTGCAGAGTGTGAACCACAGACATCTTAGCTTCCTTAGTAATTCCCTTCTAGAATGCCCTCATTAGTAATACTGCCCCCTACAGTGCCCCCAACACTGATAGTGCTCCCCATGAATGCCTCTATTAGTAGAAGAGCCCGCCGGTGTTAATAATACCCTTTAGAGCCCTCAGTAGTAATAAGGCCCCCCTATTGATATCCCAATGGTAATATAGCTCTCTACAGACCACTCAGTAGTAATAAGGACCCCCCATAGTGCTCTTAATAGAAATAATGTGGATCTATAAGTCCCTCCTATAGAGCCCCCAGTAGTAATAAAAATGCTTAATGTCCCCTGGATTTAAAATGTCCCCACAGTGCCCCCAGTATTTATAATACCCCCTACTGTTATAATGCTCACCCTGAAGTGCACCAGTATTTATATCACCCCCTACTGTTATAATGCCCACACAGTACCACCAGTATTTATATTGCCCCCTACTGTTATAATGCCCACACAGTACCACCAGTATTTATATTGCCCCCTACCAGTGGCGTACCGCCCATAGAGGCAGACCACGCCATTGCTATGGGGCCCGCGGCACTGGGGGGCCCGAAGCGCAGAGAAGGCCCCGCCCACACTATTTGGCCCCGCCCACTCATGACATGCGGCTATGCGGCTGCCGCCGGCTGCTTTTCTTCTCAGCCAACTCTTCTTCGTTCTTCCGTAATCTCCGCCCCCCCCCCCCCCCTTCCCGTAGTCTCACCTGACCTCCTGACCTGATCTTGACTGCTGTCTGCTGTGGAATCAGGATCAAACCAGCCTGCATGTAGCGCTTGAGCAGTGGCATCGCCGGGGGGGGCCAGAGGGGGCCACGGCCCCCCCTACATCATGCTCGGCCCCCCCATGTGCCCCCCCAACTAAAATGCGCCCCCCCCCCCAAAGTGAGCCGCCGCCGCCGCCGGGCACAGGGAGATGAGCGCTTCCATTGCGCTCATCTCCTTACTACTGCCTGTGCCAGCGGCGGTGCAGGGGAGGGAGAGGCGTGTCCCTTCCCCTTGCTCTGATAGGCTGCCGGCACTAGGCCGGCAGCCTATCAGAGGCCGGCGCAGGCGGCGCGATGACGTCATTTGGCTGCCTGAGCCATACAGCGTGGGACACAGACCAGAAGAGGCCTGCATCGCATCGCTGCCACTGAGGTAAGTATAAGTGTTCTTTTTTTTTTTTTTCTTACAATAGTGATACTGAAGGGGTGGGGGACTTAATAATGCCACATGATGGGGGGGGGACTTAATAATGCCACATGATGGGGGGGGGACTTAATAATGCCACATGATGGGGGGGACTTAATAATGCCACATGATGGGGGGGACTTAATAATGCCACATGATGGGGGGGGGACTTAATAATGCCACATGATGGGGGGGGACTTAATAATGCCACATGATGGGGGCGGACTTAATAATGCCACATGATGGGGGGGGGACTTAATAATGCCACATGATGGGGGGGACTTAATAATGCCACATGATGGGGGGGGACTTAATAATGCCACATGATGGGGGGGACTTAATAATGCCACATGATGGGGGGGGACTTAATAATGCCACATGATAGGGGGGGACTTAATAATGCCACATGATGGGGGGGACTTAATAATGCCACATGATGGGGGGGACTTAATAATGCCACATGATGGGGGGGACTTAATAATGCCACATGATGGGGGGGGACTTAATAATGCCACATGATGGGGGGGGGACTTAATAATGCCACATGATGGGGGGGACTTAATTATGCCACATGATGGGGGGGACTTAATAATGCCACATGATCGGGGGGGACTTAATAATGCCACATGATGGGGGGGACTTAATAATGGCACATGATGGGGGGGGACTTAATAATGGCACATGATTACTGGCATGTATTGGGGGGCTTATTACTGACACGTAATGGGGGGCGACTTAATAATGGCACATGATTACTGGCACGTAATGGAGGGCTTATTACTGACACGTAATGGGGGGCTTATTACTGGCACATGATGGGGGGCTTATTACTGGCACATGATGGGGGGCTTATTACTGGCACGTAATGGAAGGCTTATTACTGGCACGTAATGGGGGGCTTATTACTGGCACATTATTGGTGGGCACTATAGGGGCATCTACTGAGGCAACACAAAGAAGGGGTGTTTTATATGGGGGGCTCTGTACAGTAGCATTTTATACTGGGACACATTATGGTGGGTACTATGGGGAAGGGGGGAGAGGAGTACTATGGAGTCATCTACGGGGGCACTAAGAAGGGGTAATTTATACTTGCAAAATTATGGGGGACACTGAGGGCATCTACTGGGGCATTTTATACTGGTACATTATGGAGGCACTAGGAGGAAGGGGGAGAGGAGCACTATGGGGGCATTTACTGGGGGCACTATATAGGGGTATTTTATACTGGCACATTATGGGGGACATTAGCTCAACTGGGGGCATAAGGGGGTATTTTTTGCATTGTCACATTATAAGGAGAATTATTTCTACTGGTGGGCATAATGGTGGGCTTTATTACTCCCCCATGGTATGACCCCCTAGTAGCAGCACCGGCCTCTCCCTGCTCTGCTGTCCCTCTGCCCCTTCTCCAAATCCTTATTATGAAATCTTTCTCATTAGGATAAAACACATCAACTCCGCCGAGCCCCCGGACAAAGTGTGGAAGTGGCGTCCGAGATCCCCAAGGGCCAAGCCAAGTAACTGTAAGTGTTCATGTGAAATATGTTTATGTTATACACATATAGCCTACACTGTGCCACACAATATACAGTATACCTCTACACTGTGCCACACAATATACAGTATACCTCTACACTGTGCCACACAATATACAGTATACCTCTACACTGTGCCACACAATATACAGTATACCTCTACACTGTGCCACACAGTATACCTCTACACTGTGCCACACAGTATACCTCTACACTGTGCCACACAGTATACCTCTACACTGTGCCACACAGTATACCTCTACACTGTGCCACACAGTATACCTCTACACTGTGCCACACAGTATACCTCTACACTGTGCCACACAGTATACCTCTACACTGTGCCACACAGTATACCTCTACACTGTGCCACACAGTATACCTCTACACTGTGCCACACAGTATACCGTATACCTCTACACTGTGTCCCATGATATACAGTATACCTCTACACTGTGCCCCACGATATACAGTATACCGCTACACTGTGCCACACAGTATACAGCTACACTGTGCCCCACAATATACAGTATACCTCTACACTGTGCCACACAATATACAGTATACCTCTACACTGTGCCCCACGATATACAATATACCGCTACACTGTGCCACACAGTATACAGTATACCGCTACACTGTGGAGTCTGTTCTATAAGCACCCTTGTTCTGTGGCGGCGGACAGAAAATAATCTGGAAGTGCCTCTCCCGAGACCAGGCTCTGGATCCGCCACTGGTCTGGACCGCTCACAGGAGTGTACATTTCTTCTAAACTGTAATCCGTATCCTCTGACCTACAGAAATGAGCGCTCGCTCGATAACAACTAACAGGCAGTACCTGTAGGCTGTAGCCTGGCCCTGTTACCGAAGCTAGCCGAGTGGTGTAAGGTTAAGGTACTAGTAGAGATGAGCGGCTGCTGAATCCTGATTTAAAGTTAAAGTTACTGCAGGATATGGATTACGGTTTAGAAATGTCAAATGTACACTCCTGTGAGAGGCGGGGAGGGGGATCTGTGACACTGTTATGGAGGGGGAAATGGGGATGACACTGTTATGGAGGGGGAAATGGGGATGACACTGTCATGGGGTGGATCTGTGGATGACACATATAGCATAAGATGCTATACCCGGTATGTGGCATCCACAGATCCCCCCCATAGCAGTGTCATCCACAGATCCCCCTCTCTATAAAAGTGTCATCCACAGACAGCTGGACTTTTCTTCCCTGTTGCGGTTTTAGGTATCGCAGCATTTCGAAGCGTACTTGTGTAAATGTATCGTTGTTATAGCTGCCCCCCCTACTTTTGTCCTGGCCCCCAGTGTGCCCCCCCAAATTTTGAAAGCTAGAGACGCCACTGCGCTTGAGTCGCTGGCCAATCAGCACAAGGCAACTCTGTTGAGGCAGCTGCTGATTGGCCAGTGGTGCAAGGGAGGCGGGAGAATCGGTTCGAACTTCGCCTTTGCCAGTGTGCCTGAGGAGATGAAGAAGGAAGAAGCACCTGGTTGTGTCCCCTGGCCTGAAGAACCGTTCGTCCTGCCGTGTCACTGCCTGGCCCTGGCTGCCTGAGACGAGTGAGACAGAGAGAGCAGACTCAGTCAGCACTCAGCAGAGACTAGGTATGATAATGTCACTATGTCAGATGTGTATACTCAGATTGTCAGACACTGACAGCGGCAGGCCAGGCAGCAAGAGAGAGGAGGGGTGGGGAGGGGGACAGCCAGGATAGGGTGGGACATGCTTCAATCCCACTCCAGTGAGTCATCCTGTTGTCCTCTATATGAGCCCCAAAATGCCCATGGGGGAGAAGGAAGAAAGCACACTGGTAAGATAAGCATGGTCCTCACTGGAGTGAAATTGCGCAATTTTTTTGTACTTTTTAAATTTTCGCAATAGTACATCTGTCTAGAGATTCATTTACATAAGAAAACATGCCCACTTTCTGAAAACTGGCGAGCATAGCGCAGAGCCAATAAAAGTCACACACATTTGGGCGCAGTTTTAGCAATTGCGCAAAAATTCGCGTCTTTTTCCATTATTTTGACTTGAGCTAATGATAAATCTGGCCTTATATCTTTATTGCTGGTTAAAGTGTAACTAAACTTTTATACAAGTTGTTTTTAAACTAAACTAAATAGCAAAAAATAATTTTTGTAATATACTTCATTAATGAATCATGTTGTTTTGTAACTTGAAAAGGTACCCATAATTCTTGATGGTACCGCTTCTTAAAATCATCATTCCTGAACATTGCTGACAAGCCGGGTGTACGGATATCTGCGGCTGTAGAGAACTCTGCACAGGAGGGATCACAGATCGCTGTCCTGCCTGTTCCTGCGCTCCTCTCAGCGATGTTGTATAGGGAGCCTTGAGCTAAGAGGAGCGGGGGCACAGACAGGAGCCCACTCCCATCAGCTAAAACCTTGCAGAGCACATTGGTACAGGGCACAGGGTACCAATGTGCTGTGCAAGAATTAGCTTGGGGGAGCGCAGGCAGGACAGCGATCTGTGCTCCCTCCTGTGCAGCGTTCTCTACAGCAGCAGAAATCCGTACACATTATAGCACTGACTAGCCAGCGCTGTACAGGAATGATGATTTTAAGAAGTGGTACTATCAAGAACTTTGGGCACCTTTTCAAGTTACAAAACAACATAATTAATTAATAAATATACAGTTGCAAGAAAAAGTATGTGAACCCTTTGGAATTATATGGATTTCTGCACAAATTGGTCATAAAATGTGATCTGATCTTCATCTAAGTCACAACAATAGACAATCACAGTCTGCTTAAACTAATAACACACAAAGAATGAAATGTTACCTTGTTTTTATTGAACACACCATGTAAACATTCACAGTGCAGGTGTAAAAAGTATGTGAACCCCTAGACTAATGACATCTCCAAGAGCTAATTTAAGTGAAGTGTCAGCCAATTGGATTCCAATCAATGAGATGAGATTGGAGGTGTTGGTTACAGCTGCCCTATAAAAAAACACACACCAGTTCTGGGTTTGCTTTTCACAAGAAGCATTGCCTGATGTGAATGATGCCTCGCACAAAAGAGCTCTCAGAAGACCTACGATTAAGAATTGTTGACTTGCATAAAGCTGGAAAGGGTTATAAAAGTATCTCCAAAAGCCTTGCTGTTCATCAGTCCACGGTAAGACAAATTGTCTATAAATGGAGAAAGTTCAGCACTGCTGCTACTCTCCCTAGGAGTGGCCGTCCTGTAAAGATGACTGCAAGAGCACAGCGCAGACTGCTCAATGAGGTGAAGAAGAATCCTAGAGTGTCAGCTAAAGACCACAGCACACCATCAAAACCTCATCCCAACTGTGAAGTATGGTGGTGGGGGCATCATGGTTTGGGGCTGCTTTGTTGCGTCAGGGCCTGGACGGATTGCTATCATCGAAGGAAAAATACATTTTGCAGGAGAACTTAAGGCCATCTGTCCACCAGCTGCAGCTCAACAGAAGATGGGTGTTGCAACAGGACAACCCAAAGCATAGAAGTAAATCAACAACAGAATGGCTTAAACAGAAGAAAATATGACTTCTGGAGTGGCCCAGTCAGAGTCCTGACCTCAACCCGATTGAGATGCTGTGGCATGACCTCAAGAAAGAGATTCACACCAGACATCCCAAGAATATTGTTGAACTGAAACAGTTCTGTAAAGAGGAATGGTCAAGAATTACTCCTGACCGTTGTGCACGTCTGATCTGCAACTACAGGAAACGTTTGGTTGAAGTTATTGCTGCCAAAGGAGGTTCAACCAGTTATTAAATCCAAGGGTTCACATACTTTTTCCACCTGCACTGTGAATGTTTACATGGTGTGTTCAATAAAAACATGTACTTTATTTACAAATGCCTAAGCAGGCAACGAAACCTATCTTGGCCCAAGTCAAATTAATACATCACTTTTATTTGATATACATTAAAACCTGAATAGGCGCATAGAACGCAATGGTACCGACCATTGAAACAGAAAAGTAAATAGGATATTAAAAACACAGCCACCAAACCACTGCTGTTGACATTGGCTTAATGACATAGGAGAAAAAGAGAGAAGGGAAGAAACGAGGGGGGGGGACATGTACAATCCCTGCCCCTGAATGTGAGAAGGCAGGAGATAGATAGTACCTATATTTGCCTGGGTGTTTTGATGACACAAATCGTACACTAGTACACATGCAGCAGATGTGAAAGCAAGGCAACTAGATGTTACTGTAGCCATTAAGTGCAGACGTGGTAGGGTAATCAATTTTCCTTCTCACATTCAGGGGCAGGGATTGTACATATCCCCCCCCCTCCCCCTCGTTTCTTCCCTTCTCTCTTTTTCTCCTATGTCATTAAGCCAATGTCAACAGCAGTGGTTTGGTGGCTGTGTTTTTTAATATCCTATTTACTTTTCTGTTTCAATGGTCGGTACCATTGCGTTCTATGCACCTATTCAGGTTTTAATGTATATCAAATAAAAGTGATGTATTAATTTGACTTGGGCCAAGATAGGTTTCGTTGCCTGCTTAGGCATTTGTAAATAAAGTGTATAATTAACCTTGCCCTAGTCACATTTAATTCTTTGTGTGTTATTAGTTTAAGCAGACTGTGATTGTCTATTGTTGTGACTTAGATGAAGATCAGATCACATTTTATGACCAATTTGTGCAGAAATCCATATCATTCCAAAGGGTTCACATACTTTTTCTTGCTACTGTATTACAAAAATGATTGTAGGGTTATTTAAAAGAGTTGAAAAACAACTTGTATAAAGGTTTAGTTAATCTTTAAAGAGGTATTCCCATCTTAGACAATGGGGGCATATAGCCCATTGTCTGATAGGTGCTTGTCCCACCACTGGGACCCGCACCTATATCAAGAACAGAGTGGGGAGCGCTGTAGCTGGAGGACCCCAGATTTCCTGGGGTCCATTAAACACCAAGCGCTATTCCCCACCTCTCCCATAGAGGTGAATGAGAGCGGTGCCGCCCATGCTCCCATTCATTTCTATGGGGCGGATGGCAATAGCCAAGCCAGCGCTCGGCTATTTTCGGCGGCCCCATGCGCAGTGCCCCCTCCTCCCCTTTTGGGGCTCTGTTCTCGATATAGAAAATGGGGGCATATCCTAGCGATATGTACCCATTGTCTGAGATGAGAAAACACCTTTAAGGACCTGTGATCACATAAATTGAACAAGCACAAACTCGGACTGCCCCCAGGGGAACAGATGAATCCCCCTATAGGCCCCCGAACATGGTGGGCCTCTAGTCCAGCACCCCCTGCATAAGTAGCACATGACACAGTAGACTGCACTACATATAGACAGGCAGCGCACAGCATCTCATCCAGCCTATGGGTCAGTTAACAGACTGTCCAGTTTATTATTAAAGAAGCATAAGGGACAGAGATGGCTTTTCAGTAAAGAAGTCACCTGCCAGTATCCTCCTACCACTGGGACCTGCTGCAGGGACCCCCATAATCATTCATATTGGAGTGTCTTGCTACTGCACTGTGTGGGTGGTAATTAGGGATGAGCGAATCGACTTCGGATGAAACATAAAACTTCGTTATAATACTGTACGGAGCAGTATTCCGCGCAATAACTTCATAAATTAATTTGTACTGTAAAAAAACATTTCCCGAACTTGGTTTTGGTTCCAAATTAATTTATGAAGTTGTTGCGCAAAGTCTCACGAAACTTCAAGAAGCAATAACTTCGGCTCATCAGAGCCAATACATTCTAATACTGTAAGGATCTCCTGCTCCGTACAGTATTATAACGAGGTTTTATGCGAGTCGACTTAGTATGTTTCATCCGAAGTCGATTCGCTCATCCCTAGTGGTAATATTTGATTCAGCCCCCAAGAATGAATTTTACTGCTTGGCCCTAGGCACCCCAGTCTGACACTGAATAGGCAGGTCCTCAAGTGCACCCCTCATGTAGGAGGGGCTTACCTAGTAAAAAGGGCCCTGTTCAGACCCGAAAGGCAATTTGTGCATGAGCTCATCTGGTCACCTGGGCTGGGAGTAGAATACAGAGGGTATAGACAGAGAGGCAGGAGCATTGGTTATAACGTGCCTAGCTAATATAGTTATGCTATGACATTCTATTAGTATTTCATTCATTTTCTCAATTTTTTTTTCATTTTTCTATCAAGCTATCTGCTACATACAAAGTGGACATCTGCACAGCCCATAGTGGTTCAATTCCTTTCTGTTTGCTGGGCTAGTGATGGCGAGGCTGGGAGTAACTTCACATAGTCATTGTAGAAAACCAACTAGACCATAAACTCTGGGCTATGTATGCCACCTCTATGTGCACAGCTGGTGGATGTGTCTATAGACCAGGGGGGGGGGGGGGAACATACAGCCTGTGATTAGAGGTTGGCTACAAGCATTTAATAGGACTGAACAATAATGTATTGAGATAAATCTTTAAAGGGCATCTGTCAGCAGATGTGTACATCTGTGTTGGTCCCATGTTCATATGTGCCCGCATTGTTGACAAAAATGATATTTTAATATATGCAAATGAGACTCTAGGGAGCAACAGGGGCGTTGGCATTACACCTACAGACTGTGCTCTTTCTGCAACTGCTGCACCCTCTGCATTTTGATTGACAGGGCCAAGTGTGATCATGTTTACATTGTCCTGGTCCCGTCCATGAAAGTGCAGAGGGCGTGGCAGTTGCAGAGAGAGCAGAGCCTCTAGGTGTAACGGCAACGCCCCTGTTGCTCCTAGAGTCTAATTTGCATATATTAAAACATCATTTTTCTCAGCAATGCAGACACATATGAACATGGGACCAACACAGATACTTTCAGCTACCAAGTGCATGTAACAGGTCAGCCAGTTTCATAGGTACAAATTTGCTGACAGCTGCCCTTTAAAACACAAATATATTTTTTCATTGCTAGACATGGGCTAGTTTTTACATTTAATCCATTATGCAATCAGGCCATCTTCACCCACATCACAAAAACTCTCTCATTGCTGGAACACTAATCCAGGTCCTAATCACTTTTGTTAACCAAACTGACACCACTTCATTTCATCTTGAAAGCAGTAATCAGGGTGATCCTTTTCTTTATGTGATGGTTCTAATTACAGTATGTCTTTGTTCTCTTTTAATCACGACATTGGGTATCTGTTTCCTTCTAGAATAAAAAATTAAAGCTCTTATTCATCTGCAAAGTTCTTCATGATGTACCTACCTCTTCTCTCACTTGTAGGGGCATAACCATAAGTAGTGCATCAGTTGCAGTCACACCTGGGCCCTAGTCATGGACGGACTGACCTATGCCCAAAGGGCCACCCAATCCCTCCTCTTGGCAACCATCCGGGGTACATAACGATCTGATACTCTCAGCATTATTTAATGTAGGCACATCAGGCACTTATCCAGCAGGCCAGCGACCACAGGTGCCATTCTGAATCCAACTGTATTGTGCCCTCAGGGCAATGATACAGTTTTAGGGCGCATTCACACGACTGCACCATGTTTTGTGGTCTGCAGATCTGCAAAACACGGAAGCTGCCTGTAATTTGCGGAACTGAATGGTCGGCCAGTTTAGGACATATTCTATGTTTTTTGCGGGCCACGGAACGGAGCAACGGATGCAGACAGCACATGGTCGTGTGAATGACCCCTTATAATGTGGTGCGTGCGGCAGTATTGTGCTACACTGTGGTATTTGGTTCTTCTGAGGCGGTATTTCAATCTGCACTACAGTATTGCTGGCCCAGCTTAATTCTGTTGTCCCGCCTTCTCTCAATTTCTCTCAATTTGGATCTACAACATGGGGCCACTTTTAGGCTTTTTGGGCTACTTTAAGTTCCCAGTCCACACCTGGCTCTAGGGCCTGAGAGATCCCTATGGCTTTTACAATCTTTACAATCTTTCATTCCTGTCTTCCAGACTCGTGTCCTTTACCTAATTACAAAATGCTTGTCTTGGACAACTTAGATGACAACTGCCATTAGACATAAAGATTACCTTATGGCTGATAATCAAATGAATATCCCTATAATTCCGAAGTCATCTTAATATTCGTGAGGAATGGAGATTTGGCCCGCTGGTTGCAGAATTTCATCCTTCCATCTTTTAATATTATTCTAAGCCATCGGTGGTAGATGCTGTATGAAGACATGTTTTTTCAACCTAGAGAACTACATGTAGGACAATGCAAAAATATGATTTCTCTCATGATACCAATTAAATTTGCATCGGAAAAATAATTCTCACAGTTATTAATATCTCTTTGGTCCTTCCCTGAAAACCAAACTGTCGAATTGGGGAAGCGATGCTCATTCAGAAAGCTAATATCATCTCAAACTGCGCAGTCACAGCACAGTGTGGGTAAATAACTCCACACCGACCACAAGAGGGAAGGGAAAAGGTACTAGGCCTGGAAATTAGGGAAAGGGGGAAAGGTCACCACCTAGTGAATCCCTAACCCGAGCCCTGACTACTATAAGTATGAACAGACCTTGATTGTAGGAATGTTTATATGCTGGAACCTAAGGCCCGATCTGACCATAAAGTGCCCTGGAAATAGTGTCAGGACTAGAGATGAAGGAACAGGAGACTCCTTCAGGCCTAACACTAAAAGGTAGGGGAAAACCACAAACAAGAAATAGGGAAAAGACACTTAACTTCAAGGTATGCAGACGAGCAGGAACTCAGAGGAGAACCAGACAGCAAAAAGGAGTTATCAACCGCATAGCATGATGGCTAGATTTGGGCAGCTTTGCTCCGGGAATAAGATTGATAGGACAATCATATTCCCGGCGTGGGAGTAAACCCTGGCAAGCACTCTCAGAAAATACATCAGAAAAATCAGAAATGAAAGAGGGAGCAGCTTTTGTGGTCAAGTCTAGTGTTGGACGAGCATGCTCGGCCGAACACCATTTTGACTCACGGTGTTCGAGTCACCTCCCCGCACGTTTGTTGGCTGCTACGCAGATGGGGAAGTACTGGTACTCACTGTAATGCCATAGCCATGTTGGCTACTTGCATTATGGTGATTGTCTGTCCGAAACGCGTCATCGGGTGCTATATAGAACCCGATCACACGTGGTTCGGCTCAGTCTTAGTCAGGGCGAGCTGCAGCAGAAGGGACAGATAGTGTAGGGACAGGAATAGTTTTTTTGTTTTAGGCAGGGTTTAGTGTTGAAAGGTCTTAGAGACCCAAAAGTCCTTTTTAAAGACTATTACTATTGTGTTATCTGGCTGCAATATATATTATTAGCGCAACCTGCGCTAAATTGCGTGCAATTGTTTGGCCTCTGCTGACAGTGACACAACCTCTGCTACATCTGTTGAGTTACATTTGCACATCCAAAATATCTGTGACATTCAGTGTAATTTTTTCACCGCTGGTGACAGCGACATTACCTGCGTACATCTCCTGTATAACGTTTGTACATCCTAAATATCTTTGACATGCAGTGTAATTTTTTCACCGCTGCTGACAGCGACATTACCTGCGCTACATCTCCTGTATAAGGTTTGCACTTTCTAAATATCTGTGACATTCAGTGTGATTTTTTTGCCCCTGGTTAGAACGACATTACCTGCGCTACATCTCCTGTATAACGTTTGCGCATCCTAAATATCTGTGACATTCAGTGTAATTTTTTTGCTCATACACTTACAAAACCTGCGCTACTGCACGTGTGACATACTTGCAAGCATATATACAATTTAATATGCTCAAGGCGAGCAGTAAGGGACGGAGAAGTTGCCGTGCTGCTGATGGTGCATGCAGAGGCTGTGGCACTGGGCACGGTGAAACTGTGCCTGCTGCCAGAGCACAAGAAACACACTCATCTACGATACCTAGCTTCATGTCCCAGTTTGCAGGGCGGCGCAGGACACCACTCTTGAAGTCACACCAGTACGACCAGGTAGTCGGTTGGATTGCAGCAGATAATGCTTCTAGTCGGTTAAGCACCACCTTGTCTTCCACAAAGTCCAGTCTCAGTAGCCAAGAGCCTGGTCAACAGAATCCTCACCCTGATCCTCCTTCCTCCCACCATGGAAAGTCTTGGCAAACAAGTGATCGCACACTCGGATATTCCGAGGAGCTCTTTTCATCGCCATTCCTTGATTTGGGCCTCTCGCCATGCCCGCTTGAAGAGGGACATGAGGAAATCTTGTGCACTGATTCCCAAACTCTTGAGCATCCACAGTCAGAAGAAGATGACGGTGGGGAACGGCAATTAGTGTTTCACGAGGTGGATGATGATGATGAGACACAGTTGCCAATAAGTCAACGGCAATTAGTGTCTCAAGAGGTTGATGATGAGGATGAGACACAGTTGTCAATAAGTGAGGTTTTTGTTAGGTCAACAAGTCAGGAGGATGACCAGAGTGAGGAAGTGGAAGAGGAGGTGGTGGACGATGAAGTCACTGACCCAACCTGCGAAGGTGGCAAGCCGAGCGAGGACAGCAGTACAGAGGGGGAGGAATCTGCAGCAACACAGCAGGCTGGAAGAGGCAGTGGGGTGGTGAAAGGGAGAAGGCGGGCCACACCAAACAGGTCAGCAACTGTACCCCGGAGCACCCCCTTGCAGCAATCTCCCTTGCCAAGGGGTAAGTGTTCCGCAGTCTGGCGCTCTTTTAAGAAAAGTGTGGATGATTAAAGAATTGGCATTTGCAAACTGTGCTGTACCAAAATGAGCATGTGCATGAACACTAGCAACCTCACCACCACCAGCATGATCTGCCACATGGCATCAAAGCACCCTAATAGGTGGGCCGAACGCCTGGGTCCACAATCAGTGTCTGCAGATGCCTCCTGCCCTGCACCTGGACCTTTGCAAGCATCATCAGCTAGCACATCCACTTCTATGTCCCATGGCAGCATACAGATTTTCATACCCCAGGCATTTGAATGAAAGCGCAAATACCCAGCCACCTTCTACAGGCCATAGCACTAAATGCGCACCTTTCCAAATTGCTGGCCCTAGAAATGTTGCCATTTAGTCTTGTGGACACTGAGGCTTTCCACAGCCTGATGGCGGCGGCCATCCCTCATTACTCAGTCCCCAGCCACCACTATTTTTCCCGGTGTGCTGTTCCCGCCTTACACCAGCATGTGTCCTGTAACATCACCCGTACCCTTACCAACGCAGTTATTGGGAAGGTCCACCTCCTCCACCTCCTCCTCAACTTTCACCTCTGAATTCTCATCTTGCAGCACCATTCAGCCATCAGTCAGTAGCTGGAAGCAGTGTAGCACTGCAGTGGGAAGGTGGCAATAGGCCGCGCTGAAACTTATTTGCTTAGGTGACAAACAGCACACCGCCGCAGAGCTGTGACAGGGTATAAAGGGCCAGACTGATCTGTGGCTCTCGCCACTCAGCCTACAACCAGGCATGGTTGTGTCTGATAATGGCTGTAACTTGGTGGTGGCTTTGGAGCTCGGCAAGCTCACACACTTACCATGCCTAGCCCACGTGTTCAACTTAGTGGTTCAGCGGTTTCTCAAAACCTACCCCAATTTGCCTGAGCTACAGGTGAAGGTGCACTGCATCTGTGCCCATTTCCGAAAGTAATCTACAGTTTCCGCCGGTCTGGCAACACTGCGCCAGCGCTTGGAATTGCCAGCTCACCGACATGAGCACAAAATGTAACTCCACGTTCCACATGTTGGCCAGGCTTTGTGAGCAGCAGAGGGCAGTAGTGGAATGCCAGCTGCAGCATGGTCGTCGCCTTTCCAGTCATCTTTCGCTCTTCACAAGCGATGAGTGAGCATTGATGTTTGACCTCTGTGAGGTTTTACGCAACTTTGAGCAATCAACACAGATGGTGAACGGCGATGCCGCTATTATCAGCGTAACCATCCCACTTCTGTGTCTACAGAAGCGCTCGCTGCTCACAATGAAGGCAGACACTTTGCATGTGGAAGAGTTGGAAAAGGGGGAAGGCAGTACGCAGGGTGATAGCCAGACCACCCTCAGTTTGTCTTCTCAGCTCGAATTGGATGATGAGGTTGCGGAGGAGGAACAGGAGACGGTTGCCTCTGCTACAGAGGGTAGTATCCATAGCAGGTTTATTCAGGGCCGGACTGGCCTACCAGGATACCGGGAACATTCCCATTAGGCCGGTGGCCCTGACTGCCGCACGGCCGGCCGTGCAACAGCGAGGAGGCCGATGCTCCTTGGCCGGTGCAGTAACAGAGGAGCCCATCCCTCCCAACAGCAGGCTCTGGCACAAACATTGCCCAGAGCCTGACTCCTCCCACACATGTGACTGATCACATGATCTTGACATCACGGAAGGTTTTTAGCCTGGTAGCTGCTGCTTGTGTGGAGCTGTCATCCAGCTGTTCAGGGCTGTCAGGTAAGAGGCTGACGAGGTCTTGAGGTCTAGTAGCCACACTGATGCTTCTAATGAAAATACTTCAATAGCAGCATCGAGAATGCACAGGCTTAGGCTAGGGGCACAATTATATAATCAAATGATCAGCCACATTCAGCAGTCCTACCATACTGACAATGCCTGAAAAAAATCCAACCTGAGAGATCAAACTTTTGGCAGACATTTTCTATCATTGATCACAAATGATCCTGATCGCATATAAATTCTCAACCCTAGCCAGCCAAAATTATCAACAGCTTTAGGCCTCATGCACACGGACGTTTTTTTTCACGGTCCGCAAAACGGGGTTCCGTTGGTCCGTGATCCGTGACCGTTTTTCCGTCCGTGGGTCTTCCTTGATTTTTGGAGGATCCACGGACATGAAAAAAAAGTCATTTTGGTGTCCGCCTGGCCGTGCGGAGCCAAACGGATCCGTCCTGAATTACAATGCAAGTCAATGGGGACGGATCCGTTTGATGTTGACACAATATGGTGCCATTTCAAACGGATCCGTCCCCATTGACTTTCAATGTAAAGTCTGGAGTTCTGTTATACCATCGGATTGGAGTTTTCTCCAATCCGATGGTATATTTTAACTTGTAGCGTCCCCATCACCATGGGAACGCCTCTATGTTAGAATATACTGTCGGATATGAGCTACATCGTGAAACTCATTTCCGACAGTATATTCTAACACAGAGGCGTTCCCATGGTGATGGAGACGCTTCAGGTTAGAATATACAAAAAAACTGTGTACATGACTGTCCCCTGCTGCCTGGCAGGTGCTGCCAGGCAGCAGGGGGCAGACCCCCCCCCCCCCTGTTTTTAACTCATTGGTGGCCAGTGGGCCCCCCCTCCCCTGTTGTTAACTCGTTGGTGGCCAGTGTGCGCACCCCCCTCCCTCCCTCCCTCTATTGTTTGAATACATTGGGGCCAGTGTGCGCGCGCCCCCCCAACCCCCCCTCCCTCCCTCCCTCTATTGTTTTAATACATTGGGGCCAGTGTGCGCGCGCCCCCCCAACCCCCCCCCCCCCCCTCCCTCCCTCTATTGTAATCATCATCGGTGGCAGCGGAGTGGAAGATTTTCATACTTACCTGGCTGCTGGCTGCTGCGATCTCTGTGTCCGGCCGGGAGCTCCTCCTACTGGTAAGTGACAGGTCTGTGCGGCGCATTGCTGTCACTTACCAGTAGGAGGAGCTCCCGGCCGGACGCAGACATCGCAGCAGCCAGCAGCCAGGTAAGTATGAAAATCTTCCACTCCGCTGCCACCGATGATGATTACAATAGAGGGAGGGAGGGGGGGGGGGTTGGGGGGGCGCGCGCACACTGGCCCCAATGTATTCAAACAATAGAGGGAGGGAGGGGGGGTTGGGGGGGTGCGCACACTGGCCCCAATGTATTCAAACAATAGAGGGAGGGAGGGGGGGTTGGGGGGGCGCGCGCACACTGGCCCCAATGTATTAAAACAATAGAGGGAGGGAGGGAGGGAGGGGGGTGCGCACATTGGCCACCAACGAGTTAACAACAGGGGGGGGGGGGGCCGCACAATGATATTCAAACTGGGGAGGGGGGGGGGTCTGCCCCCTGCTGCCTGGCAGCCCTGATCTCTTACAGGGGGATATGATGGGGTTAATTGTACTATCATATCCCCCTGTAAGAGATCGGGTGCTGCCAGGCAGCAGGGGGCAGTCTTGTACAAAGTTTGCAGTGTATTCTAACTAGAAGCGTCCCCATCACCATGGGAACGCTTCTGTGTTAGAATATACTGTCGGAAATGAGTTTTCACGAAGTGAAAACTTAGATCAGAAAAAGCTTTTATGCAGACGGATCTTCAGATCCGTCTGTATGAAAGCAACCTACGGCCACGGATCACGGACACGGATGCCAATCTTGTGTGCATCCGTGTTCTTTCACGGACCCATTGACTTGAATGGGCCCGTGAACCGTTGGCCGTGAAAAAAATAGGACAGGTCATATTTTTTTCACGGCCAGGAAACACGGCTCACGGATGCGGCTGCCAAACGGTGCATTTTCCGATTTTTCCACGGACCCATTGAAAGTCAATGGGTCCGTGAAAAAAAACGGAAAACGGCACAACGGCCACGGATGCACACAACGGTCGTGTGCATGAGGCCTTAAAAGGTTGATGACTGGGCCCGGTGTTCTGCCAGATTCCTTTACCTGGCAGAATGCTATTCCCAGAAGTGACGCGGCCGCACTGGAATCAGCTGGAGGAGGGTGTGTGTGGATCTGCGCAAGCACTGATCCACTGGATTCGTAAAAATAATTGCACCGCTGCGAATGCGCACACGCGGACACATCATCTGGAGCAGTTCAGCCTCTCCACATAGCAGAGGTGATTGCAGGATATTGGGGTGGTGAGGTCACCACATAGCAGAGCTGAGTGCGTTCCCTGAGTGCGCACGTACGATGTACGGTTTCGCAAATGCAAATTAAGTAGTTGCTTCTCCCGCAGCAGTGCAATTATTTTTACGAATCCAGTGGATCTGCGCTTGCGGGTATAGCATTCTGCCAAGGTGTAGGAATCTGGCAGAACACCGGCTGTGTCAGGGCTGTAGGAACCGGCTGCGCTGTATGTCTGTGCGTTATGTAGCGGAGGCTCGGACGCGCTGCATCTTGCTTGCATTATGCGTTTATAGTGACTTCATAATTCTTGCAGTGTCAATCCGTGTGGAGTCCGCTTAGACAATCGCCGGCTATAGCGGGACAGCGCTGAGTGGTCCACCACTGTCTGCCAAGACAAATACGGGCCTCATTCTGGAGATCGCTGGGGGAGTCCCATCCTGTGGATAGGGGATACATTTTTAATTACTAGATAACCCCTTTAAAGTCATACAAGTCTGTCACACTACAATACTACATTTATAAAAAATTTCCTTCCTCTGTGGCCCCATATAGTACAGGCCCCCCATGTGCCCCCATATAGTACAGCCCCCCTGTGCCCCCATATAGTACAGACCCCCTTCTGTGCCCCCAGATAGTACAGACTCCCCCTTTGTGCCCCCATATAGTACAGACCCAACCTCTGTGCCCCCAGATAGTACAGACTGCCCTTTGTGCCACCATATAGTACAGGCTATCCCTTTGTGTCGCCATATAGTATAGGCCCCCCTCTATGCCACCAAATAGTAAAGACACCCCCCCCCCCTCTGTGGGGCTGGTATGCAACTTTGTGGGGATGGTTTTTATCCCCAGTCCGGACCTGGGTTTATTCCATCGGTTCAGCGTGGATGGTCCGAAGAGGAAGAAGAGGATGAGGAGATTGAGAGTCATCCTCCTGATGAGGACAGCAAAGTCTTGTCTGTTGGGACTCTTTCACACATGGCTGACTTTATGTTATGCTGCCTTTCCCGTGACCATCGCATTATACGCATTTTGGCCAACATTGATTACTGGTTGTTCACCCTTCTCGACCCCCACTACAAAGAGAACTTCTCATCTCTCATTCCTGTGGTGGAGAGAACTAGCAAAATGGTGCAATACCAGAAGGTCCTTGTGGAAAAATTGCTCCCAAAATTTCCATCTGACAACGCTGGCGACAGAGTATGTAGTTCCTTGGCCAACTGAGGAGAGGAGACGAGAAGAACACACAGCAGTTCCAACAGAGGCAGGGCAACACTCTCCAAGGCCTGGGACAGTTTCATGACACCCCGCCAGCACCCTCACCCTGATTCGCGGCCTAGTGTCACAAGTAGGGAACAGTTTTGGAAGATGGTGAAGGAGTACATAGCCGACCGTGTCAGCATCCTCAGTGATCCCTCTGTGCCCTACAACTGTTGGGTGTCCAAGCTGGACACGTGGCACGAACTAGCGCTCTACACCTTGGAGGTGCTGGCCTGCCCTGCCGCCAGCGTTTTGTCAGAACGGGTATTTAGTGCTGCTGGGGGCATAATAACTGATAAGCGCATCCAGCTGTCAACTAAAAAATGCTGACAGTTTGACTCTTATGTTCATAATAATGAACAAGGCCTGGATTGCACCTGACTTCTCTACTCCATCAGAGGAAAGCGGCTGAACATAAAGGCACTTTAAATTTGGCTCTTATGGTGTATTGAATACACTGTATTCCCATGCACCGCTTCCACCACAATAAAGGGTATATCGTTCAATATTCCTTTTCTTGTCCTCCTCCTCCATCATATCAACAGGCTTATTAGGCTGCCCTCACCCCTAATTTTTATTGGGTCACTAGCAAGCCCTCGTCCATAATGTTTTAGATGGTCAGATCAGCAGCAGGCCCTCGCCCCTAATGTTTTAGATGGTCAGCTCAGCAGCAGGCACTTGCCCCTAATGTTTTAAATGGTCAGATCAGCAGCAGGCCCTCGCCCCTAATGTTTTAGATGGTCAGCTCAGCAGCATACCCTCATTCCTAATGTTTTAGATGGTCGGTCAGATCAGCAGCAGGCACTCGCCCCTAATGTTTTAGATGGTCAGATCAGCAGTAGGCCGTCGTCCCTTATGTTTTAGAGGGTCAGCTCAGCAGCAAACCCTCACCCCTAATGTTTTAGATGGTCACCATCAGGCCCTTGCTCCTAATGTTTTTGAGGGTCACCAGCAGGCCATCAATCATAATTTATTAAGGGTGTGTATAATGCCCTCCTTTATGTGATATACTGGTTGTATCGGAGTGCCTCTTCCTTGTAATTTTTGACAACACTTGCACTTTATATACAAGCAAGTAAATATACAGGAAAGAATTCTTTCCTAAAATTTTTTTCCTCTAAAATCGATTTTATCTTTGGTTTTGTGCATATTATTGTCAGTCTGTAAAGGTGGCGTACTACTCGGACAACATCGTTCCCTGCAGCGACCTGGGAGTCCAAGATGCATCCAGACATCTTCCCCATGCTGTTACCAAACCATTTCAGTGGTGTTTCCATTAGTTTCTGACCTTTTCCTGTGAACCAGACACCCTCCCCTCTTCAGAGCAGGGGGTGCCTGGTTAAATGCTCAGGTTCTCCCATTGACTTCCATTGTGTTCTGGTGCTCTGTAGAGCACCCGAGCACTTTGGTGCTCAATCAACACTAGTCAAGACAGAAAGAGATGTATTAAGACAGTTGTCCATACAATAATCACTCCACTTGAGAATCTGTCTTGATTGCCAGTCAATGTTAGGATTATGTTTGTTCAACCATGGTAAACCCAGAACCAACGGAGCAGGCAGACCCTCCAGCACAAAACACGAAAGGGATTCCTGATGAAAATCACCCACATGTCCTGCACCACCTGTGACAAACATCTCTAAGAAAGTGGTGTGGAGTCTATTGCAAATACCGAAATATTTTTTACTAATGCACTTGTAGTCAACCCATGCAACTGACCATTAACTAGGTTAACCCCTGCCCCACTGTCCATAAACACCTTCATTCCCACAGTTTTAGACTCTAGCGCCACCTTGGCAGACAGGAGAAATTGGGTACTCCCAGTACATCACAAAAGTAAGTTTTCAGAGTCCCCACCCAAACCACCAAGAGTAAGATGGGAATTAAACGTCTTTTTTTTGTTTTCACCTTGACGCTGAACGTAAGGACAAATATTAACAAAATGTCCCCTTTTTCCACAAAAAAAACATACTCCCTTCTTAACACTCTTGCAAGCAGGCCCAGGGCAGTGGCGTACCGCCAATATAGGCAGACCACGCCGCTGCTATGGGGCCCGCGGCACAGGGGGGCCCGGAGCGCACGGAAGGCCCCGCCCCCTCTGTTTGCTCTGCACACTTAGTTAATGAGTTAATATGCGGCGCTTAGTTAATGAGTTAATATGCGGCGCAGCGGCTCTTGTGTGTTCTTCTGAACTGCTGATTGGCCAGTGTATTGCTGGGATGGCATAGGCAGCAGGAGCGGGCGCCGCAAACTACACACAGAGCAGCTACTCAGGGAGCGTATTATCCTTCCTTGCTGCCCGCCTGGCTGAAGACTGGTCGTCTGCCCTGCTGACAGCAAGTGCAGTGGCACTAGTAAGTGCAGCCCCCAGCCCAGATTAAAGGACCGCGGTCCGCTCATAGAGGACAGTCTGCTTTCCTTCTACTCTGTTCTTTATAAGCCTCCCCCCTGAGTCCTTTATGAGTCCCCACCAACCCCTAATGCCCCCCAAAATGCCCGGGGGGGAATAAGAGGATAACACACTGTCCTCTATGAGCCCCCCAGGTCCTCTATGAGCCCCCCAACCCCTAATGTCCCCCAAAATGCACGGGGGGAGGAGTAGGAGGAAAGCACACTGTCCTTTATGAGCCTCCCCCCCCGAGTCCTCTATGAGCCCCCCAACCCCTAAAGCCCCCCAATTCCCCCGAAATCCCGGGGGGTGGGGAGAGTAGGAGGAAAGCACGCTGTCCTCTATGAGCCTCCCCCGAGTCCTCTATGAGCTCCCCAACCCCTAATGCCCCCCCCAAATGCCCAGTGGGGGGAGGAGTAGGAGGAAAGCACACTGTCCTGAGCATTTTGGGGGGCATTAGGGGGTTAGAGGGGCTTGTAGAGGACTTGGGGGGGGGGGGGCAGTGGGAAGGCTCATAGAGGACAGTGTACCAGTCATTTGGGGGGCATTAGGGGTTGGATAACCCCTCTAACTCCTTGCTGCTGATACTGAGTGTGCACATAGCCACCAATCATATTCCCCCAACCCACCCACCCCCAAACACATCAGTCACCTTTGGGGGGTGGAATGGGTGGCTATGTGCACACTTTGCATCAGCAGCAAGGAGTTAAAGGGGTTGTGGCATACTGCAACTGTTTAGGATAAGAGAAGTGATGACAAAATGGCGCTGGTAGCAAAGGGGTTAAGATGTGGGGGATGGCCTACGACTGGCTTTAGCACAGTGGACACAGGCAGGAGGAGCAATGTGTATGTGGGCTTCTGCCCTGCACTCGTTCAGCTGTGCTCGCATACATATCGCACCCTGTGTCCACTGTCCTGTGCCCATTCTGCTAAAGCCTGACATAGCCTATCTATGCCCGGCTTTACCAAAGACAGGCAGGAGCAGTGATGTGATTATATTTATTGTATGTATGTGTGTGTCTGTCCCTGTCCCTGTGTCTGTGTCACCATCATCGTGCCCACAGTGTTCCTATGTCTTGACGCAGCTGCTTCAGGACGTTCTGTGCGGGAGAAGGTAAAGAAGAGGGAAGAGGAGGCAGAGACGCCAGCATAGAGTCCCTGGGAGAAGCACAGGGAGGCACACTAAGGACACAGGTAACACTACCATATGGTCTACACTAGTATTATCTGTGGTTTTACATAGGACTGCAGGTAACACTACTACATTTTCGGTAATCAGAGAGCTATCACTGTGTTATCTGTATTCAGAGATCTATCACTGTGTTATTTGTGGTGTTACATAGGACTACAGGTGACATCTACTACATTATCTGTACTCAGAGAGTTATCACTGTGTTATTTGTAATGTTACATAGGACTGCAGATAAAACTTTTATGGAATATCCACAGGAGTCCCATAGAATCAGATACCACAGGGCTTTGTTCCTACGGCATTCCCTTTGCCGCAAAACTGACATGTGCCCTTCATTCTCTGGGTCAGTACGAATACGTACGAACGTATGTATACATTTCTTTATTGGCAAATGGGAGTGTGGTGGGAGAGGAGTCAGAACAGAAGGTGGGATGGGCCAGGGATGGGTAGTGGGCGGGGTTGGGGGGCCCAATTCAGATTCTTGCTATGGGGCCCAGTGATTTCTATGTACGCCCCTGGCCCAGGGGTAGCTCGACCTAACTGCATTGGTTCATTACCAGGCATAAACTCAGGAGTCTCTCCACCCAAGGTGTCAGAGGAAGCTGCCATGTTATCTCATAGTTCCTCCTGAGAATGAGGGACCTTAGATCTTTCTCTCTCAGGTGTCTATCCATACGTACAGCAAGGGACATAGCTGCTTCCAATGACTCAGGATTTTCGTGAAAGGCCAACGCATTCTGTAGCCTCTTGGATAATCCCTGATAGAATTGGCTACGGAGAGCTGGATCATTTCACTCTGTATCCGTAGCCCGTCTCCTAAATTCAGAGCAGAACGCTTTCACTGCCGTAACCACGTAACTTGGTCTCGTCCAGGGAGATTTAATTCAGGTTGTCGTAGATAAGACCTAGCGCTCAGAAAAATTCATCTACCGACCGGAGGGACTGTTATCTGGTCGGTAGAGAAAAAGCCCAAGATTGAGCGTCCCCTTTAAGCAACGACATGATAATACCCACTCTTTGATTCTCATCCCCAGATGAGAGCCGACATAACTTAAAGTGCAATATACACGATTCTCTGAACCAAATGAAATTATCGCTTCCCCAAAAAAATCTGTCCGGAAGTGCAACCTTAGTTTCAGGACAGGCCTGGTAACTACTACCGGCACCAGCAACCTCCTGTAATCTCTGGATCTGTGGGGGGAGGTCAGCTACTTCTATAGACAGACTCTGCAATTGTCCAGCCAGTGCAGCGATTGGATCCATAGCCTCACTTACTCAAACAAAAATGACGTTTTTCGGCAGTTGATAATGTCATGGCATGGTGTGGGTAAATAACTCCACTGCGACCACAAGAGGGAAGGGAAAAGGTACTATGCCTGAAAACTAGGAAAAGGGGGAAAGGTCACCATATAGTGAATCCCTACCCCGAGCCCTGACTACTATAAGTATGAACAGACCTTGATGGTTGGAATGTTTATACACTGGAACCTAGGGCCCAATCTGACCCTAAAGGGCCCTGGAAATAGTGTCAGAACAAGAGATGACCTGTTCATTCCCAGCTAGGAAAACACTTAACTCCAATGTATGCAGACGAGCAGGAACTCAGAGGAGAACCAGACACCAGCTCTTCATAACCAAAAAGGAGCTATCAACTGCATAGCATGATGGATGAGGCCAGACTAAATAGAGGAGTAGGAATGACCATTTAAGCTACACCTGAGACCAGAGGTGTGGTCATACCCAGCAACAACACAGAAGAGTGAAACCAGAAAGATTGTCAGATCATATCATGTGCAGAAAACAGCTCATAATGGGAGAATATACAATATAATACAAAGTTTCTTATGATTACTTGTACTATTGATTTATTCAATGTTTTGTGAACAACTGAATAGCTTAGGGCTCTTTCACACCTGAGTTCTTTTCTTCCGGCATAGAGTTCCGTTGTTGGGGCTCTATGCCGGAAGAATCCTGATCAGGATTATCCCAATGCATTCTGAATGGAGAGAAATCCGTTCAGGATGCATCAGGATGTCTTCAGTTCAGGACCAGAACGTTATCTGGCCGGAGAAAATACTGCAGCATGCTGCGCTTTTTGCTCCGGCCAAAAATCCTGAAGACTTGCCGCAAGGCCGGATCCGGAATTAATGCCCATTGAAAGGCATTGATCCGTATCCGACCTTAAGCTAAACGTCGTTTCGGCGCATTGCCGGATCCAACGTTTAGCTTTTTCTGAATGGTTACCATGGCTGCCGGGACGCTAAAGTCCTGGCAGCCATGGTAAAGTGTAGCGGGGAGCGGGGGAGCAGCATACTTACCGTCCGTGCAGCTCCCGGGGCGCTCCAGAGTGACGTCAGGGCGCCCCAATCGCATGGATCACGTGATCGCATGGCACGTCATCCATGCGCATGGGGCGCTCTGACGTCATTCTGGAGCGCCCCGGGAGCCGCATGGACTGTAAGTATACTGCTCCCCTGCTCCCCACTACTACTATGGCAACCAGGACTTTAATAGCGTCCTGGCTGCCATAGTAACACTGAAAGCATTTTGAAGACGGATCCGTCTTCAAATGCTTTCAGTTCACTTGTGTTTTTCCGGATCCGGCGTGTAATTCCGGCAAGTGGAGTACACGCCGGATCCGGACAACGCAAGTGTGAAAGAGGCCTTAAACAACTGATCTCCCCAGTCCTGCTTCTTAAACCCTGATGATCAACTTTTCTTACTGGGGAGCTTGCAGCCAATAATACATTTCCCTTAGGCCTCATGCACACGACCGTTGTTTTGGTCCGTATCTGAGCCGCAGTTTTTGCGGCTTGGATGCGGACCCATTCACTTCAATGGGGCCGCAAAAGATGCGGATAGCACTCTGTGTGCTGTCTGCATCCATTGCTCTGTTCCGAGGTCCGCAAACAAAATATAACATGTCCTATTCTTGTCCGTTTTGCGGACAAGAATAGGCAGTTATATCAATGGCTGTCTGTGCCGTTCCGCAAAACACACAACAGTCGTGTGCATGAGGCCTTAAAGTGATCACTGAAGAGAAAATGTATTCTATCTATCTATCAGAAACAGTGCCACTCATATTCATGGGTCAGTATTGCAATATAGACACATTTCCCTTGACAACAGGGAGTGCTCCTACAAACTCCTACCCCTCTAAGTCACTGTTAGGCCTGATGCACACAAACATATTTTCTTTCCGTGTCTATTCAGTTTTTTGCGGACCGTATATAGAATCATTCATTTCAATGGGTCCGCAAAAAAAAACGGAGTTACTACGTGTGCATTCCATTTCCGTATGTCCGTATCTCCTTTCCGCAAAAAAATAGAACATGTCTGTAACGGATCTCCTGGCACCCCGACCGGGTACCTCCATTGATGGATGCTCCTAGTGCTTCCCGAGGACTCCAAGCACTCCGCTCTACACCAAAACAACCACAGGAACCAGGAACAGGAACCACTCGGTTGGGGTCTCACTGTCCTCCACCCACGCTGGACCCAAGACCGGGCTTATGCTTCCAGTGGGTAAACCTCTCCTAAATCCAGAGAGCAGGAACAGCTCTTACAAGAGCTAGTAGTTATAGCCAGGGGAGTATAGCAAATCTTCAGCATATAGCAATCCCCAGTGTCGATCAGTTACCCAAGCACCAGCCTCAACATGATGAAGGGTAAAACAGGAACTCTCTTTATTGAAGATCAACTCAGTATATATACAGTTCAAGAAGTCTAACAACATAACGCAATCAACCATGAACAACATGCAGACATCTTCACCCCTCCATAATGAATGAATAGGGAGGGAGGAGACACATGTGATGGAATTATTTCCTGAGTGTATCATATGGTGATCTACTCATCTAGGAGTCGGCTGCTCTTATAATCAGCTATATTAATCCCACCACTAACACAATCAGTGGGAGTCTCACTGCAGAGTTAACCCTTTTTGTGTTGCTGGATCCACACCATGCACCTTTAATGGGCAATAGGAAATATGTGGCATATAAATTCCACACAAATCAGGGTTCATAGTTCCTTGTAACCCCAAAAGGTCTTAGGGGGTCTCCATAGTTCTCGGTCCATAATCTGTAGGAAGGAGGCTGGCCCTCAGGCTTCTCCAGCAGCCCTAGTGACGGTTCAGTCCGTCACAATGTCCTATTATTGTCCGCATTACGGACAAGGATAGTACTGTTCTATGAGGGGCTAGCTGTTCCGTTCTGCAAGATACGGAATGCAAACGGACGTCGTCCATATTTTTTGTGGGTCTGTTTTTTGAGGACCTCAAAATACTTACGGTCGTGTGCATGAGGTCTTAACCAGGCAGAGGTTCACCCTATTGACAAGGTGAATGGTAAAATCTCAGTTGTCATTTAATTCATACTTTTTCAGGAGGAATAACAGAGGAACTGCACCATGCATGATCCTCGGAAAAGATGCACCAATGTTGCTATATCATGTGGAGTTAAAGTATTTAATAAAGCAGACAAGTCTTTTATATAAAAGAGATAGTGCATACAGGACAACCTGCATCAGAGAACAAGTCACTGAATACATGCCAGGAAAACAGAGGAAATTATTGTTCTCAATGCACAAATGATCTATGTGTTAAATGGAGCAGGCAAAAAGTAAGAGCAATTATAATGACAAATACACAAATGTTCTGGTAATTTGGGTTCCTTGGTTACAGCGTCCCTATGGGAGCCACCTTTACAGCAGTCTCATCAGAGCATATGTAGCAAGGAGGAGCGTGTAAATACCACAACGTCTTCTCTCCTAATCACTGTTCCTGTAACATATATTAAATATGCAGCAGTGTGTCAAGTATTATGGATAATGTGAGGAGAATCACATCTGTATTATTCACAGAGCAGGATATGTCTCAGTTGCCCATAGCAACCAATAAGATGCCACCTTTCATTTTTCAGAGCTCCTTTGAAAAATGAAAGGATCAATCTGATTGGTTACTATGGGCAACTGAGACAGTTTTCCATTGCACTAAAGATAAGTGAACTGGGTTCATTATGAACTTTTACATTTTTCAGACAAAGCCAAACTTAATCGCGCCATTTTACTGCACATGTTGGCAGGAAAAAAGCACTAGGGAGGAAGAAGAAAGGTGCTCACATGACCTTGAGAGGAAATAGGTAGAGGGTTTGACCTGATTGGCTCCCAGGCAGACAGACAGCCTGGATGAGCCAATCAATGCTGCAGCAGGCAGGGAGGTGCCCCAGCAGAATGTCATTCTGTGCTGGGCTGTAAATGAGGGGGGTTGGTATACATCCCAACTTTTGAAAAGAAGGAAGAGGGATACTATGTGTGGCGTGCGAAGCAACAAATTCTTTCTGCAGTAGGCCACTCCTCTAACTCTGCCCAAAGCATAACTAAATATCTAATACCACCCAGTCCCCTAAATGCCCCCAAATAGTATTTTTCCCCCTATATGCTACCACACAGTATTTATGCCCATATTGCGTTCCCTTCACAGATTAAGCCCAGATATGTGCCTCCTTCACAGTAGTTATGCCCAGATATGTGCCCGCACAGTAGCGGTGCCCAGATATGTGCCCTCTCACAGTCGCAATGCCCAGATGTGCCCTCACAGTAGCAATGCCCAGATATGTGCCCCTTCACAGTAGCAATGGCCAGATATGTGCCCTCTCACAGTAGTTATGCCCACATATGTGCCCCTCACAGTAGTTATGCCCTGATATGTGTCCCTCACAATATTTATGCTCACATATGTGCTCCTTAAAGTTGTTATGCCCAGATGTGTGCCCCCTCACAGCAGCGATGCCCAGTTATGTGACCCCCCACAGTATTATGCCCAGTTTTATGCCCCCTTCACAGGAAGTAAAAGAACTAAATAAAAACAAACTCCACATACTCACCTGGTTTCTCTGATGATCTCCCCAGCAGCAGGATACACTCGGAGCTGCTGGTCTGTGTATGAGGAGGAGGAGCGCAGCTGTCTCCCGGCTGGCCCTGCCCCCTGCACAGACCAGCAGTGTGGAGCGCCGACAGGTGGAGGAATGATGAAGCAGGGAGTGCATGGCTCTCTGCTTCATCATTACAGGCAACTGTCTTTGCTTTCTATGGAAACAGAGACAGCTTTCTGAGATCGGGTCATACCTCTCCCTTACTGCGACCACAGGACAACCACTGATATCTGGGAGGTATGGATTGGGTCTTACAATGTCTGCCAGAAAACCCATCTTAGGAAATCAGGGCAGGGCCATAGCAAGGGGGAGAGAGGTGTGGCACACCCGCCGGGCAGTCTGTTTCTATGCTGAAGCAGGGAGTTGTCCACTCCCTGCTTCACTGTTCCACTGATCTCTGGTGCTCCTCAACAGCTGCATATTGTGCTGCTGGCTGTGTGGGAGGAGCGGTGAAAGCCCGGGAACCTGCCTCCTGAACAGCTACTGCTGTTGAGGGATGCAGAATGTGCCGTTCATCAGAAAAATAGGTAAGTATTTATGAGTTTTTTTTAATGGAGCTGGAGAGGGCACAGGGGGGCACAAGGAGGACATAACTACTGTGAAGGGGTGAAAAGGTGGGCATAAAGGGCATCTGTCAGCAGATTTGTACCTATGAAACTGGCTGACCTGTTGCATGTGCACTTGGCAGCTGAACACATCTGTGTTAGTCCCATGTTTATATGTGCTTGCAATGCTGAGCAAAATTTGGTTTTGACATATGCAAATGAGCCTCTAGGAGCAACAGGGGCATTGCCATTACACCTAGAAGCTCTGCTCTCTCTGCAACTGGCGCATCCTCTCCACTTTGATTGACAGAGCCAGGCAGTGAAAACATCATCACACCTGGTGCTGTCAATTAAAGTGCAGAAGGCGTGGCAGTTACAGAGAGATCTTTATTGGTAATTACTAATTTCATATGTGTAATTAAATTGTACTCGAGCACCCACAGTATTTGGCCATGCACTGCATCATTAAACATTATTTTTCTCAGCCAAATGGGCACATATGAACATGATACCAACACAGATGCCTTCAGCTGCCAAACACACATGCATGCACCAGGTCAGCCAGTTAGGTACAAATCTGCTGACAGATACCCTTTAACTACAGTGAAGGGGCACAAGAATGAGCATAAGTACTGTGAAGGAGCAATAAGGTGGGTATAACTACAGCAAAGGGGCACAAGGGTGGGCATAACTACTGTGTAGGGGCACAAAGGTGGGCATTAGTGTTGATCGAGCACCAAAGTGCTTGTGTGCTCTGGCCGAACACATCGGTATGCTGGAATGCTCTACCAAGCACCCGAGCATAATGGAAGTCAATGGGAGATGGCGTTGTTCATGACTCATGGTTTTATAGTCTTATGACAACAAGACTAGGAATCCAATAGATGGCGCTGTTCATAAGTAGTGTAGATCGCGAATTTTCCATGCAAATGGTTTTTCAGCTGAAAAACAAGGCAGATTCTGCTCATTTGCATGTCTTTCCCATATGGTCATGTTTATGCAAATTAGTTATTACATGACAAAACTGTATAGAAAGGTTATTGAATATTATTTTAGGACAATCAGAAAACTTTGTGTCACCCTAATAATACTACGTGTGTGTGGGCACTGCTTAATAGCATTATTACTCTATTACAAGCACTTGGTTGTCATATATAACTTTGCATTTGTGTATCTGCAAAATCCCTGTTGACAGGCCTATTAGGTGTCATTTATACATCCCGCCACTAGATGGGGATAAAGTTCAGGTCCTATATAAGCCTAGTAAGAGGGAGGAGATCAGATTAGAACAGATTAGTTCAGGTCAGTGGTTAGTGGAGATCAGTTCAGCTGAGACCACAGGTCAGTGTGAAGATCAGTGAGTATATTGACACTGAGAGAGTGAAAAGGTGCAGATCCAGCACTTCAGCTCTAAAGAAAAGTTTTAGTGCAGAAAGGGACAAGAGAAAAGGAAAGATTCCACTTCATGCAAAGGATAAAAGCCGTAAACCGGGCATAAAGGACCTTTGGGATATTTTAGGTGAAGGATACCACAGCCTCCGGCAACCTCACCAGAAGTACCACTGATATTGAAGTAACCCACTGCTCCAAAACCAAGAAAGCTGACAAGCCTACAACAGTGGATTTGCAGAATTACCTCTGTATCATCTAAAGACTGCATAACTGTACTGCTGCAACTGAAAGACATCTAAAGTAAAAGTTGTGAGTTGCATCTTACCACTGTCTACCTCATTATTACTACCTATGGTTGTACCACCATTAACGGTACTGGCGTCACGACAAAAACCATCAAGGGACTCAGCCGCAACAAGCACCCTAAGCACCCCTAACATCAAGGGCACCTCAACCACCATCTTGGCTGATGCTTCCTACCACAGAGCGTGCCCCGGAGGATTTCGTGCTGTCCACCTCAACACTTCTGCCAGCCCAGGGAGGCTATCTGATAACCGTGAGTAAACTGATGAACTGTGTGTTATACCATTTGACCCCTCATCGGTCTGCCGTGAACCACACGTGTCCCCTCTGCGACTGGCTGCATATTGATCTAAGTGCGCAGGTCCACCCAAGCCATCCAACAGATGTGAAGCAACTTTGAGGCTTACTGGCTCTCATTCAGATGAGAGCTGGTTTGGAATGTCTCATAGTGCACAAGGCTGCCATTGTAAGGTAAGCTGACTGTTATCTGTCTCATGGATAGATTGTTGGCTTCCACATACCTGGCTTTTGACATATAGCCTTTGTGTGGTTGTCTATTGTATGTCATAGATAATAGGAATCCAAGATGTATCCAGCCATCCTCTTAATGCTGTTTCCAAACCATTTTGATGGGGTTTCCATCAATTTCTAACCTATTTTTGTGAACCAGACACCCACTCTTCTTCAGAGCAGGGTGTGCCTGGTTTGATGTTCGGGTCTCCCATTGACTTTCATTGTATTAAATTGTACTCAAGCACCCGCAGTATTTGGCCGAGCACTGCAATGTGGCAAGCATAGCGATGCTCGAGCCGAACAGCAGTTCGGCCGAGCATGCTCGCTCAACACTAGTGGGCATAACTACTGTGAAGGGGCACAAAGGTGGGCGTTACTACTGTGAAGTAGCACAAATGTGGGCATAACTACTGTGAAGGGGCTACAAGGAGGACATAACTACTGTGAGGGAGCACAATGTGAGCATTTCTGCTGTAACCGAGACACAATGTAGGCATTAGTACTGTGAAGGAGGCACAATATGGGCATAACTACTGTGAGAAGGCACAATGTGGGCATTAGTTCTGTGTGGTAGCACTAAGGGTAAATGCCCTAGATTACCCTGTTATACATTGGGATAGCTTTGTCTTACAGGGCCAGCACAGTTCCCCCTGCTTGCGATTTCAAAGGGGCGGTTACCATTGCTTCTATCATGGAATACACAGCAGTACTAATTCTTTATGCTCTATCACCTCAGGGACCTTGTTCCATTTCCAGTAGACATCAGGCCAACACGCCAGCAACACCCTAGATGCGGTAGTTGTTTTTTTCATTTATTGCAAGGTATATTAGTACTGCTCTGTACTCCATGATCGATTTTATTAGGTAAGTGGGACTAGGTGAGTATAGTTATGCACTGTATATAATGTCATTGCATAATACCTTTGAGAGGACCCAGACAATAAAATCTTTTAGTTCTCCTCCCGGGTGGTCTACTTCTGAGTTTGGGCCCCGTAGAAGCCACTAAACCCTGCTTTCACTATGTCTACACCCTTGGTGTGAGCCCCATCTAGGGTCCACAGAGGACATCATTCAAGAACAGAGCCAAGGTCCTGGTCTAAAGGAATGCAGTGTATGTGATCTTAAAGATGTAAGAAAATGTCCTATGAAATCTTCAGGTACCTTGGCGGCTGAGATCTATTTCGAATGTGACATGACACAGTAAGCAGATTGTACATTCTTACATATTGCCTTTAGCAAATTACACATATTTCATGGGGATAGATGGCATCTGAATATATCATCGCTCCTTTCTAATGGTTGCTACTCCCTGAGTCCCATGTCATGGTTGGTAGAACGTCTGCTGACTTTCCTCACTGAGGACACACCACAAGCAGAGATACAGACATCCCAGACATCACGTGTGCTATATTTTCAGCAGATGACATAACACATAATAAAAACAAAAGGAACACTGTGCAGGGAATGTATGTTCCTCTCTTTAGCTTTATTATTGTAGAGAAGAAGGTCTGAATGCCACTTCTTGAAGGATTGTTGTCAGTATAGCCATGGGCTAAATGCACCGTATTGTGCTTTCCTGACTCCTTTTACTCCTAATTAGAGACATACTGAGCTGGGAAATCATCACCGTTCCTGCCATTGAAGTACCTCTGTCGTCTACTGGGTCGATAAACTTTGTTGGAGTCCAGATTGACTGGATGAGCAGCCAATAGGTAGCTTTGATGTGGAAATGAAGGTGTTCACTGCCATGGACAGTATACCTTACGTAAGATATGTATGCTAATCATTATGTACTGATATAACCAGTCCAGCAGGGGTACCCTGTTCAATCGTTAGATAACTAAATTTAATAAGAAATATGAGAATATACATATACACATACACACAGGGTTCTATACAGTTAATCCAAGGAGAGGCCAGAGTATGGTCAAATACACAGGGTAAAAGGTGGATAGAAGCGGGGGGCCAGGGAAGGAATCCCTAGCACTGATTCCCTAAGCTGGTCCTCTGCCCAGGGACGTCTCCTGGTGGTGGGGGCGCCCTGTCCACGTACCTAATCTCCAATTCCTGACTGTCCCTGGTGAGGTGAACGGTGGAGGGAGAAAGGTAATTCGTGGTGTCCTGACGGATAACTAGCACAAAATGAAAGAATTAGTTAAAGAGGTGTCCACTGCCCTCGTGGCATATCCAGGAGGTACAGGGCACACCAAGAGGATAAAATTATTAATATGAACAGACACACGCACAATTAAGCACAGATATATTGAAATAGATAACCTACAGCCCCGACGCGTTTCACCCATACCAGTGGGTTCATCAGGGGGTTATATGTACTGAGGTCCTGGAACCCTTGCCAGTGGTTATGGCCGTCCCAGTCCAATGATACGTGCGTAAATAAATACAAGAATAAATAATCCTTTATGACACGACAACAGACCCGGAATAGATAAATGATTGCCAAATGGCAATTTACATACGGTTACTCGGCGGCATGGTTAGTAAACTCGACTGCCTAGATACACACTGAGGTTGGCAATAGCAAAAGATCACGTACAGATCGTTGGTAAGGAGGCTCATGGATAAGAACATGGGTCTACCTAGCTGAAATGCACCAAAAAGGATAAAGGTGCCCCGGTTTATATCTCCCAAGATGCAGGGCTAGCCACCAAAGGGATACATGGTGTGGTCAGCAGTGTGGAGAAGTGGGTCTGAGGTGGTGACCACAGTGCCTGTGTCGTTCACAGCGCTTAGTGCGCTAATGAACAGTGAAATCGGCAGCTGAGCGCACATTCTAAACCTCAAGTCGGCTTGATTAGGGTGTGCCCAGGCACACCCGGCACACCCCGTGCGCATGCCTATGAAATGGAGTAATACTTTAGCAATCCAATGCTGCTCCTTCTCTGATGCCTCTGAGGTCCTCCACCGTTCTCTGTTCACTGGGCTCCAGTGATGATCTGTCGATACGGCATGAAACTTCTTCAGAAGTGACCTCAGTGGTGCTGACATGTCATCACTGAAGCCAGTGATTGGCTGGAGCTGTCATAGGTCAACACATCACGTCATTACTATTAAACAGAATCGGCAAGGGAACAGTGAAGTATGGGCATGGGAGCTTTTTATTATTTTATACCATTATAATCTGTTGATGAGAAATTTCACACTTTAAAGGGGCTTCCCACTGATATACTGTATGTTTGTAGCTGGAAACCCCAAAATCAACTATTTATTTATTAACTCACTTAACCACTTTACAGGAAGTCCATCAGTAGGACAAATATCTTTAAATTAAGACATTGTGCGATATTAGGGGTTAAATGTTTTGAGAAGAACATAAAAGCTTGTCACCCGTATGGTCAGCAACAGAGATAATGCTGTCAGTGCCTCCAAACAGCAAATTCCATGTGTGATAGGCTGGGATGATCATTACAGATTACTTCTAACCTTAACCAGAGGCATAACATGAAGATCTTGGACCTCAATTTTATATCTGTAGCAAGGTCCCTGACTTATAATACTGTCATCTCTTTAGGGCTCATTCAGATGAAGAATGTTCCCAAGTGGGTGCTGTTAAGAGTGCAGAAAGGACAGCACCCAGACTGGACATAGAGCCATTGTAGTAATGGACCAATTCACTGTTGGCCCATGTCTAAAAAAATCACAACATTCACCATCCAGCTCCAAGTTTTCTAAAAGAGTCTTTTAAAGGGGTTGTCCCTGGAAAAATATTCTCCATTTTTCAAACCTGAATACTTCTGTAATTGCATGTAAATAAGCATTTAGTATAGCCAATGTGTTATTCAATAAGATATGTATAGCACCATCTGCTGTTTGTTCTTTTCCTTATTTCTCTGCCCCCTCTTGCTGAGGTGGTCACAGATGCTTAGTTCCATCCTCCAACTGTCACCAGCCCCATCTTCTACTGGAACAGTTAGTGGGAGATAGCTGCAGCATAAAAGACATGCCCCATGAGCTGTGGTAGGAAGAAAGCCAGCTAGTAGTCAAGGGGTTCTTCGCTTCTCAGAGCATCCACATCGGCCGTTAACCGATGTAGTCGGACACCTGTCGTTCTAGGCTTTTTATACGGGGGTCCCTCTTCAAACACTGGAGAATGAAAGCCCTCATGGCACCTGCTCATCGCCCAGGAGAATGTCGTCCTCGGTCTCCTCCCCCCAGCCATGGACAACACCAGGGATCCCTGAAAAGTTTAAAGCCTGCTCTTCTTGTTCCTCCTCCTCCTCTCCCCTGCCACCATCCTCCTCCTCTTCAAATTCCTGCTGACTTGTCTCAGATGGGGTAGCGATTCTTCATCTTCCAGCTCCTGCTTTTCGACGGCTTGATCAATCACACGACGCAATGCACGCTCCAGAAAGAAGGCGTAAGGTACAATGTCACTGATGGCACCCTGGCTACGACTGGCCAGTTTGGTGATCTCATCAACTGGCTGCAGAAGTCTGCATACGTTGTGCATGAGCAGCCACTGGCACGGTGAAAAGAAACCAAGCTATCCAGAACCTGTCCTGCTGCAGAGTTTGTACAGGTAGTTGTTAACGGCATGTTTCTGCTGGAGCAGCCTATCAAGCATATACAAGGTGGAGTTCCAGCGTATCGGGCAGTCACAAATCAGACGTCTGACGGGCAAGTGGTGTCGCCGCTAAACGTCAGCAAGGCGAACCATGGCCGTGTAAGATCTTCTAAAATGGCCATTTTCCTGGCCTGCCACAAGACTTCCTGGACCCCGGGGTATTTGGCAACAAATCGCTGCATGACTAAATTTAGGATGTGTGTCATTTTGCCCTGTTTCAGCACACTCAGCAGATAGGCACCGTTGTCGCACACCACTCTACCAACTGTCAAATTGAGCGGGGTTAGCCACTGATTGGCTTGTGACCGCAGAGCTGAAAGCAGTGCAGGAACGGTGTGGCTCTCAGCTTCCAGGCACAACAGCCGCAGCACAGCATGGCAACGTCTCACCTGGCACGTCGAATAGGTTTTGGGGAGCTTGTGGGTGCAGCGGAAGAGGTGGTAGCAGTGGAAAAAGAGGAGATGGAGGATGGAGTAGAAGGAGAAGAAGAAGAGGCAGGCCTGCATGCAACCCATGGCGGTAACACCAAATCCACACGGGTGCCACGGTTACATGCTTGATGGCCGTCAGAAGGTTCACCCAGTGGGCAGTAAAAGTTATGTACCTTCCCTGCCTGTGTTTGCTAGACCACGTGTCTGTGGTCTCCGAGTCCACCAATTTATATGGCAGTAGTTGGCGGGCTAGCAGTTACGACAAGCCAGCGGTCAGCCGTTGGGCAAGAGGATTATCCGGAGTCATCATTTTTTAAGCTCGAACATTTGGGCCACGGAAGCCTGCCTTGTGCCAGATGAACGCGACAACGGCAAGGTGGAGTGGAGGACTAATGGGAGGAGAGAGGAGAAGAGGCAGGACATTGAGCGTGTGGCTTTGTGGGTTCTGACGGCATTGCTCCCTCTGGGCTCGGTGATGGGAGGCCAAGGTGTGTGCTGGGCTTACCGCGACTTATGCGTTGACAGCACAGGCTGAAAATGGCAACACTATTGTCAGCATCTGACTCGTTAAAAATAGCACACACTGCAGAGCCATGTGCCGGCATCCTGGGAGCGCAAGATGTGACCGTACATGGTGGATGGCTCGCTCCAGATAAATTTGCAGTCTTCTTTTTGCCTCCTTCTGCGAGTTCTGCCTGCTTCTCCTCCTTCTCCTCCCTATCTGCTGCTCCGTCTCTCCCTCTGAACTCACCTCCTCTTCCTCTGTTGTGGGCAACTGGGCACCCACGTGACGTTCATCGACACATCATCATCATCACCTTCACCACCACTGACATTAGAGATCTCAGATCTCAGAGTAGGCAGCAACAGTGGGGACCACCCTACTTGGGAACTGGGTACTGTCATCAGCAGCTGACACGTTAAAAAATGCACACACTGCAGAGCCATGTGCCGACGTCCTGCTTTTTGTCTCCTGTGCACTGTGAGTTCTGCCTGCTTCTCCTCTTTCTCCTCCCTATTTGCTGCTCCGTCTCTCTCCTCCTCTTCCTCTCTTGTGGGCACCCACGTGACGTCCATCGACACATCATCATCGTCACCTTCCCCACCACTGACATTAGAGATCTCAGATTAGGCAGCAACAGCAGGGATCACCCTCCTTGGGCTGATCTGGGTACTGTCGTCAGGCCGCTGTGTGGCGGCCATTGCTACCTTCTCTTCCTCATCCAATGCCAAGAATGGCTGTGCATCGGTAAGGTCTGGGAATGGATGGGAAAATAATTCCTCGGACTCAAGTGGAGGGGCTATGGTGGTGTCTTTGGGGGTGCACACAGCAGATAATGAGGAGGGTGCAGATAAAGAGGATGAGGAGGGTGCAGATGCGGAAGTGAGTGAGCCACTCAACCAACTCTGGTGTAGTGTTGAGCGGCATGTCCCATATTCGAATTCGCAAAATTTCGTGAATATTCGAAAGAATATTCGTAAAATATTCGCGAATATTCGAATTCGTTATTATTTCGCATATGCGATAATTCGAATTTTCGCATCGCATAATACATATGCTATGCAAAATTCGCATGTGCGCTAATGAAATCGCCTTACGAAGATTCGCAACTCAATTCAATCACTAATGTATGAATGCAAAGCCCTTTGCCTCTGTTCTGGGACAAGTGTAGATATTCGCCTGTGCGCTAATAAAATCGCCTTACGAAGATTCGCACCTCAATCACTTTCTAGGCAATGTGAGTAAGATCTGAGCTTTTGGACTTTTGGGAATCAATCAAGATACAGTGGGGGGTGATGACAGTAGTTGACAGAGTACAGATCAATGTAATCTGTAAGGTGGAAACTAAAATAAAAAATACGAATATTCGTAAATCGAATTTTACGAAGTTCGAAATATTCGCGAATATGGTGCTATACTATATGAATGCACAGGCCTTTGCCTTCTCTGTTCTGGGGACAAGTGTAGATATTCGCATGTGCGCTAATAAAATCGCCTTACGAAGATTCGCAACTCAATTCAATCACTAATGTATGAATGCAAAGCCCTTTGCCTCTGTTCTGGGACAAATGCTGATATTCGCCTGTGCGCTAATATAATCGCCTTACGAAGATTCGCACCTCAATCACTTTCTAGGCAATGTGAGTAAGATCTGAGCTTTTGGACCTTTGGGAAACAATCAATTATATGTGTACTGTAATTTTGTGGAAAAAAAAAAAAAAAAAAAAAACGAATATTCGTTTTTACGAATATATAGCACTAAAAAAATTTGCTTTTCGAATATTCGCGCTCAACACTACTCTGGTGCGTACTTTGACATAATCGCACGCACCTTCTCCAACTTCCCACTTAGGCTCCGGCCTGGTGCACCTGCCCGACCCCTACCACACCTGCAAAATGGCCTACCTCTTCCTCTGTGACAAAGTTCCTATAGAAGAGCAGTATTTGTGGAAGCAGGTATATTGCAGGCCTCAATCAGTTGTTAGTTGAAGCTGGTATATCACCCTCTAGCAGTAATTTTGTGGACGCATTTAAATGAAAACCTGTATCACTATTTTGTGGAAGCTGATATATGGAAGGCCTCAATCAGTTGTTACTTGAAGCAGGTATATCAAAACCCACAATCTGCATTTTGCGGACACAGGTATATGGAAAACCTCTATCACTATTTTGTGGAAGCTGATATATGGAAGGGTTCAATCAGTTGTTAGTTGAAACTGGTATATCACCCTCAAGCAGTAATTTTATGGATGCAGGTATATGCAAAACCTCCATCACTATTTTGTGGAAGCTGATATATGGCAGGCCTCAATCAGTTGTTAGTTGAAGCAGGCATATCAAAACCTGCAATCTGTATTTTGTGGACGCAGGTATATGGAAAACCTCTATCACTATTTTGTGGAAGCTGATATATGGCAGGCCTCAATCAGTAGTTAGTGGAAGCTGGTATATCACCCTGAAGCAGTAATTTTGTGGACGCAGGTATATGGAAAACCTCTATCACTATTTTGTGGAAGCTGATATATGGCAGGCCTTAATCAGTTGTTAGTTAAAGCAGGTATATCAAAACCCGCAATCTGTATTTTGTGGATGCAGGTATATGTAAAACCTCTATCAGTATTTTGTGGAAGCTGATATATGGAAGGCCTCAATCAGTTGTTAGTTGAAGCAGGTATATTAAAACCTGCAATCTGTATTTTGTGGACGCAGGTATATGGAAAACCTCTATCACTATTTTGTGGAAGCTGATATATGGAAGGCCTCAATCAGTTGTTAGTTGAAGCTGGTATATCACGTTCAAGCAGTAAATTTGTGGACGCAAGTATATGGAAAACCTCTATCACTATTTTGTGGAAGCTGATATATGGAAGGCCTCAATCAGTTGTTAGTTGAAGCAGGTATATTAAAACCTGCAATCTGTATTTTGTGGACGCAGGTATATGTAAAACCTCTATCACTATTTTGTGGAAGCTGATATATGGAAGGCCTCAATCAGTTGTTAGTTGAAGCTGGTATATCACGTTCAAGCAGTAAATTTGTGGACGCAAGTATATGGAAAACCTCTATCACTATTTTGTGGAAGCTGATATATGGCAGGCCTCAATCAGTTGTTAGTTGAAGTTGGTATATTACCCTCAAGCAGTATTTTTGTGGATGCAGGCATAGGGAATACCTCTATCACTATTTTGTGGAAGCTGATATATGGCAGGCCTTAATCAGTTGTTAGTTGAAGCAGGTATATCAAAACCCGCAATCTGTATTTTGTGGATGCAGGTATATGGAAAACCTCTATAACTATTTTGTGGAAGCTGATATATGGCAGGCCTCAATCAGTTGTTAGTTGAAGCTGGTATATCACCCTCAAGCAGTTATTTTGTGGTCACAGGTATATGGAAAACCTCAATCACAATTTTGTGGAAGCTGATAGATTGCAGCCCTCAATCAGTATTTTCTGGAGGCATACAAATGCACTATAATATACTTTCTATAAGTATATCATAAGTATATCACACCCCTCTGTGTATCACACTTATCGATAGCACAACGTTACCAGTCCTTAAAAGGACTTTTGAGGCCCTATTAGCTAGCGGTTGGATCGTGTTCTTTTATAGGGTTGGGGGTGTGTCCATTTGCTGAAATGTCTCAATTCGCTGTCCTGTCCCACCTGATGGATGTGTCATGGGTCAAAGTTCGGCGCAATGCAAAAGAATATGGTGCATGGACATAGCCATATGTTCGCATGTTCGGCCAAACCGCGAACGAGCAAAGTTCTCCACGAAACGACCACCGGGCGAACCGCAAGGCCATCTCTATTTATATCCTCTCTTTACAGCATTAACCTTCTTTAGGGTCCGGCCACAAAGTCAGGCTTCCTGATGCAATTTTTGGAGCCTCAATCGGGAGTGGATCATAAAAGTAGACAAAGTATAAAGGACTAGTTTTTTTTATTCACTCCAGATTTTGTCTTCCAAAACGGCATCAGGAATTCTGAATGTGTGGCCTCATCCCTACAAATGACATATTCACAAACCGACCCAACGGGTAATTTAAGGTGAGCCTCATACAGAAAGAAAATCATATTACCAGAGAACATTAATTCTTACCCACACTATGCATTAAAATGGGGATGCTGCCAGTCGGAGTTTATAGGCACTTAGCTGTGCAGCAGCGATAAGGGAGGTACGGCTGTGTTATAATATGCTCGTAAGTAATGCTCTGCACTATACAGGATCAGTGCTGTGTGGCCATGATAGAGGTTATTATTTGAGAAGTTTAATATGCAGCCTGCATAAAATGTAAGTCTTGGGCTGTATGGCGAGTGTTTGTATGCCGAGACGCCATGTCTTATCTATGGTGTTCATTCACACTTATCTACATAGTGATCGGTTAGTCAGAAATAGCTGGATAATGTCTAAATAATGACTTTTGTGTTCACAATGTATAAAGGACAAAATAAACTGATATAGCAGAGTCATGTTTGTCATCTAAAACAGCTTGTGATTTAAAGGGGTTGTGCACAATTTTTTAAGTTTCCCCTTACACCCAGCAGGACCTATGAAGGTAATTATATTTACCTGCTCTCTGCCTCTTGGTTCCTTCTTCCTGGGTCCCAGGCTATCTTCATTGCACTTCCTTCCCTGCATACTTCCTGCATAGATGGGGTCAAATTTGCTGCTGGAGGCCTAGGGTTGCCATCTGGGCGGTATTCCACTGGCCAGGCCAGTATTCCACTGGCCAGGCCGGTATTTTGCCTACATTGCCAGTGCCGGTATTTATTTATTTTCCTCAGACAACTTCAATGGTTCCTCAGTCAGCCACTTGGGAAGTAGAAGGAACAAAGTGCAGTACTAGCACAGGAGGAGAACCAGGGTGTGGGCATCTGTAACTGCTTAGGAGTCCCTGCTCTGACTCCATATATGGCTTAGGAGTCACTGATTAATGTCCATATATGGAGTCAGTGCTTCTGGGAGTCTCTGCTCTGACTCTATACATAGATTAGTCCATATATGAAGTCAGTACTTTTAAGATGAAGTGTTTATCCCCAAGCGCTGTCAGTATGCTTGGGGACACCCCTGTGTATTTAAGTTTTATTTAGCCTAGTTTCAAACTCATCACCATCTACATGAAATTGAAAATCTTATCTACTGAGCTATACAGCTCAATATTAATAAGTGATAGATCTATTCTGGCTAAAAACCTCAGTAGTAGTTTCCCATGTATCATGTATTCATATATAAAAACATTTAATGGCACAAAATAAATTTGCAATTATAAAAAAAAAATGTATTTACAAAAATTTTTACATATTTATACATAATAGATGGGAAACTTACTACTGAGGTTTTTATCCAGAATAGATCTACTATTTATTAACATTGAGCTGTATAGCTCAGTGTTTAACACTTTTGCCTTTATAGATGGTGGTGATAGGTTTTAAACCGGGCAGAACCATTAATATGATTAAATAACACTCCTTGTTAAGTCACACCCTCAAACCACACACCCCTTTTAACCTGTGTAAACTTGGACAGTATTTTTTGTTGGGAAAGGTGGCAACCCTAGCTGTAGCTAATGACTGGCCTCTGTGGTGACGTGCACCCAAGCGGCAAGTCACTGTTGATTTAGGTGCCCCTTGGGGATACGTAATCACTGAGACAACCTGAAATGAACCACAGTTATTGAGAGGTCCTGATATAGGCATAGCACAGCGTATAGGTTTCATCTAGTGTTCCTTTAAGTTTGTCTCTATCTGCCATCCACACAATTAAACAACTAATAAAAATTTGGTTAGTAATTAGTCTTGAGTACTGCATATTGTTTAGATTCTAAATTGCAATAAACGGTTAACGTGTTTAGATCTATAGCTTTGCAAAGCAGATGCTAAGCATTTTCACCTTAAAGACGTGTGTAGTTCTAGTGCTTTGTACTCCCAAATTAGGCATAACTAAAGCGGGTTAAATTGGCAGACAGATGGCATAATACACTAAGTATGAAGTGCGATGCTACAGCACAATGTGTACATTACTCTGGATAGGAATAGTATGTGATAAACTAGCATTCACCTTATAAAGCTTGTCATACCATATTTGATGAAGAGAGAGTATGGCACTGGGGAGTAGACAGTGCACATGTGCAGTGAGCCGGCCAGCAGGGGAGGGTGTGCACGGCTGGAAAGGATAGGAGTGGTGAAGGTGGCAACGTTGGTGGTTGTAGTCCTCCCAGTGGTTAATCCCTTCTCCAGCGGTCCCCCAGGGCCAGGATGCAGTGATAGCAGGGGTGCAAATCTCCTTCCCCTTTATGACATTGAATTTTGGGGTCTCCTGTCAAGAGTGGTGTCTCCTAGACAGCTTGTCTGGCTTACAAACCAGAAGCGGCATGTACATCGTTTCCCTTTGCTTGCTTGCTTGCTTGCTAGCAACTTCCATAGCCAGGAGAGAGTGGGGCAAGCCCACTACCTGACAACTGTTAATAAGACTGCCAGTTACCAATTTGTTACCTATACATAGTATTTTGAAATACAGAGTGAATAGATAATCATCAGAGTAAACATTTTAAAGAGAGTCTATCAGCTGCGAACCCCCCCCACCAAACTAGAGTAAGCAGTGTATACTGTAAGTGCCACCAAGTCTGGTTATGTAATTTTTATTTTCAAACTCACCTGTATTCCGACAATATGCTCCCATAAACCAGCAGTAAAATGCATTGAGAGGACTCCTGAGCTCATGCCCATAATGGAGAGAACTCAAAGATGAGTCCCTTTAATGCATTTTACTGCTGGTTTGTTGGAGCATAGAATAAGATGCAAGTAAACATGAAGATAAAAATTACATAACTGGACTCAGCACCACTTACATAATACACCGATTACTCTAATTTGTTGGCTGTTTTGGAGCTGACAGATTACCGTTAACAGCTTTAGTAGTAAACCATAACATTAACCCTTTAGCAGTGAACCAGGAGGTCAGTGCACATGGAACGGTTTTTGTAGCCGGCCAGCTAAGACTTGTTCTAGGTTGCTAGTATAGCTTATATGTGTATACAGCTAGACCTGCCAATAGCCTTAATACAGTTCCAATGTTTATGTGTTAAAGACAAAAGCAGAGTTATTTACTGTGACATTATGTTTTGGATGTCATATAATTGTTATATTTTGTGTTCACAGAAGCAGAATAAGATAATATGCCTTTAAGATTAATTTTGTAATGTAAGGTAAGCTCAGTGACATTTCACCAATCACAGCCAGTCTCACACACAGCCTGTCTGGAAATTCCCCCAGCTCCTGCTGCTAGAATCATTATTCATCAGAGACAGAAGCTGAAGAGACATTTACTCCACTGAGATGCGAGTTTTACGGGAACAAGAGGCCAATATAGGTATTTAAAACAAGTTATATAATGTTCATATTGTTAGTATTGTGTTTAGAACTATATACTGAACTATATATATATATATATATATATAAATGTGTGTGTGTTTATTTACAAATTGCAAGCTACAGTTGCAAACTGTGAACTACTACAAATACCATACAAACATATTGCAATCCAAATTGCATACGACCATACCAGATCATACTCAACCAATCTGCAAATAGTCACTGCTAACTGCATACTGCAAGTAGAACTATTAGTTAGACCTCAGATATACCTCTCAGAGAGATCATAAAGTGCTTAAATGACTTAAAGTCACAGTACAGAAACTGAAGTGAGAAATATATCCACCATTTTATCTTGAATGACAAGATTGAACAGTTGAACCACCATCTTAAGCATACCGCCATTTTGTGATATCTTTTCAACACGTGTTTTGTACATGGACTATCTGCTGCAAAGGTGGCAGTGTTATATATGAAGAAAAGTTGAAGTTAATAAAGAAATGATTTGAAGCATTTGGTGTGCTCTTTAACCTCTTAAGGACATAGGGCATACAGGTATGCCCTGATGTCCTGGTACTTAAGGACACAGGGTGTACATGTACGCTCTGTGTATTTTCGATCACCGCCGCGCGGCGGGCGGCGATCGGAACCCCGTGCCTGCTCAACCATTTATGTGATCACAGAAAACCGTCAATTCAGACCTGCGGTTTTCTGCGTTTCCGGGTTATTCTGCGTTTCCGGGTTATTTGTCATCTCTGAAGACCCGATAACCCGGAACAGGATGGTGATGGTGGTGTGATTTCACCCCACCAATCACCATCCAGCGATCCTAAGTGGTGATGGTGACATTACCACTCAGGATCGCTTCTGATTGGTCTGTGGGCGGTCTGGCGGCAGATTTAAAAGAGGCAGGCGCTCCTCTCCTCCTACTTTTGTGTTCCGGAGCCGGAGGAGAGAGGAGCTGCCTGCACGTGTCCGCCATCGCTGCCAGCTGATCTGTGCCCCCAGGACCCGATCTGTGCCCCCAGCACCCCCCATCAGGTACATAGGGACAGCATAGGGAAAGTTTGGGTTAGGCAGGGAAAAAAAAGGGAAAGTTAGTTTGTGAAGTTTTATTGCATCACCCTAAGTTAGGGTGTCTGGGGTCCACAGCACAGCTGTGTGACCCTAGACCCCCCAGGGGTGCTGCCGCTTGCCCCCCCTGCCCCCCATACACTTTTTTGGGGTGCATTTTTGTTTTTTGTGTACGCTGACTGTGGCCGGCACTCTTAGCGTCCGGCCACTGTTAGCGCATCACACACCCCACCGCTGATCAACTTCGGACGCTTGATCAGCGGCTTTGATTTTTTTCCCCACATTTTCTTGCCCTTTTTTTTAGTTTTGAATAATTATTTTCTGTTAGTTTTAGGGTTAAGTTGGCGAACACCCGTGCCCCCACACAAACGCACACCAAATAAAGATTTACACACACGCACATATACACAAAGACACACACTCCCCTATGGCGCGCCAGACGTTCTCGGCAAAGGAGGCATACGCCCAGCTTGCCTCCGACTCCGAGAGTCCCAGTGAGGACGAGGATGACCCCACATTCCTGTTGTCATCCGCGTCCTCCTCATCATCTAGCAATGATGATGAGCCCCCAAGGCCGCGGAGACGCCGCCAGGTAAAGCAAGGGGACCGCCATGTTAGGGACCCTGTGGCCCACACTAGTACGAGCAGCTCTGGGGCTCGTACTGGTTTCCCGGCCCACCAGTTAAATCCACCGGAGCACCCTGCCCGTGAACTTGTCTGGTGTAGCCCAGAGCGATACGAGCCCGTGATTTTCTGATTTTGTAGGCCAATCAGGAATCCACATTTCCACAGTGGGCTACACTGAATATTACTTTTTTTGTCATTTTTTCAGTGACCCACTGGTAAATCTGATGGTGGAGCAGACGAATCTGTACAACAGTTCTTCGCTCAACACTAGACGCCGGTCAGTGCAGCCAAAATGAGGACATTTTGGGGCCTCGTGCTGCATATGGGCCTGGTCAAGAAACCCAGTGTCAGGCTGTACTGGAGTGGGGACGTCCTATACCAGACCCCACTTTACAGTACGGCCATGACACGCTCCCGGTTTGAGGCCATCAGGAAATGTCTGCATTATTCCGATAATGCAGCATGTCCCCCCCCGGGGTGATCCTGCCCATGACCGTCTGTATAAGATACGGCCAGTCATCGATCACTTTGGGGCCAAATTCATGGAGGCCTATGTACCTGGAAGGGAGGTCGCGGTTGATGAGTCTCTCATTGCGTTCAAGGGGAGACTCATTTTCCGCCAGTATGTGCCCTCCAAGCGGGCAAGGTATGGCGTGAAGCTATACAAAATTTGTGAGAGTACCTCAGGGTACACTTACAAATTTTGTGTATACGAGGAGCGAGATTCCAGGATTCAATCCCCAGAATGTCCCCCCACTCTGGGTGTTACCAGGAAAGTTGTGTGGGACCTTATGTACCCACGGCTGGATAAGGGTTACCACCTTTACGTGGATAACTTTTACACCAGTATCCCCTTGTTCCAGTCCCTTGCCGCCAGATCCACGTCCGCTTGTGGGACCGTGCGGAAAAATCAAAGCGGCCTCCCTGCCCACCCCCTCCAGGTACCTATCCCCAGGGGTGAGACCCGTGCCCTTACCACTGGAAACCTGTTGCTGGTCAGGTATAAGGACAAGAGGGATGTCCTTATGCTGTCCACATTTCATGGTAACGGCATCACCCCTGTCCCTGTGCGAGGTACAGTGGCAACGGTCCTCAAGCCTGATTGTATTCGGTATATGGGAGGAGTTGATCTCTCGGATCAAGTCCTCAAGCCATATAACGCCATGCGCAAAACCCGGGCATGGTACAAAAAAGTTGCTGTCTACTTGGTACAGGTTGCCATGTACAACTTTTTTTTACTATCCTGAAGCGCTGGCAGCACAGGGACATTCCTCCAGTTCTATGAGACAGCCCTGATCTTTTCGGACCGGGAAAGAGCAGGCCGGAGTACCTCGGGAAATGTAGGCGCCCGGATCGTCCCTGGCCAACACTTTCCAGGTGTGGTCCCCCATACTGGAAAGAAGGGACGAACCCCAAAAAAGGGCAGAGTGTGTCACAGGAGGGGGATACGGAAGGACACCACTACTCAGTGCGACACGTGCCCCGATCATCCGGGCCTGTGCATTGACGGTTGCTTCAGGGAGTATCACACTTCCATGGAGTACTAAATTTGTATCCTAATTTAGCACTGACATCGGATAAAAAAAACTGGTTCTCAGACTTGAGACACCCAAAAAAACTCGTCGGTAATAATCTCCTCTATAAAACTACCCCATGACCTAACCTCCCAGATTAACACGGTCCAGAAAAAAAAATATAAAGGTGCAAAAAAATAATTTTTGGGGGTCACCTTACATAATAAAAAGTTTAATAGCAAGCGATCAAAAAGTCATATAGCCCCCAAAATAGTGCCAATAAAACCATCGTCTCATCCCGCAAAAAATGAGCCCGCATATAAGATAATCGGATACAAAAAAATAAATAAAAAAGACACCTAGACTTTAGAGATACCCCCAAAAAAATTTGTATCGAAAAGGATAATATAGTCAAAAACCTACCTAAATAATTGTAAAAAAAAGTTGACTTATTATGTATCGCCGTGTCCGTAAGAATCTCCTCTATAAAAATATTCCATGACCTAACCCTCCAGATTAACACGGTTAAAAAAAAAAACAAAAAACAAACAAGACCGCTATTTTTGGCACTTTTCCATTTCAATCCATTTTTTCCGGTAACAAAACAAGGGTTAACAACCAAACAAAAGTTAAAATTTATTACCCTGATACTGCAGTTTACAGAAACGCCACATTTGTGGTCGTAAACTGCTGTATCAGTAAAAGGGAGGCCGCAAAAGGAAAGGACCGACATGGTTTGTGGAAGGCCGATTTTGATGGCCTTTTTTATTGACACCATGTCCCTTTTGAAGCCCTTCTGATGCCCCCCTAGAATAAAAACTCCCTAAAAAGGGACCACATCTAAGAAACTACACCCCTCAAGGTATTCAAAAACTGATTATACAAACTTTATTAACCCTTTAGGTGTTTCTCAACAGTTAATGGCAAATGGAGATGTAATTTCAGAATTTCAATTTTTGGTAACCTTGCCTCACAAAAATGTGATATGGAGCATGTCTATTTACCCTAAAAATAGTCCCCCAAAAAATGCCACCTTATCCCGTAGTTTCCAAAATGGGGTCACTTTTAGGGAGTTTCTACTCCAGTGGTGCATCAGGGGGGTTGAAACAGGGCACGGTGTAAATAAACCGGTCCATAAAAATCAGCCCTCCAAAAACCACTGTACGCCCACTACTCTACGCCCCGATGTGTGGCCGTACAGTAGTTTACGGCCACATATTGGGTGTTTCTGTAAACGGCAGAGTCAGGGCAATAAAGATACAGTCTTGTTTGGCTGTTAACCCTTGCTTTGTTAGTGGAAAAAATGGGTTAAAATTTAAAATTAGGCAAAAAAATTAAATTCTCAAATTACATCCCCATTTGCCAATAACTCTTGTGCAACACCTAAAGGGTTAACTATGTATGTAAAATCAGTTTTGAATACCTTGAGGGGTGTAGTTTCTTAGATGAAGTCACTTTTAGGGAGTTTCTACTCCAGGGGTGCATCAGTGGGGTTGAAACAGGACACGGTGTAAATAAACCGGTCCATAAAAATCAGCCCTCCAAAAACCAAACGGCGCACCTTTCACTCTACGCCCCGCTGTGTGCCCGTACAGTAGGTTACGGACACATATTGGGTGTTTCTGTAAACGGCAGAGTCAGGGCAATAAAGATACAGTCTTGTTTGGCTGTTAACCCTTGCTTTGTTAGTGGAAAAAATGGGTTAAAATGGAAAATTTGGCAAAAAAATTAAATTCTCAAATTACATCCCCATTTGCCAATAACTCTTGTGCAACACCTAAAGGGTTAACTATGTATGTAAAATCTGTTTTGAATACCTTGAGGGGTGTAGTTTCTTAGATGAAGTCACTTTTAGGGAGTTTCTGCTCTAGGGGTGCATCAGGGGGCTTCAAATGGGACATGGTGTAAATTAACCAGTCCATAAAAGTCAGCCTTCCAAAAACCAAACGGCGCACCTTTCACTCTACGCCCCGCTGTGTGCCTGTACAGTAGTTTACGACCACACATTGGGTGTTTTTGTAAACGTCAGAGTCAGGGCAAAAAAGATACAGTCTTGTTTGACTGTTAACCCTTGCTTTGTTAGTGGAAAAAATGGGTTAAAATGGAAAATTAGGCAAAAAATGAAATTCTCAAATTACATCTCCATTTGCCAATAACTCTTGTGCAACACCTAAAGGGTTAACAACGTATGTAAAATCAGTTTTGAATACCTTGAGGGGTGTAGTTTCTTAGATGGGGTAATTTTTGGGTGGTTTCTATTATGTAAGCCTCGCAAAAAGACTTCAGACCTGAACTGGTCCCTAAAAATTTAGTTTTTGTAAATTTCAGAAAAAATTTCAAGATTAGCTTCTAAACTTCTAAGCCTTGTAACATCCCAAAAAAATAAAATATCATTCCCAAAATAATTCGAACATGAAGTAGACATATGGGGAATGTAAAATCACAATTTTTGGGGGTATTACTATGTATTACAGAAGTAGAGAAACTGAAACTTTGAAATTTGCAAATTTTTCCACATTTTTGGTAAATTAGGTAATTTTTTGTGCAAAAAAAATATTTTTTTTTATTTCATTTTACCAATGTCATGAAGTAAAATATGTGATGAAAAAACAATCTCAGAATGGCCTGGATAAGTCAAAGCATTTTAAAGTTATCAGCACTTAAAGTGACACTGGTCAGATTTGCAAAAAATGGCCTGGTCCTTAAGGTGAAATAAGGCTGTGTCCCTAAGGGGTTAAGGGTACGACCCTATAGTGCAGCTGGTCGTCTCCAAACAAACAAGTTTGTGTAAGGGTATGAACCCATTGTGAGGATAGCCACATGTGGCCAAGTGATGCCCACCTGCAGCAGACAAGTAGCCAAATGGAAGGTTTTGTTGCAAAAATATATGTGCTTGCTGCCAAAACAACCCCATTGAGATGAATGGAGCTAATTTTCAGTAGCAAAACTAAAAATCAGCCCAATTAATCTGAAGAACATGGATGTCTGCATGCCCCATTGAAATGTTTGGATCCAGTTATGAGTTGTAGAAATTTCTGCAAGAAAATCTGCTGCATGTGAAGGCACCTTAAGGGCAGCGATTGTTCCGCCCTAAAGGCACCTTCGCAAGTAAAAAATTTCCTGGTAGAAACTTCTGCTACAGTTCCATACATCTGAATGGGGTTGTTTTGGCTGCAAGCACATTAATTTCTGCAAGCCTCATCCAGATCAAACAGTTGATCAGCACAGGGTGCCAGGAGTCAGAGTCCTCATATTGATGACCTGTAAATCAATACATTAAGGGTACGGCCACACGGAGCTGCTGTGATTCAGTTGGGTTGTGGCCGAGCTGTGGTCAATTAGCCAGCAGCTTCATTTCATTTAACTAATGAAAGGAAGAAAGGGATGCACATTATCTCTTAACAAGCTCTGCCTCTAATTTAGGGTTGCCACCTTTCCCAACAAAAAATACTGGCCAAGTTAAACCACTCCCCAAAGGGGGTATGGCCATGTGGGCATGGCTTAACACGGTGTGTTAAGTCACTGTCATACTGTGGCTCCCAATAATATTAATGCCCTCATTAGTGCCGCTCAGAATTCATAATGCCCCCAATTAGCGCCCCCCAGAATTAATACTTCTCCCATTAGTGCCCCAGTAATATTAATGCCCCCATTAGTGCACCCCCAGTAATAGTAATGCCCCCATTAGTGCACCACAGAATTAATGCCCCTCATTAGTGCCTCCAAATAATATTAATGCTCCCATTAGTGCACCAAGTAAAAAATATTGCCCCCATTAGTGCCCCCCAGTAAGAATAATGCCCCATTAGTGTCCCCCAGTAAGAATAATACCATTTGTTCCCCCAGTAAGCATAATGCCCCATTAGTGCCCCCAGTAAGAATAATGCCCCCAGTTAGTGCTCCAGTAAGAATAATGCCTCCATTAGTGCCCCCAATAAGAATAACGCCCCCATTAACAGCACTTCCTCCTCCATTTGCGCGCACCGCGGTGAACACTCACTGCTGATGGGAAGCTCCAGCGTGATAACGTCTTGCAGATCCTGTCCTCCAGTCAGCAGCGCAAGCAAATGGGGGTTAAAGGCTCCACAAGGGAAGCCCTCATTAGTAACAGTCCTTACAGGAAAATACCGGCAATTAATATTGCCAAGAGAAAACAATTACTGGCATCGGCAGGGCCACTAAAATACCGTCCTTGCCAGTGAGATACGAGTCGGTTGGCAACTCTACACTAATGCCACCAGATATAAGGCCGCTATCTTATAAGTCAATGTTCAACCCTTTAAATAGGCCTTGAGACATGACTCGATATTAAATAAACTAGCACTTCATCTGCAGACAGCTGTTTTGGGGTGATTGCCCCTCATCAGTTCTGAGAAAAGTACTGGCTTAACTGGCTGAGAGGTCTAAGTCAGGATTGGGGGATACTATCTCTCCTTGTGGAGAAAGCGCCTTAATCGGCGTGAGGAGACTTATACATGCTCATCTGGAATTCTGGAAAGAAAGGGATGCAAATGAGCTCCTAACAAGCTCTGCCTCTAATGCCACCAGATGTAAGGCACCTATCCTATAAGTCATTGTATGACCCTTTACATAGTCCTTGAGACATGACTCGGATATTACACTGTATAGTGGCTGTACCCTAATGCTCCGGTCATTTATATTCCGCATTGCCAAGTTTTTCTTATGCCTCCTTGATTTTTAGAGTAAATCTGCAACATTTCTCCATGGACACTATCGCTCATTGACTATATAAAAATTCATGGTGCCCTGAGCATATGAGACTCTAAATGTTTTTATCTGTAATTCATATGGAGTGATAATTAGTGATGAGCGGCAGGGGCAATATTCGAATTCGCGATATTTCGCGAATATTTGGGCGAATATTCGCCATATATTCGAGAATTCGCGAATTCGTGATCTCCAGGCATTATTCTCTTATTGCGAAAATTCGCATAAAATTCGCATTCAAATTTTCGCATAAAAATTCGCATGAACTGGTATTTCCACAAAAATCGAATATTCGCAATTACGAATATATTTTGCGAAATTCGAAATATTCGCGAATTCTCGAAGTGCCGATATTCGCGATTAAAATTCGCAATTCGAATATTCGTGATCAACACTAGTGATAATTGCACTGTGAAAATAGCCTATATTACAAGAGAAACTTATTATCATCATCAATCAGATTTTATGATTTAATATAGGCATAGGCTACTCCTCACTATATAGCAGCAAAGCTATGTACAGCATTCAGTAGTCTTGCTGGGGGCAATATGCAGCTCCGAGAACATACTGTGTATAGCATATGCACACACAGTGCACCAGACAGCAGGCCTATGTATCATGGTAGCACAGTAATCTGCACATAATATACAAGTCCTGTTCTGTGCAGGATACAGAACTGTGGCAGTAATAGGGGACTAGCTCCGAGTCTCAGGACGCTCGGGTGCCGCCTGCGAGAAACTCTAATGAAGATATAATGTTGACATACGTCTCGGCTCCTGACAGCTTCGCAATTACTGATCCCCGACAGCTTCTCATTTTAATACAATCCATGGCTTCTGAGGTTTTTTGATCTGCCAGCTATAAACAAGGGTAACCCATTGTTGGCAAGAATCAGATCTTCACACCTAGCTAATTTCAACTGTTCTTGGAGAACATGGAGGAACCTTTAATAACGTAGCATCCAAGTGACTGTTCAGTATTCAAATGTACTGATTGAAAAATTCCTATGGTTTTAACGCTTGCTAATGAAGGATTAATTGCACATGAGGTTGAGGAATGAGGTTGGTGATCTGAAAATCAAAAGATATGAAGACGACTTAAGTAAGTGTCCTTTTACACCTACAGATGATCAGGCAGATTATGGTGAACGAAGAAGACGCTCCCAATAATTACCTGATCTTCAGCTGAGATGAAGGCTGCATTTACATCACCTCCACTGTATGAGGTCAAGTAGTGGATACAGAGATCGCTTGTCCCCGTAGGGAATCATTGTGCCAGTGCAGGGGACCTGAGTTTAGACAGCACGATCTGCTGCACAGGAACAGTGATTTTTAGTGTCGGCAGAACGACACCGATCACTTGATGAACTAGTGTTTACTCATTCATCGGGTGATCGACGGCACCTTTTACACAGGCCAATTATTGGGAATAAGCATTTATACAAACTCTCATCCCTGATAATTTGCCTCATAATCGGTCTATGTAAAAAGACCTTAATAGATAAAACTAAGGCTACTTTCACACTAGCTGCAGGACGGATCCGACAGGTTGTTCACCGTGGATGACAATCTTGTGCGCCTCAGCATTTTTTAGCGGTCCCATTGACTTGAATGGGTCCGCAAACCCTTTTCCGCGAAAATAATAGGACAATAATATTTTTTGAGTGACTGGAATCACGGACGCGGATGGCAAACGGTGCATTAGCCGAGTTTTCAACTGACCCATTGAAAATCAATGGGTCCGCTGAAAATCACGAAAAACGGCACAACGGACACGGAATAAAACAACGGTCGTGTGCATGAGGCCTTAGGCTGACAATTCCTGTTCTGTAGAACCAATTTTCAATAGTCATCACAGGCAGGATTACAAAGACAGTCGACACTTGCAAAGTAAATGAACGAAATAGAAATCTAAATTAAATCAATATTTGGTGAGACCACCCTTTGCCTTCAACAACATGATTTCTTCTAGGTACACCTGCACACAGTTTTTGAAGGGAGGTTGTTGCAAATATGTTGGAGAACTAACCACAGATCTTCTGTGGATGTAGGCTTGCTCAGATCCTTTTGTCTTCTCATGTTTTTCTAGACAGACTGGATGATGTTGAAATCAGTGCTCTGTGGGAGCCATATCCACCACGTTCCAATTTATTATTTATGGCTTTAAGTATCATAAAGATGTAATTTTTTGTTTTTCAATTAAAGGGGTTATCCAATGCTATGAGAATGTGTATAAATATGCTGGGCCCCTTACACCAGGCCCTGACACCGGATGTTTTCATCTGTGCATGGGGAAACGCAGCAGCCGCGGTGCAGGGACCAGGAGCGGCGTGGGGAGCCAGGTAAGTATATTCACTGTGAGAAGCCCAGCATATGGGGGACATTTTTATAGTATTGGATAACCTCTTTAAACTCATGGATGGTATTGTGTCTCAGGGCTCTTTGGATCACTGAAATCCATCTCAAACACCTGTGATAATTAGCTTGCCAGGTGAGCCCAATTAAAGAAAAACTACTTAAGAAGGACGTTCCACATTATTAAACAGGTCACAGATTTCAAGAACTATGGGAAAGAAAAAGGATCTCTCTGCTGACAAAAGTGTCAAATGGTGCAATGCTCTGTACAAGGTATGAGAACATTAGATATTTTAAGCGTGATCATCGTACTATGAAGAGCTTTGTGGCTGATTCAGAGCACAGACAGGTTTGCGCAGATAAAGGCATAATGAGGAAGGTTTCTGCCAGACAAATTCATTTGCTGCAGCTGCTAAAATTCCATTACAAAGCAGCAAACAGGGATTTGAAGCTTCTGGTCCCACTGGAGTCCCGCGAACCTCAAGAACCTCTTCCAGAGGCTTGCAGTTGTGCATAAACTTACTATTCGACCGCCCCAAACCAGTGATTACAAGCAGAAATGGTTGCAGTGGGCCCATACATATGTAAAGACTAATTTTCAAACAATCTTGTTTACTAAGGAGTGTCGTGCAACCCTGGATGATCCAGATGGATGGAATAATGGATTGTTGGCGGATGGCAACCATGTTCCAACAATGTCAGCAAGGAGGTGGCGGAGTCATGGGGAGAGAGCTGGTAGACCCCTTTAGGTTCCCTGAAGGTGTGAAAATTACCTCAGCAAAGTATATAGAATTTCTGACTGACTACTTTCTTTCATGGTACAAAAAGAAGAACTGTGCCTTCTGTAGCAAATGAGAATGTAGCAAATGAGAATAGACAAGAGAATGCCAAGAGTGTGCAAAGCAGTAATCAAAGCAAAAGGTGGCTACTTTGAAGAACCTAGAATATGACATATTTTCAGTTGTTTCACACTTTTTTGTTATGTATATAATTCCACATGTGCTAATTCATAGTTTTGATCCCTTCAGTGTGAATCTGCAATTTTCATAGTCATGAAAATAAAGAAAACTTTTTGAACGAGAAGGTGTGTCCAAACTTTTGGCCTGTACTGTATATGTGAAAGCTTTATTTTTATATTTTTATTTTAACACCATTGATTTCTCCTATAACTGACATAGTAGCCCCAGTTACAGTGTAAATACACCCCCCACAGAGGCTGTACAGCAGTATACTGCGCTGTACAGCTTCAGTGCAGGGCTGATCGAGGTCTGTGAAAGACCCGATCGAGGTCTGTGAAAGACTGCGCATAGCTAGTATCCAGCGATCTAGAAAGCAGGGACACCTGGGAATCGAATATAGTGCTATATATTCGTTTTTTAGAATGTTTGTCATTTTTCATCATCCAACTGAAGTGAAAAGTACACATGATTCCTCCCTGCTTAGGGTGTCTGGTTCCCAAAAAAAACTGTTCTTATCTGTCCGGGCTCCCTAGCATTTCAGCCTGCTCCAGTAAGTGCCCGTTGCCATGTGCATGGAGCATCCCCATCACCATGGGAACGCCTCGAGGTTAGAATATACCATCGGATCTGAGTTTTCATGATCTCACAACAGCGAATAGTCATGTTTACTTCAGATGGAAAAAAATGACGAATATTCTAAAAAATGAATACCGTATTTTTCGCCGTATAAGACGCACTTTTCCCCCCCCCCAAAAGTGGGGGGAAAGTAGCAGTGCGTCTTATATGGCGAATGTAGCTGATTTTGCCCAGTTTTCAATGATACACCCGGCGCCATGCCGTGCGGCGGGTGTATCAGCTGTGAGGGAGGAGGGGCTGGGGGCCGGCGTCTGCATTTATAATGACAGCGGGGCCCGTGCAGTGACTGTATTCTACTACACGGGCCCCGGTCACTGTATAATCATATCCCTAATAGTTAATTGTTGTATGCATGTAATCGCATAATGAGCGCTGTGTATTACCGTACTTACAATTAGAAGCGCTTGCCGTTCGGAGCAGAGAGGAGGGAGGAGGCAGGCCGGGAGGACGGGTGCTGGCAACGTGAGTCATTCGTCACGCGCCTGCGCAGCCCACTTTATGAATGAAGCAGGCGGCGTGGGCATTTACTGGCCTATTTCAGTACAGAAAGAAAAACATACACAATTCACTAGTGCATTTATTTCTGCTAAAAGCGTTTACTGGCCTATTTGTCGTTTTTAAGGGTGTTTTTCATTTATTTCCTTTTCTGTTCCCTTACCGCGAGAAGTATTATATGCTGTAGGCTCAGCTCCACTTTTCAGCAAGGAAGAGCTACTAGAGGACAGTCAGCAGCTAAGATCTGGAGGAGACATCCACCGCTTCTTTTGCTAGGGGGGCAAGTAGTGATGAGGAGAGTGGCATAGGAGGTGGTGTTGCGAGCAGTCTGACCTGGAGACAGTTGAGGAGGACATCCATGATGTGCATACACTACTTGATGATGATTAAGCTGATCTCACTTGGGAGCCAGGTGCAGAAGGGGCTTCATCATGATCAGAAGAAGAGGGTGGTAGCTTGCCTGTGAGGCAGTGGCTGGGCCAGCAAGGTGGTAGCATGGCTGGGAGTCAGCGGGGTGGCAACAGTTGCAGGTCGGGAGCCAAACGTAACCGGGGTAGACCACCTGCTTTGCAGCAGCCTGCCTGCCCGGGAAGTAGTGGTGCAGGGGTCCACGGAGGCAGCGGCGGGAGTAGTCAGTCAGTGCGTGATGTTGGGGGGGAAATCACCTACTTGGCAGAGTGGCAGTTTTTTGTTAAGCCGCCGGAGGAGGTTAACATGCCATATGTAGAATATGTGAGCAGAAGGTGAAGCGTGGCCAGGGTGCCAATGTTGGCACCACAGCCCTATGTCAACATATGCAGCGTCACCATAAAGTGGCCTGGGAGAACCATGGCTCCCGTGTGGTGGTCCAACCTGCCGCAGCAACCGCTGCATCACCCAGTGGCATGCACCCAGTTTCAGGCAGTCATGGCTCTACTACCTCAGCCGAAGGAAACTGTCTGTCATTCCTATCTTCTGGTGGTCCAGATAATCCTGCTCCTCCTCTTCCAACTCCTCGTCAGTCATTCCTATCTTCTGGTGGTCCAGATAATCCTGCTCCTCCTCTTCCAACTCCTCGTCAGTCATTCCGTCAGCAATCGATCACCGAAGCAAAGAGACAGCAGTATGAGTGCACGCATCCAATGGCACAGAAGCTGAACGTGCTCCTGTCCAAGTTGCTGGAGCTGCAGTCCCTCCCTTTACAAGTGGTGGATTCTACACCTTTCAGAGAACTGATGGCTTGTGCCGAGTAGAGGTGGAGAGTCCCAAGCCATCATTTCTTTGTGAAAAAGGCAGTACCAGCCCTGTACAAATATGTAGAACAGAAGGTGGGCCAGTCCTTGAGCCTGTTGGTGTCTGCCAAAGTGCACGGCAGCGCCGACATGTGGAGCTGTAACTATGGTCAGGGACAGTACCCACTGGGTGAATGTGGTTCCTGCACAGCCACACCAGCAACTTGGCCAGGTCACGCCGCTTCCGCCTCCACATTGTCACACCGTTGGTGCTGCCACAATGTCCGCCTCTGCCTCCTCATCCTCCACCATGTCCTCAATATCGTTGGTGACCAACAACTGGAAGAACATTGTGTCGGAGCTGCGTCAAGGAAGGCTGTGTTCAATCTGGTTGTCAAGCGGTTCCTGAAGTCTTCCACCTATCTGCAAAACATCCTAAAAATGGCCAGGAAACATTGCATGCACTTCAGCCACTCGTACACCACAAAGCACACCCTCCTTGAGCTGCAGTGGCAGAATGGCATCCCCCAACATAGGCTGATATGCTACGTTTCCACCTGTTTTAATTCCACCCTCCATATGTTTGACCGGCTATACAAACAGAGAAAGGCCATAAACGATTTATTGATGATGCAAGCGGATAGGAGTACTCCCCTGTGTAACCTCGATGTCAGGCAGTGGAAGTTGATGCGTGACACCTGCCGTTTGCTCAGGCTTTTGAGGACGCCACGTTATTTGTCAGTCGCCAGGAATACGGAATGAACAACGTCAATCCACTGATTCATGTCCTGGAACAGATGGTGGTAACAATGGCTGGTCAGGGGACTGGAGACGTGGTGCCTAGATCTCATGGGCACATGAGCCCTGTGGGGGCTGAAATGGAAGAGGGGGAGGAGAACATTGGAGCACAGGCAATGTGTAGCCAAATGGGTGGTTTTTCTACTCAGGTGACAGGAGAGGAGGAGCAGGAGCAGCCAGAGGAGCTACAGGGCGATGAGGAAGATGAGGCAGAGGACCTAAACACACCATGGCAGTATGCAGTGGAGATGGAGGCAGGGAGTCCCTCCGAGTCACTTGCACAAATAGCCCAATGCATGCTCACTTGCTTGCATAGTGACAGCCGAATTATCACCATTCTGTAGAGGGATGACTTCTGGCTCTCCACCTTATTGCACCCTTGCTACCAGTCCAGAATGAGGACCTTTTTTACACTGAGAGGGAGGACAAACTGAACTTCTACAGAGACATCCTATGTAGTCAGTTGGCCGCTGCCTATCTGCACCTATCTGCCTATCTGCACCATTGTCCATCCTCTCGCAGGTCTGACCAGGGGCGCCCTCTGCGCTCATGTTCCACTGCCATGGCTGTTGGGGAGGGATGGGGTGGCAGGAGCAGTACAGCTCCTTTAGCAGCAACTTGAGTCTAGAGTCGCTGATGAGCAGTTTTCTTCACCCGCCTAGTGAATAAACTACTCACCAGCAGCAGGTAGACCTAGAGCAGGACCTGAACCAGCAGGTGGTGACATACTTGGACAGCACACTGCCAACCCACATTAAAGATCCGCTGGACTAATGGCAGCCAAACTGGATTTGTGGCCGCAACTAGCAGAGTTTGCCCTGGAAAAGCTGTCCTGCCCATCCAGTAGTGTGGCATCAGAGCAGGTTTTTAGTGTGGCAGGGGCCATAGTTACCCTAAGGAGAACCCAAAATTTGGATAGACTGACCTTTGACAAGATGAATCCGGCGTGGATCAGCCAGGATTTCCAACCACCAATTCCTGACGTATCAGACTAGATCATCCATGGTGCCACACCAACACTTTGAAAAAAATTACCCGTTTCTTCTTACTACCTGCCTCAGCTACTTTTCTGATGCTGCAACCCGCCTGATGCCACACATCTGATGTTAAGTGCTCCTTCTTTCACCCACCTTCGTCAGCGGGTACTGGTCACCAGGTCACTTTGTGGTCTCCTGATTCAGCTGCTGCTGCCATCTCCACACTATGGGTATACAAAAATAAGGTTTTGGTCCCAGTTTCGGGGAAGACATTAGAAGTACCTTTATAGGTGGTGGTGCACGCAGGTGGGGATCCTGGCCAAAGGTCTCAATATAATATAATAATCCGCAGCACTCGCCAGTGTAGAAAATGAAGATGGTGGTTTATTCACAAAAACAGCAGTTATAGCTATGTTTCGACCGTCTCCGGTCTTTCTCTCACTGCTTGAGAAAGACCGGAGACGGTCGAAACGTCGCTATAACTATACATCTCCACACTATGTCACCTTACCACTCTGTGGTGTCCTCCTGATGCTGCTGCTACTATCATCTCCACACTATGTCAACTTGCAACTTTGTGGTATCCTGATGCTGCTGCAATCTCCCCACTATGTCACCTTGCCACTCTGTGGTATCCCCCTTCTGCCATCTCCACACTGTCACTTTGCCACTCTGTGGGATCCTGCTGCTGCTGCCATCTACAAACATTGTCACCTTGCCACTCTGTGGTGTCCTGCTGCTGCCATCTCCACACTATGTAACCTTGCCACTCTGTGGTGTCCTGATGCTGCTGTAATCTCCACACTATGTCTCCTTGCCACTCTGTGGTTTCCTGATGCTGCTGCCATCTCCACACTATGTAACCTTGCCACTCTGTGGTATCCTGATGCTGCTGTAATCTCCACACTATGTCACCTTGCCACTCTGTGGTATCCTCCTTCTGCTGCTGCTACTGCCATCTCCACACTATGTCACCTTGCCACTTTGTGGTATCCTCCTGCTGCTGCCATCTCCACACTCTGTCAACTTGCCACTCTGTGGTGTCCTCCTGCTGCTGCTGCCATCTCTACACTGTCACCCTACCACTCTGTGGTATCCTCCTGCTGCTGCTGCCATCTCCACACTATGTCACCTTGCCACTCTGTGGTATCCTGATGCTGCTGCCGTCTCCACACTGTCACCTTGCCACTCTGTGGTATCCTGATGCTGCTGCCATCTCCACACTATGCAACCTTGCCACTCTGTGGTATCCTCCTGCTGATGCCATATCCACACTATGTCATCTTGCCACTCTGTGGTATCCTGATGCTGCAGTAATCTCCACACTATGTCTCCTTGCCACTCTGTGGTTTCCTGATGCTGCTGCCATCTCCCCACTATATTACCTTGCCACTCTGTGGTATCCTCCTGCTGCTGCCATCTCCACACTCTGTCACCTTGACACTCCGTGTTATCCCAATAATGCTACTGCTGCTACCATCTCCACACTATGTCACCTTGCCACTTTGTGGTATCCTCCTGCTGCTGCTACTGCAATATCCACACTATGTCACCTTACCACTCTGTGGTATCCCGATGCTGCTGCCGTCTCCACACTATGTCACCTTGCCACTCTGTAGTATCCCCTGCTGCCATCTCCACACTATTTCACCTTGCCACTCTGTGGTATCCTCCTGCTGCTGCTGCCGCCATCTCCACACTATGTCACCTTGGCACTCTGTGGTATCTTGATGCTGCTGCCATCTCCACACTATGTCACCTTGCCACTCTGTGGTATCCTGATGCTGCTGTTGCTCCTGCCATCTCCACACTATGTCACCTTGCCACTCTGTGGTCTCCTCATGCTGCTACCATCTCCACACTATGTCACCTTGCCACTCTGTGGTATCCTCCTGATGCTGCTGCTACTACCATCTCCACACTATGTCAACGTACCACTGTGTGGTATCCTGATGCTGCTGCTGCCATCTCCACACTATGTCACCTTGCCACTCTGTGGTATCCCCCTGATGCTGCTGCTACTACCATTTCCACACTATGTCACCTTGCCACTCTGTGGTATCCTCCTGATGCTGCTGCTGCAATCTCCACACTATGCCACCTTGCCACTCTGTGGTATCTTCCTGCTGCCATCTCCACACTATGCCACCTTGCCACTCTGTGGTATCCTCCTGCTGCTGCCATATCCACACTATGTCACCTTGCCACTCTTTGATATCCTCCTGCTGCTGCTATCTCTACACTTTGTCACCTTGCCACTCTGTGGTATCCTGATGATGCTGCTGCTACTGTTATCTCCACACTATTTCACCTTGCCACTCTGTGGTATCCTGATGCTGCCACTGCCATTTTTTTACATTATGTCACCTTGCCACTCTGTGATATCCTCATGCTGCTGCCATCTCTACACTATGTCAACTTGCCACTCTGTGGTATCCTGATGCTGCTGCTACTGTATCTCCACACTATTTCACCTTGCGACTTTGTGGTATCCTGATGCTGCTGCTGCCATCTCCATATTATGTCACCTTGCCATACTGTGGTATCCTGCTGCTGCTATCTTCACACTATGTCACCTTGCCACTCTCTGGTATCGTCCTGATGCTGCTGCTTTCACCACCTCCAGCCACAATCCTAACTTGACTCCTCTTCAGACTCCTGTTGACTTGTCTCAGATGGAGTAGAACCCCCCTCGGAAATCATTCAGCATTGCGACTTCCTCATCTTCCAGCTCCTGCAACTTGACGGCTTGATCAATGACACGACATAATGCATTCTCCAGAAAGAAGGCGTAAGGTACAATGTCAGTAATGGCGCTCTGGCTGCGACTGACCAGTTTGGTGATCTCATCAAATGGCTGCAGAAGTCTGCATGTGTCGTGCATGAGCAGCCACTGGTGCAGTGAAAAAAAAAACAAGCTCCCCAGAACCTGTCCTGCCGCAGAGTTCGTACAGGTAGTCGTTAACGGCACGTTTCTGCTGGAGAAGCCTATCAACCATATACAAGGTGGCGTTCCAGCACGTCGTGCAGTCACAAATAAGAAATCTGACGTGCAAGTGGTGTCGCCGCTGAACGTCAGCAAGGCGAGCCATGGCAGCGTAAGATCTTCTAAAATGGCCAGAGATTTTCCTGGCCTGCTGACAGACGTCCTGGACCCCAGGGTATTTGGCAACAAATCGATGCACGACTAAGTTCAGGACGTGTGCCATGCACGTGTCATTTTGCTGCACGCTCAGCAGATTGCCACCATTGTTGCACACCACCTTACCAACTGTTGGTAAATTGAGCAGGGTTAGCCACTGATCGGCCTGTGACAGCAGAGCTGAAAGCAGTGCAGGACTAGTATGGCTCTTGGCTTCCAGGCACAACAGCAGCAGCATGGCAACGTCTCACCTGGCACATTGAATAGGTTCTGGGGAGCTTGGGGGGAGTCAACCGAGGAGGAGACGGAGGATGGAGTAGGAGGAGGAGAGGCAGGCCTGCATGAAATCTGTGGTGGTAACACTAAATCAACACGGGTGCCACGGATTACATGGGTGATGGCCGTCAGAAGGTTCACCCAGTGGGCAGTAAAAGTTATGTACCTTCCCTGCCCATGTTTGCTAGACCACATGTCTGTAGTCACTGTGTGCAAGAGATATATTAACTTGCCACTGAACATGGCCATATAGTTTAGGGATGCCCTTCTGGGAGAAATATTTCCTTCTGGGGACCTTCTATTGCAGTGTGCCAATGGGCACACATTTTCTAAAGGCCTCCGAGTCCACCAATTTATATGGCAGTAGTTGTTGGGCTAGCAGCTCCGACAAGCCAGTGGTCAGCCTTTGGGCAAGAGGATTATCCAGCCTCATCATTTTTTTTATGCTCAAATATTTGAACCATGGAAGCCTGCCTTGTGCCAGATGAACGCAACGCCACGATGGAAGGTGGAGTGGAGGACAAATGGGAAGAGAGAGGAGAAGGAGAAGAGGCAGGACGTGGAGTGCCGGGAGTGTGGCTTTGTGGGTTCTGATGGCGTTGCTCCAACCGGGCTCAGTGATGGGAGGCCAGTTGCCTTCTTAAGGCGGTCGTCCCTAGGTAAGTGTTGGGCTTACCGCGACTTAAGCGTTGACAGCACAGGAGATATAGGAGATAAAAGGAGATATAGGATGCACACGCAGGGCGCCAGGGTTGTCTTGAGCTTTATCCCATTACACCCCTCCCTGGTGAAGTGAGTTTGGTGTATATCACCTTTTATATGTTTTTCTGAATTTTGTATTGTTTCCCCATTTAATACTATCTACCAGATGCCAGATGGTTTTATTATATGGCTACTGAATACTAAGAGTTCCCCCCCTTTTTATCGTAAGGGGTAATTACTTACTTTCAGTCCTTATCTTTCAAGCATACCTTAGTCCCCTACCTTATTTTATACATCTTTTACACACTTAATTTTATATTTGGTGTATATCTCATATACATATATTTCGGTAGCAGCTAGGCGCCACTCTGTGATTTTTTCAGGTATATAGCAACCCTTAATCAGTATTTGGCGGAAACAGGTATATGGCACTCCTCAATCAGGTGTACTGCAGTCCTCAATCAGTATTTGGTGGAAGAAGGCATAAAGCAGGGGTGGCCAACCCGTGGCTCTTGAGCCACATGCGGCTCTCTGCTTCTTCAAGTGCGTCTCTAGCTGTGGAGCAGTCAGGCTCGGCTCACTCTCCACCCCATGCTCAGATCTCTTTTCTTGATTGGGCACTGTTGCTACTTTGCAGCTCCAGCTCACTCTCCACCCAGTGCAAGAACATAGTATGTGGAGACACGCACTATGACCTGATGTTGTGCACATTAGGTCACAGTGGAGAGCAAGTCAGACCTGCAGAGTAGCAGGTGCCCGAGCAGGAGCCTAGTGCCTGATAAGAATTTTTTAAATTAAAGAACTGAGCATGGGGGTCTGAGCTAAGCATGGGAGGTTCTGATCTGAGCATGGGGGGGTCTGGATCTGGGCAATGGGGTCTGATCTGAGCATGGGTGGGTCCTCATCAGAGCAATAGGGGTCTAACCTGAGCATGGGGGTCAGATCTGAGCATGGGGGTTCAGATATGAGCATGGAGGTTCAGATTTGAGCATAGGGGGCAGATATGAGCATTGGGGGTCTTGTTTGAGCACAGCTTAGTCAGTACTGAGCATGGGGGGTCAGATCTAAGAAGGTGGAAGATCCGAGCATTGGGGGTATTATTTTGGGAGTCTGATTTGGAGGTCTCATGAGTAGAGTTGAGTGAACACCTGGATGTTCGGGTTCGAGAAGTTCGGCCGAACTTCCCGGAAATGTTCGGGTTCGGGATCCGAACCCGATCCGAACTTCGTCCCGAACCCGAACCCCATTGAAGTCAATGGGGAACCGAACTTTTCGGCACTAAAAAGGCTGTAAAACAGCCCAGGAAAGGGCTAGAGGGCTGCAAAAGGCAGCAACATGTAGGTAAATCCCCTGCAAACAAATGTGGATAGGGAAATTAATTAAAATTAAAATTAAATAAATAAAAATTAACCAAAATCAATTGGAGAGAGGTCCCATAGCAGAGAATCTGGCTTCCCGTCACCCACCACTGGAACAGTCCATTCTCAGATATTTAGGCCCCGGAACCCAGGCAGAGGAGAGAGGTCCCGTAACAGAGAATCTGGCTTCATGTCAGCAGAGAATTAGTCTGCATGTCATAGCAGAGAATGAGGCTTCACGTCAGCCACCACTGCAACAGTCCATTGGCATATATTTAGGCCCAGCACCCAGGCAGAGGAGAGAGGTCCCGTAACAGACAATCTGGCTTCATGTCAGCAGAGAATTAGTCTGCATGTTATAGCAGAGAATGAGGCTTCACGTCAGCCACCACTGCAACAGTCCATTGGCATATATTTAGGCCCAGCACACAGGCAGAGGAGAGAGGTCCCGTAACAGACAATCTGGCTTCATGTCAGCAGAGAATTAGTCTGCATGTCATAGCAGAGAATGAGGCTTCACGTCAGCCACCACTGCAACAGTCCATTGGCATATATTTAGGCCCAGCACACAGGCAGAGGAGAGAGGTCCCATAACAGACAATCTGGCTTCATGTCAGCAGAGAATTAGTTTGCATGTCATAGCAGAGAATGAGGCTTCACGTCAGCCACCACTGCAACAGTCCATTGGCATATATTTAGGCCCAGCACACAGGCAGAGGAGAGAGGTCCCGTAACAGACAATCTGGCTTCATGTCAGCAGAGAATTAGTCTGCATGTCATAGCAGAGAATGAGGCTTCACGTCAGCCACCACTGCAACAGTCCATTGGCATATATTTAGGCCCAGCACACAGGCAGAGGAGAGAGGTCCCGTAACAGACAATCTGGCTTCATGTCAGCAGAGAATCAGTCTGCATGTCATAGCAGAGAATCAGGCTTCACGTCACCCACCACTGCAACAGTCCATTGTCATAAATTTAGGCCCAGCACCCAGGCAGAGGAGAGAGGTCCCGTAACAGACAATCTGGCTTCATGTCAGCAGAGAATCAGTCTGCATGTCATAGCAGAGAATCAGGCTTCACGTCACCCAACATTGGAACAGTCCATTGGCATATATTTAGGCCCCGGCACCCAGACAGAGGAGAGGTTCATTCAACTTTGGGTAGCCTCGCAATATAATGGTAAAATGAAAATAAAAATAGGATTGAATGAGGAAGTGCCCTGGAGTCCAATAATATATGGTTAAGGGGAGGTAGTTAATGTCTAATCTGGACAAGGGACGGACAGATCCTGTGGGATCCATGCCTGGTTCATTTTTATGAACGTCAGCTTGTCCACATTGGCTGTAGACAGGCGGCTGCGTTTGTCTGTAATGACGCCCCCTGCCATGCTGAATACACGTTCAGACAAAACGCTGGCCGCCGGGCAGGCCAGCACCTCCAAGGCATAAAAGGCTAACTCTGGCCACGTGGACAATTTAGAGACCCAGAAGTTGAATGGGGCCGAACCATCAGTCAGTACGTGGAGGGGTGTGCACATGTACTGTTCCACCATGTTAGTGAAATGTTGCCTCCTGCTAACACGTTGCGTATCAGGTGGTGGTGCAGTTAGCTGTGGCGTGTTGACAAAAGTTTTCCACATCTCTGCCATGCTAACCCTGCCCTCAAAGGAGCTGGCATTGACACAGCTGCCTTGGCGACCTCTTGCTCCTCCTCTGCCTTGGCCTTGGGCTTCCACTTGTTCCCCTGTAACATTTGGGAATGCTCTCAGTAGCGCGTCTACCAACGTGCGCTTGTACTCGCGCATCTTCCTATCACGCTCCAGTGCAGGAAGTAAGGTGGGCACATTGTCTTTGTAGCGTGGATCCAGCAGGGTGGCAACCCAGTAGTCCGCACAGGTTAAAATGTGGGCAACTCTGCTGTCGTTGCGCAGGCACTGCAGCATGTAGTCGCTCATGTGTGCCAGGCTGCCCAGGGGTAAGGACAAGCTGTCCTCTGTGGGAGGCGTATCGTCATCATCCTGCCTTTCCCCCCAGCCACGCACCAGTGATGGACCCGAGCTGCGTTGGGTGCCACCCCGCTGTGACCATGCTTCATCCTCATCCTCCTCCACCTCCTCCTCATCCTCGTCCTCCTCGTCCTCCAGTAGTGGGCCCTGTCTGGCCACATTTGTACCTGGCCTCTGCTGTTGCCAAAAACCTCCCTCTGAGTCACTTCGAAGAGACTGGCCTGAAAGTGCTAAAAATGACCCCTCTTCCTCCTCCTCCTCCTCCACCTCCTCCTGGGCCACCTAGTCTTGCATCATCGCCCTAAGTGTTTTCTCAAGGAGACATAGAAGTGGTATTGTAACGCTGATAACGGTGTCATCGCCACTGGCCATGTTGGTGGAGTACTCGAAACAGCGCAACAGGGCACACAGGTCTCGCATGGAGGCCCAGTCATTGGTGGTGAAGTGGTGCTGTTCTGTAGTGCGACTGACCCGTGCGTGCTGCAGCTGAAACTCCACTATGGCCTGCTGCTGCTCGCACAGTCTGTCCAGCATGTGCAAGGTGGAGTTCCACCTGGTGGGCACGTCGCATATGAGGCGGTGAGCGGGAAGGCCGAAGTTACGCTGTAGCGCAGACAGGCGAGCAGCAGCAGGATGCGAACGCCGGAAGCGCGAACAGACGGCCCGCACTTTATGCAGCAGCTCTGACATGTCGGGGTAGTTGTGTATGAACTTCTGCACCACCAAATTCAGCACATGCGCCAAGCAAGGGATGTGCGTCAAATTGGCTAGTCCCAGAGCTGCAACGAGATTTCGCCCATTATCACACACCACCAGGCCGGGCTTGAGGCTCACCGGCAGCAACCACTCGTCGGTCTGTTGTTCTATACCCCGCCACAACTCCTGTGCGGTGTGGGGCCTGTCCCCCAAACATATGAGTTTCAGAATGGCCTGCTGACGTTTACCCCGGGCTGTGCTGAAGTTGGTGGTGAAGGTGTGTGGCTGACTGGATGAGCAGGTGGAAGAAGAGGAGGAGGAAGCCGAGAAGGAGGAGGTGGCAACAGGAGGCAAAGAATGTTGCCCTGCGATCCTTGGCGGCGGAAGGACGTGCGCCAAACAGCTCTCCGCCTGGGGCCCAGCTGCCACTACATTTACCCAGTGTGCAGTTAGGGAGATATAGCGTCCCTGGCCGTGCTTACTGGTCCACGTATCTGTGGTTAGGTGGACCTTGCTACAGATGGCGTTGCGCAGTGCACACTTGATTTTATCGGATACTTGGTTGTGCAGGGAAGGCACGGCTCTCTTGGAGAAGTAGTGGCGGCTGGGAACAACATACTGTGGGACAGCAAGCGACATGAGCTGTTTGAAGCTGTCTGTGTCCACCAGCCTAAATGACAGCATTTCATAGGCCAGTAGTTTAGAAATGCTGGCATTCAGGGCCAGGGATCGAGGGTGGCTAGGTGGGAATTTACGCTTTCTCTCAAATGTTTGTGAGATGGAGAGCTGAACGCTGCCGTGTGACATGGTTGAGACGCTTGGTGACGGAGGTGGTGGTGGTGGTGTTGGTGGTACATCCCCTGTTTGCTGGGCGGCAGGTGCCAACGTTCCTCCAGAGGCGGAGGAAGAGGCCGAGGCGGCAGCAGCAGAAGAGGCCGAGGCGGCAGCAGCAGAAAAGGTAGCAGGGGGAGCCTGAGTGACTTCCTTGGTTTTAAGGTGTTTACTCCACTGCAGTTCATGCTTTGCATGCAGGTGCCTGGTCATGCAGGTTGTGCTCAGGTTCAGAACGTTAATGCCTCGCTTCAGGCTCTGATGGCACAGCGTGCAAACCACTCGGGTCTTGTCGTCAGCACATTGTTTGAAGAAGTGCCATGCCAGGGAACTCCTTGAAGCTGCCTTTGGGGTGCTCGGTCCCAGATGGCGGCGGTCAGTAGCAGGGTGTTCTGCTTTTGCCCACTGCTCCCTCTTTTGCTACGCTGTTGGCTCGGTCTCACCACTGCCTCTTCCTCCGAACTGTGAAAGTCAGTGGCACGACCTTCATTCCATGTGGGGTCTAGGACCTCATCGTCCCCTGCATCGTCTTCCACCCAGTCTTGATCCCTGACCTCCTGTTCAGTCTGCACACTGCAGAAAGACGCAGCAGTTGGCACCTGTGTTTCGTCATCATCAGAGACATGCTGAGGTGGTATTCCCATGTCCTCATCATCAGGAAACATAAGTGGTTGTGCGTCAGTGCATTCTATGTCTTTCACCGCTGGGGAAGGGCTAGGTGGATGCCCTTGGGAAACCCTGCCAGCGGAGTCTTCAAACAGCATAAGAGACTGCTGCATAACTTGAGGCTGAGACAGTTTCCCTGGTATGCATGGGGGTGATGTGACAGACTGATGGGGTTGGTTTTCAGGCGCCATCTGTGCGCTTTCTGCAGAAGACTGGGTGGGAGATAATGTGAACGTGCTGGATCCACTGTCGGCCACCCAATTGACTAATGCCTGTACCTGCTCAGGCCTTACCATCCTTAGAACGGCATTGGGCCCCACCATATATCGCTGTAAATTCTGGCGGCTACTGGGACCTGAGGTAGTTGGTACACTAGGACGTGTGGATGTGGCAGAACGGCCATGTCCTCTCCCAGCACCAGAGGGTCCACTAACACCACCACGACCATGTCCACGTCCCTTACTAGATGTTTTCCTCATTGTTATGGTTCACCACAACAACAAAAATATTATTTGGCCCAATGTATTGTATTCAAATTCAGCGGGATATAAATTTGAGGCCTAGTATTTAGGCGCTGGGTGACCGGTATGGATTTACTGACAGAATTAGACTTGGAAATGCACAGTAGCGTGTGTGTGAAGTTATTCTGAATGACCCTATGTGCACCTTGAATATTATATACCCTTTTAGGGATAGATTTCAAATAGCTCTGATATAGCAGAAACCACTAAATTATGAAATTGCTAAATTGGGAATTGTATTTCAACCCAGAACAAAAAATGTGCTTTGACAGACACTAAATAACTTTCCCAGCCACAACAGGACAGCGGTAACGAGAGATTTAGCGGGATATAAATTTGAGGCCTAGTATTTAGGCGCTGGGTGACCGGTATGGATTTAGTGACAGAATTAGACTGGGATATGGCCAAAAAATAACCACACTATTGCTGGTTAAATGCACTTGGTGACGGGCGCAGCTTGCCCCTGATGTAGTATATGGCCAAAAAATGAACAGACTATTGCTGGTTAAATGCACTTGGTGTCACAGCTTGACCAACCACACTACTGAGGGTTAAATGCACTTGGTGACGGGCGCAGCTTGCCCCTGATGTAGTATATGGCCAAAAAATGAACAGACTATTGCTGGTTAAATGCACTTGGTGTGATAGCTTGACCAACCACACTACTGAGGGTTAAATGCACTTGGTGACGGGCGCAGCTTGCCCCTGATGTAGTATATGGCCAAAAAATGAACAGACTATTGCTGGTTAAATGCACTTGGTGTGATAGCTTGACCAACCACACTACTGAGGGTTAAATGCACTTGGTGACGGGCGCAGCTTGCCCCTGATGTAGTATATGGCCAAAAAATGAACAGACTATTGCTGGTTAAATGCACTTGGTGTGATAGCTTGACCAACCACACTACTGAGGGTTAAATGCACTTGGTGACGGGCGCAGCTTGCCCCTGATGTAGTATATGGCCAAAAAATGAACAGACTATTGCTGGTTAAATGCACTTGGTGTCACAGCTTGACCAACCACACTACTGAGGGTTAAATGCACTTGGTGACGGGCGCAGCTTGCCCCTGATGTAGTATATGGCCAAAAAATGAACAGACTATTGCTGGTTAAATGCACTTGGTGTGATAGCTTGACCAACCACACTACTGAGGGTTAAATGCACTTGGTGACGGGCGCAGCTTGCCCCTGATGTAGTATATGGCCAAAAAATGAACAGACTATTGCTGGTTAAATGCACTTGGTGTGATAGCTTGACCAACCACACTACTGAGGGTTAAATGCACTTGGTGACGGGCGCAGCTTGCCCCTGATGTAGTATATGGCCAAAAAATGAACAGACTATTGCTGGTTAAATGCACTTGGTGTCACAGCTTGACCAACCACACTACTGAGGGTTAAATGCACTTGGTGACGGGCGCAGCTTGCCCCTGATGTAGTATATGGCCAAAAAATGAACAGACTATTGCTGGTTAAATTCACTTGGTGACGGGCGCAGCTTGCCCCTGATTTAGTATATGGCCAAAAAATGAACAGACTATTGCTGGTTAAATGCACTTGGTGTGATAGCTTGACCAACCACACTACTGAGGGTTAAATGCACTTGGTGACGGGCGCAGCTTGCCCCTGATGTAGTATATGGCCAAAAAATAAACAGACTATTGCTGGTTAAATGCACTTGGTGTGACAGCTTCACCCTGATGTAGGCTTTAGCCAAAAAACAAACGCACCATTGAGGGTTAAATGCACTTGGTGACAGGCGCAGCTTGCCCCTGATGTAGTATATGGCCAAAAAATAAACAGACTATTGCTGGTTAAATGCACTTGGTGTGACAGCTTCACCCTGATGTAGGCTTTAGCCAAAAAACAACCACACCATTGAGGGTTAAATGCACTTGGTCGCAGCTTGTGCTGGCGCACCACAAGACACAAAATGGCCGCCGATCACCCCAGAAAAATGTGACTGACAAACGGTCTGGGCAGCCTAAAAACAGTGAGCAATTGAGGATCAGCAGCTCAATGATCCACAGCTGCAGATCGATCAGTTAATCAAGTCCTTTGGAGGAGTTAATCTGCCTAATCTCGCCCTACTGTCGCAGCCGCAACCTCTCCCTACGCTAATCAGAGCAGAGTGACGGGCGGCGCTATGTGACTCCAGCTTAAATAGAGGCTGGGTCACATGGTGCTCTGGCCAATCACAGCCATGCCAATAGTAGGCATGGCTGTGATGGCCTCTTGGGGCAAGTAGTATGACGCTTGTTGATTGGCTGCTTTGCAGCCTTTCAAAAAGCGCCAAGAAAGCGTCACAAAAGCGCCAAGAAAGCGACGAACACCGAACCCGAACTTTTACGAAAATGTCCGGGTTCGGGTCCGTGTCACGGACACCCCAAAATTCGGTACGAACCCGAACTATACAGTTCGAGTTCGCTCATCCCTACTCATGAGGTTTGGAGATCTTATTTTAGGTCAGATGAGGATTGGGGATCTGATTTAGGAGTCTGAAGGAATCTGAGGTCTGATGAAAAATATATTTTTACATTTTTCTCTGCTAATGAAAAATGAGAAAAAAATATTTTTATCAGACCTTAGATTAGATGAAAAATATTTTTTGTCTCTTATTTTTCTTTGTTAGAACCTAGGTGCATCTTGTAGGGTAAAAAATACAGTGACTCGTGTGTAAATGTATAGCTTGTGGCTTCTGGTAGTCATACGTTTTTTTTTTTTTTGGGCTCTTTGTGTGTGTAAGATTGGCCACCCCTGGTATATAGCAATAGCACCCCTCAATCAGTATTTTGTGGAAGAAGGTATATGGCACTAGAGATGGCCTTGTGGTTCGCCCGGCGGTCGTTTTATGGCGAACATTGCGTGTTTGTGATTCGCCGAACATGCGAACATATGGAGAAATTCACGCCCGCCATATTCTTTTACATTGTGAAGAACTTTGACCCATGACACATCCATCGGGTGGTACAGGACAGCCACTTGAGACATTTCAGTACATGGACATACCCCCTACCTTATAAATAAACCTGATCTGGCCGCCATTTTACATTCAGTGTTTTGCCAGTGTAGGGAGAGGTTGCTGTGTAGAGCAGGGACACCAAACGCTAGCTAATAGGACCACAAAAATCATTTTAAGCACCTATGTGTGCTATCGATATGTGTGATACACAGAGGGGTGCAACATACTTATAATATACTTTTATAATGAGTCAAAAACACATAGATCTATATAGTGATCACCTAGAAGTCAGAGGCCTAGGGGCTTACTAGGGCCATTTTTATATAGGGTAAGGTTCCGGACTGGGTCGCTCTTATCAGGGCGGGTGGTCTGTGGTTAGGCTATCAGGGCCAGAATAGTACCCGCCTGTAGGGCAATATCAGGGAAAGTTCTTTGCCCACCTGTCACGGTGGGGAGTGTCAAACAATGTAAGACAGATAATGGTAGCAACTAGGCCAGGACGCCGGGATCAGGAAGCAGGTCACCTCCTATTGCATCCCTAATCTTATCCCTAACTCCTAACCGTATGAGCGGACCCTGATGGTGGGACTGCTCATACCCTGGATACCTAATATCCTGAGTCGCCCTGGAAATCCCTCACTAAGAAGCAGGGGAGAGACGACCTGCTTATCCACAACACGGAGGAACAGGAGTCTCTAAAGGCCTTGAAGCAGGGAAAGGGAAACACATACAGCTATTGAGATGGCAGGTAAGCGAAACCCATAACACACTTACCTGCCACAGACACACTGACTGGAACCCGTGCACAAGTGCTGGTGTCCGCATTAACATTAGAGGACACAGCACACACCACACAGGGACCCAGGACACCCATAGCTGCAATAAACATAAGACAGGGGAATTTCTAGCCAAACATGCTGGACACCAAACACCACCAGACATGAAACACCAAACTAAACATACCAACACCCTGAACATAACCCACTCCAAACAAATAAGGACAGGAAGGGAAGGAGACACCGGGATAACATTGATGACCACAAGGGTGTCCCTCACTGGACAGATGGAACACCCTGGACTGGAGCAGAGCTCCAGCACCAACCACAGCTGAAATACAACAGACTCCAGCCAGGAAACCACAGAAGATATAAGCCAAGTGACCACACCCAGTCAGGGAGTTAACCCTTACAGCACCAGAGGGAGGTTACTTAAAGGGGAAGTGCACACACAAGCATACCAAACACGTAACCACTGGCAACAGCATGCGTGGCAACCATGTCACGGCAATCACCCAGAAGGCCGAGACACTGCCACCGCATGCTCTCACAGCAACATGTTGCCGCGGGCAACCGCAAGTGTGGCAACAGTGTCACAGCATACACCATAGGCCGTAACACCACCTTATCCTTCAATACCACATTATCATCTAGCCCAGGGATAGATGTTTTTTTGCTTTCCCTCCTGGATTCATCGATGTGCACTGAAGCCCCTGGATTGTGGTAGGACATATGGTTTCTGATTTGGTGCCGCCGAGCACCTGATTTAGTGCCGCTGAGCACTTGTTATTGCCTACCACATCTATGCTTTTTAGTTAACTTTAATAATTTAATTTATTTTAATTTTGAGGGATATCTTTTCCATTCACACGTCCGCAAAATGGGTCCGCATCCGTTCCGCAATTTTATAAAACGGGTGCAGACCCATTCATTTTCAATGGGGCCGGAATGTGCTGTCCGCATCCGCATTTGCGGATCCACACTTCCGTATCTGTGCTTCCGTTTCTGCAAAAAAATAGAACATGTCCTATTTTTGTCCGCAAATGCAGAAAAGATTAGGCATTTTCTATTATAGTGCCGGCGATGTGTGGTCCACAGATTGCGGAATGCACATTGTCGGTGTCCATGTTTTGCGGATCCGCAAAACACTTACGGACGTGTGAATAGACCCTCATAGTAACATTATTAAAGGTTACGTTTTATCTTTATGTATATACCGTATTTTTCGCCCCATAAGACGCACTTTCCCCCCCCAAAAAAATCGGGGGGAAATGCCCCTGCGTCTTATGGGGCGAATGCTGACAATTTAACATCGCTGGATGCGATGTAGCGTGAGCGGGGGCCGGGGGAGGGACTGGGAGGAGGAGCTGGGGGCCGGGAATAGCGGCGGGGCGGTGCAATCAATGTACTATAGCCCCGCCCCGCCGCTCCGGTATACTAATATTAAATGTCTTATTCGATTAAAATGTATTAGATATGCCCCCTCACTCCTAAATTGCTAATCGTACCTTAAATCCTATTCCTAGGTGCTGTAATGCAGGCCGGGCGGGCGGCAGCGTAACTCCTTGATGTCTTGTGCCTGCGCCGCCTACTTTATGAATGAAGCAGGCAGCGCAGGCAAGTGACGTCAGCGAGTGACGCGCCGGCCGCCCGGCCTGCATTACAGAAGCTAGGAATAGGATGTAAGGTACGATTAGCAATTTAGGAGTGAGGAGGCATATCTAATACATTTTAATCGATTAAGACATTTAATATTAGTATACTGGGGGCGGCAGAGGCGGGGCGGAGGCGGGTGGGCGAGCTGATCCGTGGATGGCACAGTTAAGGGGGGGGGTCTGTGGATGCCACTGTTTTGGGCTGGGGGGCTGTGGATGCCACTGTTTTGGGCTGGGGGGCTGTGGATGGCACTGTTATAGGGTGGGGGGTCTGTGGATGGCACATATATAACAGTGCCATCCACAGATCCCCCCTGTAACAGTGCCATCCACAGATCCCCCCCCCTGTAACAGTGCCATCCACAGATCCCCTCCCCCATAACAGTGTCCGTCATCCACAGATCCCCCCCATAACAGTGTCCGTCATCCACAGATCCCCCCATAACAGTGTCCGTCATCCACAGATCCCCCCATAACAGTGTCCGTCATCCACAGATCCCCCCATAACAGTGTCCGTCATCCACAGATCCCCCATAACAGTGTCCGTCATCCACAGATCCCCTCCATAACAGTGTCCGTCATCCACAGATCCCCCCATAACAGTGTCCGTCATGCACAGATCCCCCCCATAACAGTGTCCGTCATCCACAGATACCCCCCATAACAGTGTCTGTCATCCACAGATCCCCCCATAACGGTGTCCTTCACAGATCCCCAGTAATAGTGCCACCCACAGACCACCATTAGTTCCAAACCCACCAAAAGCACACCTTTTGGTTAAAAATAATGTTTTTCTTATTTTCCTCCCCAAAAACCTAGGTGCGTCTTATGGGCCGGTGCGTCTTATAAGGCGAAAAATACGGTATTTCTTTTTTTATAATTGTATGTTTTTTATGATATATAAAACATAAAACGTGAATACACTCTAACAATGTCATAGTGCACAGAAGTTCCAAGGAGGAGCAATACACAAAACACATCACATACATATTGGATGAGCATATGTAACACTTGATAATATTCAGTGACGGAGCATTAAAGACCAGACAAAAATAAAGAGTTGAATTTATCCAACTGAGATTGTGTCCATCTCTAACTAGTCTAAGAGGCAGAAAAAGAAGAAAACAAAAACTGCTATGCAAAATATCCTAAACAGATAACCAACATATAGGACAAGCGACATGAACAAAGACAGAGAGGGAAGGGAGGGGGGTGGGGTGGGAGGAACCAAACCCTTCACCAAGATTCCTCAAGGTTGCCTATTAGCCCAATAAGTGTCCCATATGTCCCATACAGCGTTGAAGAGTGCCATTTTATCCTGATACATAGCAGTGGAATACTCCATTGTTCGGACCTCCATTACCCTGGCATACAAGTCAGAGACCTGTGGTGGGTTGGGGCTTTTCCACAATCGGGAAACTAGACAACGAGCTGCTGTTAGAATCAGTAGCAGCAGTTTGAATGTGTTTTTTTTTACTTGTTTGGGGACCACATTAAGCAGGAAGGACACTGGTTCCGGTCAGATTTTGATTCTAAAAATGTCGGTCAGGAGAGCGCCAACCTCAGACCAGTAAGGGCCTATCTTGGGACAGTCCCAAAAAATGTGAGGCAATGTGCCCCTATGTAAGCCACATATCCAACAATCACCCGGAACCACTGGGTTCATTCTATGGAGGAGGTCAGGAGTGTGATACCAGTACATTAAGATCTTATATTGGTTCTCCTGATGGAGTACCGACATAGATGATTTCGCTGCCCTCCTCCATATAAGGTGCCAGAGCGAGTCCGGTAAGACCCTCTCCAAGTACTCCTCCCACTTCACCATGTAGGAATGCCTTTGGGCCCAGTCAGGGAAGGGAGTCAGCAATATAGAGTAAATCTCAGAAATTAAACCTTTCGCATGAACCCCTTCCCTGCATATGCGCTCGAAGGAGGTCGGAAGGGAAACCGTAACCCCCGAAAAGATGGACTGGGCAAAGTGCCTAATCTGGATATAGAAAAAGTTGTAGGAAGGTGGGAGATCATACTTGGCCTGAAAGGTAGTGAAAGGTCGGAGGACCCTAATGAAGGGGTCCACAATATCAGCGTATCGAAACACCCCCCCCCCCCCCCCCCCCGTTGAAACCACGGTCTCGTTGTGGACGTGACAAGACTAGCAGGAAGCGTGGGGTGATATAGGAAGGAGGTCATGGCGGAATGAGTGGACTCTAGAGGGAATTTACTACTGCACTGCCGCTAGATACGTCTAGTACACGCCATGGGCCCTAGGAGATCCTTGTCTGGCTGAGTCCTGTCAGGCCCAGCCCAAAGCATGGAGTTAGGGTGTACAGGAGCTAGCCAGAGTCTTTCTACCTGCATCCAGTCAGAGTAAGGGTGCAAGGAAGCCCAGGCCGTAACGGAGCGTAGCTGGGCCGCCCAGTAATATTTAGTTAGGTCTGGAACCCCCAGACCGCCATGAAGCATACTAGATAGAAGAACCGACCTCGGGATTTTGTGCCGCCCTCCCGCCCATATGAATCTGAGGAGGTGGGATTTAATGGATCTCAGGTCCTTAAGAGGGGCTTTAATCGGTAAGGTCTCAAAAAGGTACAAAAGCTTAGGTAGAATCGTAATCTTAGTCGCAGCAATACGCCCCAAGAAAGAGAGTGGGAGAGGGTGCCACCTATCTAAAAGACCCCTAATCTCCGTGTATATGCGTGGGAAATTAGCCTTGTAAAGCTCGCCATATCGGGGAGTGAGGTCAACCCCCAAATATCTCAGTGAGTCCGTCTTCCAATGGAAAGGGAAATTCACTTTGAGAGAGCTCAGGGCCGTCTGAGAAAGATTGAGAGGGAGGGCCTCAGTTTTATGAGTATTGACCTTATACCCCGAAAGGCGACTAAATTCCTGTAATATGGAGTGGAGATTCGGTAAGGAAATGTGAAGCCTGGTAAGGGTAAGGAGAATGTCGTCAGCATATAGCGATAGCTTAAACTCCCTATCCTTGACCATAACACCCCTAGTATCCGGGCAAGCCCTGATCTTGGCCACCAGGGGTTTGACACACATAGCAAAAAGTAGAGGAGATAGGGGGCAACCCTGCCTCATTCCATTAGTAATGTTTATGGGTCGGGATTGAGCATGAGGAAGTCTGATCGTCGCTGTGGGGGAGGAGTATAAGTGAGGAGTTAGCTCAGCCTTAAAGGTCTTATAATATTTGTATGAAAAGCCGTCAGGCCCTGGGGATTTACCCTCAGGTAGATGTTCCACTACCTCCTCAATCTCTTCCGATACGATCGGACTATTAAGGGCAGCAAGATCCGGAGCCGATAGGGTAGGAAGATGACGCATATTCTAATGGATTGCCTTCCTTGTACAATGTTATAGTATACTTTCTATTTTAGAAAGTATATTATAGTGCATTTGTATTGTGCGGCAGTTGTGTGCAGTTCTGCTGCGATACTGCAGGTATATAGAGGGACAAGCTTTATTGGAACAAATAATTTCAACTGGTGTGATATACTAGTCGTCAACCCAAAAAAAATGATTGAAGTGGGGTGTTATAAACCAATAAACTTTCCTTATAGTGCATTTGGGTACTGTATAGTGCATTTGCGCATGCGCGTACGCAAAAATTATATTGCCGATATTTCGCATTGGATTTTTTTTTATCGAGATCGCAAATTCGAATAATACAATTGATTTGTCACTGTCCATGTTGTGGGACTATTTGTGCACTTCTAGTAATTACAGTATTTCTTGGCTGCAAATATGAGCTGAAAGTTTTTCAGGTTCGCCTGCCTTTAAAATGAATGGGACCCGCAATAGCACCCCTCAATCAGTATTTTGTGGAAGAAGGTATATGGCACCCCTCAATCAGTATTTGGCGGAAACAGGTATATAGCACCCCTCAATTAGTATTTGGCAAAAACAGGTATATAGCACCCCTCAATCAGTATTTGGTGGAAACAGGTATATGGCACCCCTCAATCAGTATTTGGTGGAAACTGGTATATAGCACCCCTCAATCAGTATTTGGTGGAAACTGGTATATAGCACCCCTCAATCAGTATTTGACAGAAACAGGTATATAGCACCCTTTAATCAGTAGTTGGCAAAAACAGGTATATAGCACCCCTCAATCAGTATTTGGCGGAAACAGGTATATGGCACCCCTCAATCAGTATTTTGTAGAAGCTGGTGTATCACAGCCCTCAATCAGTATTTGGTGGAAGAAGTTATATAGCAATAGCACGCCTCAATCAGTATTTTGTGGAAGAAGGTATAAAGCACCCCTCAATCAGTATTTGGCAAAAACAGGTATATAGCACCCCTCAATCAGTATTTTGTGGAAGAAGGTATAAAGCACCCCTCAATCAGTATTTGGCGGAAACAGGTATATGGTACCCCTCAATCAGTATTTTGTGGAGGGAGGTGTATTGCAGCCCTCAATCAGTATTTGGTGTAAGAAGGTATATAGCAATAGCACCTCACAATCAGTATTTAGTGGAAGAAGGTATATGGCACCCTCAATCAGTATTTGGCAGCAACAGGTATATGGCACCCCTCAATCAGTATTTTGTGGAAGCAGGTGTATTTCTCCCCTTAATCAGTATTTGGTGGAAGAAGGTATATAGCAATAGCACCCCTCAATCAGTATTTTGTGGAAGAAGGTATATGGCACCCCTCAATCAGTATTTTGTGGAAGCAGGTGTATTGCAGCCCTCAATTAGTATTTGGTGGAAGAAGGTATATAGCAATAGCACCCCTCAATCAGTATTTTGTGGAAGAAGGTATATGGCACCCCCAATCAGTATTTGGCGGAAACTGGTATATAGCACCCCTCAATCAGTATTTGGCTGAAACAGGTATATAGCACCCCTTAATCAGGATTTTATGGAAGAAGGTATATGGCACCTCTCAATCAGTATTTGGCGGAAACAGGTATATAGCACCCCTCAATCAGTATTTGGCAGAAACAGGTATATAGCACCCCTCAATCAGTATTTGGCGGTAACAAGTATATAGCACCCCTCAATCAGGATTTTGTGAAAGAAGGTATATCGCAGCCCTCAAGCTGTTTTTTGGAGGGCAACAGGTATATCACACCCATTGCAATTAGTTACTCCAATAGCGTTTGTCTCTCTATCTAGCTGCGGTATCGCAACAGAACCGCACACAAGTGCTGCACAATATAAATACACTATAATATAATTTCTATGTTAGAAAGTATATTTTAGGTATATCACACCCCTCTATATCACAACTATCGATAGCACACCTATACCAGCCCTTAAAAGGACTTGTGTGGCCCTATTAGCTAGCGTTTGGTTTCCCTAAGTTCCTAACAGCCTGTGCCTGCTCCAAAATGAAACCTCTCCCTACACTGGCAAAACACATAATGAAAAATGGCTGCCAGATCGGATTCTGTTATAGGGTTGGGGGTGTGTCCATGTGCTAAAACGTCTCAATTGGCTGTCCTGTCCCACCTGATGGATGTGTCATGGGTCAAATTTCAGCTCTATGCAAAAAAATATGGCGCGTGCGAATATTGCATTATATTTGCATGTTCGGCAAATCAGGAACAAGCAATGTTTGCAGCGAAACAACCCCTGGGTGAACCAAAAGGCCATCTCTAATTCTAACAGCATCCATGTGGAATCAGCTGGCGATGGTGTAAAAGGAGTGCTCTTCTTGGCGCTAACATAGTTCATACTTGAGTTAGTTGGTCAGTTTTGGCCCCGTGACTGCCCAAATATGTGAAGTGTGCAGTGATTCTAAAAGTGACGCCTGTCATCTGCATGTCATAGGAACTCACAGTATTATTTCACTACCACAGCAGACTCCCTATGTGTGTTACTGCAAGGCACAGTGTTCTACACCACTATAAAATAGCAGTTTTTTAATGTAATTCGACACAAATATATTCGGATCTAACCAAATTTTTCCTGAATTATTCGGCGAAATTCGCTCATCTCTAGGTATCATCTGTCCCTCTTCTCCCTTTTTTTGTCTTGGTGACACCAGAATGGATCAGATTTTGTCATCCCATACAAATCTTTGGAATGGGGAGGAGGAAGAATGTGCAAGAGCTGAATGAGACACAACTTCGCCGTTTTGTGGTGTAAAAAAGTTGCAAGTCATGGCAACTGTGACATTTCCATGGAACTGCAACATTTTTGCAACATTTCGGGATCCTCGCTGTTGTTCACAGTGGTCTTTAAGAGCTAAAAGTCAGATTAGACCTGGATTATGGCTTATTTAATATGTGTGACTTTTGCAATGGTTGCAAGAAAGGTGCAACCTATGCCAGGCAAGCCCCTGGTCTACTTTTATATCTAAAGGTGTAAACCACTTTACACTCACTCCACATATATTAAGGATTACCAGTTCATAAATTTGGTGCAGGCACACAAAGCAAAGCCAGACATAAAACTGACATAACAATAACCATAAATATTTCAGCCTGAGTACTAAATTCACATCCATGGAGGACAGTACCTCTCTGTAATGTTCTCTGTGATCCTGGGGCTGCTTCTGGGTGAGTGTGAGACAGTTATGAAGCAGATTCTCTTCTACTTTATTTGTGCAGTGGATGGGAGTTAGTGTCCACCTGCAGCGAGCCCCTGAGAGGCCAGTGTAGAGGATGGGAGTGGTAATAACCCTGATGATGTATTGTGTCATGGTGTACTCCCTCAGGCTGTTTCTCCCTGAGGATCGGTGCAGTGGAAAGGTAGCTTTGAAGAATGAGATCATAAGTAAATGTATAACCGTCTTTTTACTAAGTACAAAATGTAACTTCAAGTACATTCATAAGCAGAAATTTCCAAGTGCAAATCTCTGGTATCGATAAGGATTATGGAGGTAGGTTTGATAGCTGCAATTTTAACACTAGTATGGTACTGGCCTAGTAGTATTCTGGGTGATTGGTGTCTTAGCCATAGTCCTTCACCTCATAGGAGTGTCTTTAATGCTGGTTGTAGCAGTTCACTCTGCTGTCTGTCTTCTCAAAGATTCACTTGAGACACAATCAAGTTGATCTCTCTGGAGAAACTGTAACAGAAGCAGGAGCTCTGTAGTGTGCTTCCTCTTCCTTCTCTGGTTACTGTGGAACTCACCCTCCTGGCAGGAAACAGGACCAGCCCACAGGACCAGCCCACAACTACCAAGAGTGGAGGAACAAGGTGGTTTGCCCTGTTCCTTGTCAACTATTGCCATCTACTACATCCTTAACTGGTAGATATGGGCAAACATTCAAAAATACAAATACAATACATGCTAAAAATTTATATAATGTCCAGAAACAGTGTTAGTCCTCTTGTACACACACTGCAATATTGGTTAAAGCAACGTTTGTTGAAACGTTAGGTATGCTTTAAGTGATGAAGAATCATGTGGTTTTTTAACAACTAAAACAAATTAAAAAGTTGCTAAAAAAAATTAGTCACCTGCTCAGCTTTCTAATCCTTGCTGAAAGATCTATGATCTCTACCAGCTTTCTAGGCTGCAGAGAAGACATGTTTGACACAGGGCAGGGAAGACATATTGACACATGACCACGTGCATCTATCATGTTAGTTTGGATCCTGTACAGCAGAATCCAGTGGGGTCATTTACAGTACTAAATGTGTATACTAGTTTTCAAAAGTAGCATTTTTTTTGCAAAGGTATTTTGCACATTTTGGCCTCAACTATAACTGAAATCTACGCCAACCTCTATCCGGCTTCGTTCATGGACATCACAGATGCAACATATTTTTTAAGATGCCCGTGCCGTTTAATAAATTGGTTATATGTTATGGAAGCAGGCTTTTTACTAAAGATTCTGAATTAACATTCTTTAGTAAATAAGTGCTCACATGTGCTAGAACGGCACGTCACTGCCAGTGACCTACCATGTGACACCTGAGATCAATGATTCGGCACAGCAGACACGGGACCAATTCACATCCTGTTTGGTGGGGACCAGAAGCTGTTGGAAACAGGGCAGCAGCAAGGGAATGGCAGGATTGTAGACAGGTAAGTGTGTATTTTTTCAACAAGCCAAACGCTAAGACCGTCGGGGATGCTAAGCTAGAGAACCCCTTTAGGATGCCTTCTAGGTGCCCAAACATTATTCATATCTATAATTACTGGCTTTCTCTGGATGATGTCACTATTATCTTCCTGCTAGCCCATAACAGAGTCTATGCATTTAATTACTGTAAAAGTACTGTTAAAGTGTTAAGATTCACACATGAAAGTTTTTGAGGTTAGGTAGACAAAATACGGCCAGGTTCGCACTTGATTTATGGTATTCCATTATAGGTTCCATTTATAATGGAATATAACGGAATTCCCAGACGGAATACAAAACGGAAGCCTTTAAGAGACATTCCGTTTTGATCTGTAATAATAGAAGTCTATGGGCAAGCATAACGGATCCATCTGGTTTCCGTTATGTAGGACGGAAAACAAAGTCCTGTTCCGTGTTGCATTCCCTCTATGAATTCCGTTATTTTCCATTATAAACTGAACCTATAACGGAACACCCTATAACAAGTGCGAACCCGGCCTAAGTTGGAAACCATATGGCGATTAATGGCCCCTGTGGCAATATGAATAGTGATGGGCAGGGCCGTCTTTAATATTGATTGGACCCTGGGCAAAAATTTACTTGGGCCCCCTGGATCCTGCCTTCTCACACCCTAGCATGCAATGACGCCCTCCACCACAACACACACAAAAAAAATCCACACACCTGGTAGAGTACAGTGAATTACTGTAAATACTTCCAGTTCTGAAGATTTCAGCGGCTCAGGATCAGTGCTCTGGGCAGCTGGGCTCAGGGCTGGAAGTGGCCACTGCTCTGCAGGAAGGAGACCCGGGCTCGGCTCACCCTAGTGTTACAGTGCACCCCAGCACACAACAGTATGCAGTATAGCACCCTATAGTATACAGCACCCCACAGTATGCAGTATAGCACCCTATAGTATACAGCACCCCACAGTATGCAGTCTAGCACCCTATAGTATACAGCACCCCACAGTATGCAGTATAGCACCCTATAGCATACAGCACCCCACAGTATGCAGTCTAGCACCCTATAGTATACAGCACCCAATAGTATGCAGTCTAGCACCCTATAGTATACAGCACCCCACAGTATGCAGTATAGCACCCTATAGTATACAGCACCCCACAGTATGCAGTATAGCACCCTATAGTATACAGCACCACACAGTATGCAGTATAGCACCCTATACATTACAGCACCCCACAGTATGCAGTATAGCACCCTATAGTATAGAGAACCACACAGTATACAGTATAGCACCCTATAGTATACAGCACCCCACAGTATGCAGTATAGCACTCTATAGTATACAGCACCCCACAGTATGCAAGCAGTATAGCACCCTATAGTATACAGCACCCCACAGTATGCAGTATAGCACCCTATAGTATACAACAACCCACAGCATGTAGTATATAGTATAGCACCCCACACTATACAATATACAGCACCTCACAGTATACAGCACCCCACAGTATATAGTAGAGCAGTATAGCACCCCACAGTATACAGTAGAGCAGTATAGCACACCGCAGTATACAGCGCCCCACAGTATACAGCACCCCACAATATACAGCACCCCACAATATACAGCACCTCACAGTATACCGTACCCAAAACTATACAGAATACAGCACCTCGCAGTATACAGTACCCCACAGTATACAGTAGAGCAGTATAGAACACCACAGTATACAACACCCCACAGTATACAGTAGAGCAGTATAGCACCCCACAGTATATAGCCCCCCACAGTATACAGTAGAGCAGTATAGCACACCACAGTATACAGCCCCTTACAGTATACAGCACCCCACAGCCCCTGTCACCTTTTCCTTATGTAATCTTCCCAAAAAAAGCTCCACAGTTAAGGCAAACTTCTCCTGCAGCAACACTCCTGGTAGAAAGGACCTTTGATTACCTCATAGCCATGTGACCAGTAATATTGCTAGGTTTCTAGGTTACTGGTCACATGTAACTGGTTACTGGTCACATGGTGATGATGTCATCTAAGGTCCTTTCTCCTAAGAGAATCACAGCTCTCACAATTCACTGCCTGGAGTGCTGACAGGCAGACATGGCATGGCAGCACCCCCCTGTGTAGCTGACAGCCTGACACCCGGGGCAGTGGCTAGTAGGGCTCAAGGGGCAGCTGCCTTGGGCCCTCCAGGAGCAACTGGGCCCGGGGCAGGTGCCCCTTTTCCCCTTGTTAAAGACAGCCCTGGTGATGGGTGCAGTAAAGTCCCGGGAAAGCATAAAAAAGGGGCAAGGAGTGTGTCACCAAGGGGCCCGGCCTTGGTGGAGTAAAGGCCCTAGATATAGGTGGCAACCAAGTTTGCTGGTTGACACCAAGATAGTTAGCTTAGCTGGCTCCAGCTAGTCTGGGATGGGCTTTTACTGGGAACAGGCAATGTGTTGGGTGGGTGCCTGTTCCCCATGCTCCAGTCCGGGATTTTGGAATATGCCCATGTCCAGGGATGCTATTTAATCCTGTTTCTGGACTTGGGTGTGGCTCCCAGTCTAGGGGAAGGAGACAGAGTCTTTGTGAAACAGTCCTGCTGGAGGCTCTGTACGAGTGGTCTCAGCCGGGCTGGCTGAGGGGCCACAGGGCTAGGTGCTAGCCGGAACATTGGGGGATGCAGTGACACCTGGGTGCAAGGATCGCGAGGCCAGAGTCGGGAGGACTACTGGGCCACACTTCCCCATAAAGGTACTGGACTTGAGACTGTGTGTGAACAGGGCTCTGTACAGCCAGGTGGCTGATGGACATTGGGCTGGGAAAGCCGCATGTTATAACCGTGTGTGAACGATGCTTTAGGTGAGACAGGGATATACTTTGTTTAGTTAGAGCCCAGCCAGGCAGGTGTTTATTTTGTATGATTTATGTTCGTTTTGCTAAGGTGCCAAATAAAAGCGATGTTTGGACCTTAAACTTGGTGTTTGGCAAAGATACTTGTTTGAATGACCCCCAGAGAAGAGCTAACCCCCCACACCACGTACTATGTGAAATAAAGTATTAAAAATAGTTGATATTTGGGTGTGTTATGCCTAGTGTGAGGACTGACCGGGCAGTGCTTGACACAGGGAACCTCTCTTTGGTCTTGTTTGAATCCTTGTGTCATGTCCCGCCCTATCAGGCTCTGTAGTTGGCATTACACAATCTAGAAAGTAAATAGAGTATTATGTAAATATGCAGAACGTTTCTTTGTACATCTACCAACTAGAAGAAGTCCTAAAGCACTGTGAAGAAGAACAGGAAGGCTAAAAAAAAGCCATATAAATCCAACCTCTGACCACTTTAAATTTGCTTCATTTTTTTACTCCTAAAATAATGCTCGGTTTAGCCATATTTATAGTCTAAATGAATCATGACAGCACTATTTATTACATGGCTCTAAGTGGCCCTATAATAGCGCTCCTCTGCAGAGCCGCACAATATTATTTTATTATCTACTCTGTCAAGTGCACGCACCCAATGTTCTCCACTTCTAAGATGAACAAATCATGTTTTTTGTGGAATGGAAACGGCTGTGCTCCTCTGCAAAGTAAAATTCTAATAATCTACCTTACCTTCTTTTTTTTATTTTTATTAATCATTAAATTATCTTGGATTACTACATAAATAAGGCTTCTGCTAGCGATGCACAATGACATCCCAAAAGCTCCTTCATGAGCATTGCTGATTGGACAGTCACCTATGCAATATTCCTTTGCAGCCACATTGCACTGCATATGTTTATATACCAGGAGTGTGATGTAACACTCTGTCTATGGGCTGCGATGGAAAGTTGTACCCAACGGTATGTACTTAAAGGCTATGTACACCTTTGGGGTAAGTTTTTTTATTCTTGCATTGTACTCATTTTGAGCTAAAAAAAATGTTTCAATTGGTCTTTATAAAAAATATGGTTTCCTTTTTTCTGTACAAAGCTGACATGCTCTAGCAGCAGCCTTTGGATTTTCTGGCTTTTCCGTCAGACCAGGAGCTGATGGCAGGGGCATTGCTAGGTTAAATCATTCAGCGCCTGGTCCCCTGATGTTTTGTCCCAGGCCCCGAATGTCCTGCCTGCCAGATATATCTGACTGTATTGACATCCTCAGGAGGGCAATATAATTCAATCTAATGCCCTGCAAGATCTGAAGGACCTGTGGTGACATCACAGGTCATGTGATCAGTTCTAAATGCAGTAGCTGAAAAGGACCTGTGATGATGTCACCATCATGTGACCAGTGCAGGAGAGGATGGCTCAGTAGTGAAGAGAATTCCTGGGAAGAAGCTTTGGTGAGGTCTGCTGCATGAGGAGAGGTAAGTGAAGGGAGAGGCAGAGCAATGCTGGGAGTTGTAGTTTTTTAACTGGGACTGTTTGTTAGGGCTGAAAGGAGAGAAGTTATTTACATGATACAGTGGGGTGGAGTGATGTTATTACATGGGAATATTGAGGGGGTGATATTCTTTACACGGGACTGTATTTTGAAGGGGCCAGGAGAGATGGTGTGATGTTATTTACATGGGACTGTATTTTGGAAGGGGCTGTAGATAGAGAGGGATATTATTTATATGGGCCTGTATATTAAGGGGGGCTGGAGAGATGGTGTGATGGTATTTACATGGGACTCTATGGCAGAGGGAGGGAAATAGTGTTATTTACATGGGACTGTATAGTGAAGGGACTGAGGAGTTATAATTTCTTAGGACACTAAAGGGAGGAATATAACTACAGTGGGCACAGTATAAATACTGGGGGAGTTTCAGGTCGAGCATTATAACAGTAGGGAGCAATATAAATACTGGGGGCACTTCAGGGCAAGCATTGTAACAGTAGGGAGCGATATAAATACTAGGGCACTTCAGGGTGAGCATTATAACAGTAGAGGGCAGTATAAATACTGGGGGCACTATAGGGGACACTATAGATGTTCTTATTACTACTGTAGGCTCTATAGGAGGGACTTATAGATCTGCCTTATTTCTACTAAGGGCACTATGGGGGCCTTATTTCTACTGGGGGCTCTGTGAAGGTATTATGAATACTGGAGGGCTCTTCTACTAATTGAGGCACTCTTGGGAAGCACTGTCATGGTTGGGGGCACTGTAGGGGGCAGTATTACTAGTGAGGGCATTCTAGAAGATAATTACTATTGGTGGGACTATGAGGAGCACTATTACTATGGGGAAGATTATCTGTATGGTACTCATTGTTCTTCAGGATAGTATTTGGGGGTATTGGGGAGCACAGCGAGCAACAGGTTAACACTGTTGGGACTCCAGGTTGGGGGATGATGATAAAAAAGTGAGGAAGCTAAGATGTCCGTGTGTCACATACTGCAGAGACGAGGTGGCTGAGAGAAGTTGTCCGAACTGAATGGAGAAGATGATGACAGAGAAGATCTACATCAGATGAGAAGTCATCTGAGAGGTACTGGATGTGACAGGTATGTGCTGCTGCATAGCAAGCAGGGGCATTGCTAGGGTCTCAAAAGATCCGGAGCCCAAGCCCCAATTAATATGGTCCAGTTCTCTAAGTCGCCACCCCCCTCCCCCCACACACTGCATTTTGGTGTACTTGCTATACAGCAGCACATACCTGTCACATCTAGAGCCTCCAGGTGAGGTATCCTCCGATGTAGATCTTCTCTGTCATCATCTTCTCCATTTGGCCCGACAAGTTCTTTCATTCACACCTCGTCTCTGCAGAGTATATATTCACAAGAACCCTATTGTGGAGGAGCAGCATTTGGGGAGTCCAATTGAAGCTTAAGCTGTTTTTCAACAGCTAAATTACGCTTTTTCCTCCCCCACATTGATTGTTAAAACGTCACCTTTATTATTTATCATTAATACCTAAAACTACTATATCAATGAGAACCTATGGTTAAAACTTTCAGGGTGAGCAGTAGTCTTGCTGGGATTCTATACACTCTTGAATATCATCTGCGGCTGCGCGCTCCCACAGACGCTTCTATTACTCTGTTAGCTGTATTCATTCCTATTATGCTCACTACCTGGGCTAAAACTGTAACTTAGAATCTGCCCCCCCCCCCCCCCGACATGTTTCGCCGAGTACCGGCGTCTTCAGGGCGACTTCAGACTGCTGGGCAGTCTATGGCTATTCAAGAGTGTATAGAATCTCAGCGAAACTACTGCTCACCCTGAAAATTTTAACCATAGGTTCTCATTGATACAGTAGTTTTAGGTATTAATGATAAATAATAAAGGTGACATCTTAGCTTCCTCACTTTTCTATCATCATCCCCCAACCTGGAGCCCCCACAGTGTTATACTGCTTCTTGCTGTGGTCCCCAATGCCCCCAAATACTATCCTGAAGAAATATGAGTGCCCCCATAGTAATAGTGCTCCTCCAAATCCCACCAATAGTAATTCCTTTCCAGAATGCCACCATTAATAATACTGCCCCCTACAGTGCCCCAAACAGTGATAACGGTCCCAAACAGTGCCTCCATTAGTAGAAAAATACCCTCACAGAACCCCCAGTATAAATAAGCCCCCCTATTGTTTCCCAGGTGTAATAAAGCTCCCTACAGACCCCTCAGTAGTAATAAGGCCCCCATAGTGCTCTTAATAAAACTAAGGAGGATCTATAAGACCCTCCTATAGAGCCCCCAGTAGTAATAAGAACACCTATAATGTTCCCTGGGTTTGCAGTACCTCCTGTAGTTATATTTCTCCCAACATACAGTCCCATGTAAATAACATTACACCATCTCTCCTGCCCTCTACAAAATATAGTCCTATCTAAAGAACATCACTACCCTCCCTTCAGCCCCTCCAACATACAGACCCATGTATTAACACTATTTCCCTCCCTGCCATAGAGTCCCATGTAGATAACATCACACCATCTCCCCAGCCCCCTCCAATTTACAGTCCCATGTAAATATTATCCCTCTCTATCTACAGCCCCCTCCAAAATACATCACCTACTCTCCAGCCACCTTCAACATACAGTCCCAAGTAAATAATATCACCCCCTCCCTATCCGCCTCCAACATGCAATCCCATGTAAACATCACCCCCTCAACATTCATTCCCATGTAAATAACATCAGTCCACCCGCCAGCCAACTTCAACATACAGTCCAATGTAAATAACATTGCCTCCCCAACATTCAGTCCCATGTAAATAACATCACTCCCTCCCTCAGACCCCTGTAACATTCAGTCCCATGTAAATAACGTCACTCCCTCCCACAGCCCTCATCAACAAACTGTCCCATGTAAATAAGATTACTCCCTCCCCCAGCCCCCTCCATCATACAGTCCCATGTAATTAACATCCCTTCCTCCCACAGCCGCCATCAACATTCAGTCCCATGTAAATAACATCCCACCCCCCCAGCCCCCTGCAACATACAGTCCCATGTAAATAACATCACTTCCTCCTACAGCCACCATCAACATACAGTCCCATGTAAATAACATGACCCCATCCCCAGTCAATTCCAATACACAGTTCCATGTATATAACATCTCTACCTTCAGCCCTAACATACAGTCCCAGTTAAATAACCACAACTCCCATCATTGCTCTGCCTTTCCCTTCACTAACCTCTCCTGTAGCAGACATTACCACAGCTTCTTCCCCTAAGACTTCTCCTCTTCACTGTCGTCCTCTCCTGCACTGGTCACATGATGATGACATCATGGCAGGGCTTTCTCAACTACTGCCTGTTTTACTGGACACATGACCTATGATGTCACCACAGGTATTTCAGATCTTCAACTGCATTAGATTCAATTGTATTGCCGTCCTGATGCAGGACATTCGGGGCCTGGGACAAAACATCAGGGGCCCACTCCCCAAATGTTTTGACCTAGCAACGCCCCTGATAGCAAGTACAGTAAAAATCTCTTCAGTGCTAGTGTTTGCAGGAGTTGATAGGGGAGGGTGGTTGGTTGACTTAGAGAGTTGGGCCATATTCATTGGGGCTTGGGCCCCGGATCTTTTGAGACCCTAACAACGCCCCTGGCTGATGCATTCCTTATCTCTGTTCTCTGACCTTATAAACACTCAATATAGCTCAGTTCTTATCTTGCTGATAAGAATTTGACTTAAATGTTTATGACCTCTCAGTAGTATAGAGATAAGTTTTATTAGATGACTGGCACAAAGTGATTGTAAAAGTACCAGTCACACAGTTAGAAAAACAGTTAACCCTTTATGACAGAACAGCTCAATATTTTTTAATAAAGGCCAATTGAAAAAATTATTTTTAGTCAAAAATGAGGAAAATGCAATCATTAAAAAATTGCCTCCGAAGGTGTACATAGCCTTTAAAGGGCGTTCATCACTAGGAAATTCACTGATAAACCAGGCACAATGCCTTGTAAGGCTAGCTCAGCTGATGTAATGATAGCTTTCACTTAGGGATCCGTTTCTTCATTCTGGGGAAAAAGTACCTTTAATCCACATGCAAATGAGCAGTTAAAGGGGTTGGCCCATCTGGGTCATTTATGGTACATCACTAGGTGTAGGTACCACCTCTGGGACCTGCTCCTATCTAGAGAATGGGGTCCTCGAAGTGAAGGAGAGCACACCGCGTATGCACAGTATGATCTTCTGAAGTTCCATAGCAGTGAATGGAGGGTGCACTGTGCAATGATGGCCACTTCACCATTCACTATTGGTCTGCTGGAACTAGCCAAGACAGAGCTCGACAATTTTTGGAACTCCCATAGTAGTGAACTGCACATGCATGACTGCTCTCTGTTCAGGGGTTCTGTTCTGGAGACCAGAGCAGGTCCCAGATGTGGAATCCATACCCAACTGACATTGGTGGTGTAACACCCCAGAGTTGTGTTACAACACTCCTCTACCCCGCTACTATATGTTAAGAGCTTTTACCTTGTCATCTGATATGATTTTACATTTAGTCATTCACAAATGTGCATAAACCATGCTAAATACAATTATTGTTGTAATTTCCATGTTCACCAGCAACTGGCAGCAATGCGTTGGTAAGGAGTTAGTTTTAGTTTAGTACATCTAAGCTGGAATAGTTCATTCCAGCTTAGCTCCCCCTCTGTGGAGGTGTTGACTATTCTCACAGCCTACACCCTGGGTGGAGAAGGAAGTTAGGGTGTGTGTATTAGGAGCTCCAGATATAGAGAACAAGCCAGGACCAAGTCTCATGCTGAGACATTGATCACCATCCCCAGCCTAAGCCCTGCAGCCTCAGCTGGATGAAGCAAGCAGACAACCTCCAGTTCCAGGAAGAAAGCATACCCTCAGAAGATGACTGTGAGTAAAGTCCAGAGACCTAGAAGAAGTCATATTCCGCCTCAGCTAGTCAGTCCCCATACACAAGAAGATAGAAAGCGCTGAAGCCAAATTCCTGCCACAGTATAGAGCTAACAAGCAGAAGTCCTTTCCTGCAAGCTCCAGGTTGATAGAGCAGAAGATAAATTCCTGCCAACCATTGCTGAAAACCTGCTTGGACCTAAGACAAAAAGCTGTACCTGTCACCACCAGACATCTGAGAAGCTCTGACAGATGTCTTTTAGAACCTCCTCCTTGAGCTTCCTTTTGTTTTGCTTTCATTTTCTCATCTCGTTAGCCTCTTTCAGCTGTCATGTAGTTGCACTGATTGCATCCCTTTAAATCCCTTCCCAGACTGCTTCACTTTGCGGTTTATATTCCTTCCTGGAGTGTGTGCATGCTGATCCTACTTCTGAGTCTTCTACAGATAAGTTTTGTTCATTCATTTGTGTTTTTCTGTTTGCTGGATCCCAGGTGACCCTGACTCCCTCCGTATCAAGTGTAGGGAGCCGGTGGCCGCGTCCCCTCACTATTATAGGGTGTTCAGGTGTTATACAGTCGAGGTACGAGGATATGCGATCATCTACCATTGGGATTTTCGCATAGGCTGAGCAGTCAGGGAGAGTGCCAGGTCTGATGCAGGGCTCTCCCTTTTGTTCCTTAGTTTTGGATCCAGTCAGTCGGATATTAATTTTGTGTCTTCTAGTTTCCTGTACACCTTCCATGACAGTACCTTGCTTGGATGAAAGTTACCCTCAGTAAAGACGAGTTTGAACTTTACTAAAAGCCTGGGTATCAGTTTCTGCTACACAATCCCTCTATTACTCCTCCTATCACTACACTACATTTTATTGCAAGTGAGCCAGGAGTCCAGCCGTACCCAGGTAGGAGACACCGTTGACACAATTACCACTACCATACAGAGACATTACACCACTCTGGCATTCCTAACCTGGGACGTGAGTTATAACACCTTTGAAAGACTCTGTGATAGTACCCTGCGCACACTGCAATTGACGTCACAAACAACTACAAAACATATACTATCATCTACACCTGACCCAGTTACTGCATAATTTGGCATCAGTGTGTATAACCCGTATCCTGCTCATTGCAGTGACAGATCCTAGAGATCTAATCCATCAATGTCCCAGATGGGAATATAATTTAAATGCACTGAGAGCAGGCTCAAGCCACTCTGTGCACCTTTGCACCTCCTACCCCATCTGCCAGTCATATTAGCTGGTTCTGACCATGAAGGAGAGGGAGGGGCGGGCAATGAGTGACTTGGACCCGCCCGCGGCGCACTTAATTGTTAATTTGATCATGGTTGATAACTACTTTTTTTCTAGATGAAGCAAAAAAATCATTAAGGGAACTGGAAAGCAATGAAGGGGACATAGCAATTGCCTGAGTGCCGTGGTCTCTTTAATCAGGTGGAGATGGACCTCCACCAATGAGTTAGATCACCCCTGAAATAAAAAAGTTTAACTCCCATGGAAAACCTCCTTCATGGCAGCTATTCTCCCAACTATCCAAAGAACAGAAGTGAGTGAATAGAATTTTTCTCATCTTGACAGAAGGGGTCAAGCAAACATTTATTTAATTTTAAGCAAATGCTGAGATATATCAGGTAGAAAAAAATTTAAACTGAATAATGAGAAAATGTCAGAGTATGCAGAGACGGAAGAGGATGAAAAGGGATTAATGAAGAAGGAAGGGCGTGACATGACAGTATGTCAGCAGAGGATATGTGTAATTATTCTGCATGGGTTAAATGCAAGGCTTTCCCGTATTAGGGATTCTAACGAAGGACACATCCCATGGCTCTAATTGCTTCTTTCTCCTCGCGTGGTCTGAAAGAGGTAATGAACTCGGGGCCATAGAAATGAGCAGGGCCCCTTGCTGTCTACTGTTAAAAGGAAATGAATGCTAATTAGCCAGGACTGAAGAGGCTCGGGCAGGAGAAGGGAGTTGAGAGATTTGTTTTTGTGCGTCTTTGGGAAATACCAGATCATTAATTTACTCTATGATTAGTGTAAAGGGATTGACACACTAACCTCTTTTTATATTATCCCTGAGGATATGTGGGTGAGAAGCAGCATTCGATCCTCGTTTAAACACAAACATTTCCATTTCCCTAGTTAATGCCGAAATACAGTCATCGCTGCTGGAATTTCATATATACATTGATGATGGAGATTATTACAGGAGATAAGAGTACAAGGTAACAAGGCGGCTAAGGTATAACTTGAAGCTCCTGAGTCCTAATGCAAAATTGATAACAGATTTCCCAACTGTGGCATGTCATTTTTATAGAGGTTTTCTGGAAGTAGATTATTGGTGGCCTATGCTCAGGATAGGTCATCAATATCTGGTGGGTGGTGGGCCCACTCCTGGCACCCCGACGACCAGCTGTCTGAAGAGGCCGTGGCACTCCGATGAGCAATATGGCCTCCTCACATTTTACATTGTACAGCCGCCAAGGCCTACTCAATTGAATCTCATCTAGATCATGTGACTGACGAAGGAGACATTATTTGCGGCAGGGTGCCTGCATCAGGGTTGCCCACCAGAATTGTTTTTCGGGACAACCTATTCCTAAAATCACTGCCAAATAATTACTTTGTCATGAAGCTCATTTATTTGTAAGAACTGGGTACAATTGGGTTACAAGGATCGGCGATTGCATCTGGAATCTGATGTTAATAACAGAGTGTAAAAAAAAAAAAAAAAAAAAAAACGTACCCGATCCATTAGCTCACGACAGGCCGGCCACTGCCATCCTGCTTGAAGGTCTACTGCGAAATCTCACGCAGCCCGAGATGACGACATCATGCCATCAAGTCCACACACACTGGATTTCGCCCAAGATCTTCAAGCAAGATGGCAGTAGCCGGCCCATCGTGAGGAAATGGATTAGGTAACTATCAATTTATTTTTATTTTTTTACACTATTTCAGGTTAAATCGATTCGCTACCGCGAAGCACAAGGAGATACCACGTTACGACGAATTGATTCGTTCATTACTAATCATGATTCCTGAGGATAGGTCATCAAGTTTTTACTCCCTGAAAACCTCTTTAATACTCTTTTAAAGGAAGAGCAACCTTTTATACCCTCTCAGGCTCCAGGACTTGCATGACCATGGTATTAGCTATACCTTCGCTCGAGCTTACCTTTTTCTTGAATCCCTTCCAATGAACTCTCTACTCCTTATCCCAACCAAATAACCACAACAACCACAGTTCGGATTTAAATAGGCCACAGCAGCCGTTTATTTTTATTAAATACATAAATAAATAACCACATAACAGTTAAATAACCATAATTAACCCCTGGCGAGGGAGGTCCTAGAAGCCCCAAATAACCATAACCAACAAACCACAACTATCCGGCGACTCCATATTACCCCAGCCGTTAAGCAACCTTGATAGACACCTTAAATTCCTCCAATCCCGATCCTCTATGAGAGTCCAGCCCCTCCCGCGGGGCCCTCCCATCCTCACGTATCAGTATATTTTATCCAACTTCGAGGACCTCCCCCACCTCCACAAACGCGCAGCTTGACTTACTTAAGCTTACGCGTCCCTCCACATCCGTAGTGCAATATCCACCCCCCCTGAATCCCTAGAGACCACAAGTCAGTCCCCACTGCATTCAAGTGGACTCCATCAGCCCTCCAAAAATTCCCTGTCCCCCTCTCTAGTTCCTCATCCTGAACCGCCACTTCCCCATTTCTCGCCATGAACCTCCCTATCACCCTGTTCACCTTTATCCGGGCCTTACTAATTTGTTGCACCGACCTGGCCCCCCTCCAAGAGTGCCTCGGGTCAATGTCCGACCACACTGTAATCAGCCCTGGGAATAAAGATCACAATCTCAGCAGATCAAACTTGACATCCCTGATCAATTCTCTAAAGGGGCGCCCACCCAAATCGTTACCCCCGACATAAAGCACCAAAATATCAGGGGGCCAATCAAGCCTGACAAAATGGTGCACTTCCCTCATAATGCCCCCTCACAACATGCCCCTAACCACCGAACCACTGCCACATCCTCCCGAAAACCCAACTGCCTCCCATTAGGCCTAACCTCTGCCCTCTGGGCCCCCCAAAACACATAAGAGTGTCCAATGATCCATACAAGAGCAGCCGAAGAACCTGTACAAAACAAAAGATAAAATTAACTACCTATTAAAAGGCGACACATCACTCACAACAACCCCAGTCTAACATATGACCTAAAACGCACCAATTTCCACCGCCCAATACGCATTATCACCTCATCGCTTAGACCCAATCTGACAGCCTCAGTAGCAGCTCCAGTCCGAAAGGAATGACCCTAATATCCCTTATTACATACCCCCATTGCCTGCAAACATTTTTTAAACACCGCTAGAAACTGAAAACGTGATAGGTAAGACCCGTCCTCGTGCTGTAAAAAAGAGGAAGTACCACAACCCCCCACACCAATATAAGACTCCACACTACGAACTGGACACATGGCACAACCTTGAACCGCAAACAAAACCAACTGTCTGCCTCTGCCCTCACGATCCGTCTTTGACCTCCAAATCCAAACGGACACCCTGTCAACTCGCCACTCTACATCTTCGTTCCTAATACCTCCTGCCTTGGTCGTACTGCCACACACCAGTTCCCCCAACCGGAACGCCCCAAAAAATGCCAAAGCGAACGCCGCCCTGAACAGGTTAACTTCCCATGCCGAACTAGAAATCACCCCCAACTTGTCTCCCAACCCCAGGAGTAACCGACACCGGCCTTCTTCTGTCCTCCACTTTGTACCCCTTACGCCAACCCTTCACCACTTGTCGGACCAAGAAAGACTTAGTAACATCAGTCTCTCCCCTCATGCAAAAACCAAAAGCCAACCCGGCCATGAACCTGTTCAACTGCGGGACCGTCCACCCTTCTTCCCAAAGGTGTCCTAACAGCAACAATAACCCTATCTCCCCTTCCTCACCCCCCATGCTCAGCTGAGTCTTCCACTGCTCCCATCGTTCCCACACCTTACCATATGCCAACCAGGTCCCAGGACTCAACGACCCCCGCAACAGACCCATTACCGCTTCTCCAGGATCCCCCAAAGCCACTCTGGACAGTCCATACCCCGTTCTTCCGCTTCTTGTGCCAGAAGCTGGAACCGCTCCAACTGTGAACGAGAAAGAGCATCCGCCTGTGAATTAGTCACCCCCGCCACATGTACCGCAACCACCCAAGTGTTAAGCGACAAACAGCGCAGGACTAAAAACTGCAATAGTTTAACTACTGGTGGGGAAGGCTATTAATAGCCTGAACTACCCCTAGATTATCGCAGTGGAATCGCACCTTCCTGTTTCCGAAGCGTTCACTCCACAACACCACCGCCATGACAATGGGGAATAATTCTAAAAGTGCTAGATTCCTGACCCAACCTCTAGTCACCCAACTCTCCGGCCACCAACCAGCGCACCATTGCCCTTGACAGTAAGCCCCGAAACCCACACCCCCCGCCGCGTCAGTATACAAGTCAAAATCTACGTTGTCCCTTGCCTCCCCCATGACCATCGACCTACCGTTATAACTGCCCAAGAATTTGGCCCACACCCTCAGGTCACCCTTTATCTCTTTTCCCAGCCGCAAAAAATGATGGGGGGCCGTAACCCCCGCTTAAGCTGCCGCCAAACGTCTGCAAAATATCCTAACCATTGGCAAGATACGGCATGCAAAATTCAGCTTACCCAGCAAGGACTGTAGGTCTCGCAACGTGATTTTTTTTCGCTTTATGACCCTATTCACGTCTTCTCTTAATACCACCATTTTTTCTTCGGGCAACCGACATTCCATTCGAACTGTATCTATTACAATGCCCAAAAAACATAACTCAGTCATCGGGCCCACCATATTTTCTTCAGTTAAAGGGACCCTAAAATTCGCAAAAACAGACCGCAAGGTATGTAATAACAACGAACAAACGCTGGACCCCGTGGGCCCCAGGCATAAAACACATCGAGATAGTGGATAACTGACAAACAACCAGATACCTCAACTACCACCCATTCTAAAAAAGAACTAAACGCTTCAAAATATGCACAAGAAACCGAACATCCCATTGGCAAACTTCTGTCTACAAAATAACCCCCCTCCCAAAAACAACCTAGCAACAGCATACTGTCAACGTGAACCGGTAACAAGCGAAACGCCGCCTCAATATCAATTTTGGCTAATAACGTGCCCCGCCCCAAACACCTCACCCAGCCCACCGCTGCATCAAACGACATATATTATTACCGAACATACTTCGGGATCTATGCCATCATTAACTGATGCTCCTTTTGGGAATGATAAGTGTATTAACCGAAACTTGTACGGCTCCTATTTGGGCACCAACCCCAGCGGTGAAATCCGGAAATCGTTTAACTGCGGCTTACTAAACAGGCCTGCCATCTTCCCCAACTCTACCTCCTTCCCCAATTTTTCCGAGACTATCCCTGGGTGTTCAAGCGCGAACCGTAAGTTCTTATGAACCAACGGCCCCGCCGTTATAACTGAAGGGATCCAGAAACCAAAACGGAAACTATCACCCAACAGCTTTGCTGCCTCCTGATTCGGGTACCTATCTAGAAAGTCCCGCATCCTTTCCACCCGTACCGGCATCTGGCCCTTTTCACGCTGAGTCCCCACCTCTCTGCTTTCCTCCCTGAAAACACCTATTGGTGCCGTGCGTGCCCCCACACGAAGAACATTTGTGCTTGAATTTGCACTCCCCCCCGAACCTGCAGCTTCCTTCATTGAAAAGGAAGCATAATCCTTTTGCCGAGGCCAATGCCACGGCCCCCCCATACTTTCCCCTCCAACTTCCCCCCAAAAGGGCTGCGTCGACCGGATCGGTGCTGTCACCCTCAACCAAAAACCAATATCCTTGTGATCCCACCGGATATCGGCTTACCGCCTAACGCTGACGAAATTGTTCGTCGCATTGAAGCCACCCCACTCCCCCATAAGTCTGATACGCATCCCCTATGGCAACTTGATAGCAAAATAACGCAGAGCATGATTTTGGCGACTTTTCATCAATAACTCTTGCCAGAATAGTAAACGCCTGTAACCAGTTGGCAAAAATTCGTGGAATCAAGCAGTACCACCGTTTCTCCTCTTCCTTTTTACCGTCTTCCTTTGCAAATTTTTTCTTTCACCTCTAGCTTCAAGTAAGCCCCTAGAGGGCCTTCAAACCACACATATAATTACCCCCGTTCCCTATCATCCAACCTCGGGCCTGTCTTCCTCCCCGCCCCCTTGCGCCTCCACTGAAACTGACTCCAAACCGCCACCAACCGGCCCAGTCTCAACCCCCGGCCCCCGGTTACCCACCCAAGCCGGCAACGGGAACGTCCCCAAACTAGACAACCACCCCGCTAAACCGCCTAAAATCTGACCTAACCCCTCTCCCAATTCCCAGGGACCAACCCACCACCCGGGGAGCAAACGTGCGCTAATATGGGACCCTATGATGTCTCACCAGGCACCGCAGGTACTGTGACTCCCGCTGCCGTCAGTCCTGTCTCCTGCTGTTCTCGGAATCCTGGCGTCGTGCTCCTAGAATTAGCTGGCGTCTCATCCCAAACAGGCATCGCAGACGTTGAAGGCCTATCTGCATGCGTTGCTGTTGATCCTTGGGTGTCGCTAGGCGCTCCAGACAGGTGCATGTGTATGGCTCCTGCCACGTGCTGATCGATCCCCGCTTTTTCAAGCTCTGCGCCTCTGGGCCTGCACAGTTCTTCTCCTCCTGTCTGTGCAGCCCGTCTCCCTTGCTGCCCACGCTGAGCAGACAGCCCGATAACACCTGGCCTGGGCCGGCCCACAGAACCTGGTCTTGTTCTTGACAAAGACGCTGCAGAGAGTGGGGGAGGGGACGCCCCACTCTGCTCCGGACTCCGCCAAACTACTGGATTCCTCCCGCGGCAGGAGCTCATGTCGGCAGGCTGCGCATGTGCCCCCCGCCGTGAAGGGTCCCCTGAGGGGCTACCTAAATGGTTCTGGGTCTTGGTGGTACATTCAGGGCTTAAGTGCGCCGGCGGGTGGCCCCGCCGCGGCCGGGCAGCCATTGGAGACTGTCTCTGGGGAATGTAACGCACCAGAGGGCTCCCCCAACAGGCCACCAACCGATCCTGTAGCTAGCCTGGCCCTCTCACCTCCGCCTCTTGCCTCCGCCTCTTGCCTCAGCCTCTGCAGCATCTCCTCCACCATGCTGTCTGTAAGTGCCATGTTCGTTTGCCTGCTTCTCAAAATGGCTCTCCCTCATCTTCTCTCTACTCCTCTTCACTCCTACCTGGCTCCGCCCCTGTTACCATGCCCACAGCTCCACCCCTCCTCTCTCAGGTCAATTTTAACCCTATCTGCTCTCCCTTGTTTCTAAACCATGTTCATGCTGGCCTACCGCTACGCTCCTAGTCCGGCCTTACTCAATCTCTGCACTCAGTTTAGTTACATTACTGTCCATGGCATACTCTAATATACATGCGTGCAAGCAAAGTATATGCAATAAAAATTACCCGTACTGCTTGGTGAGTTTGAGGTATTTTTATCTTTTCACTTTCTCAGAAAGAGATAAAATATATGGCTTGCCATACTACAGTCACACCAATTCCCTTGCTTAATACATACCGCTAGACTGTGTTCTGTGCCAACCAAGGTGTTTATTTGTAGACATAGAAGTTGTAAGGCATCAAACCACCCGTTCAGGTGTGAATACATTGATTCTGTGCCAGCCTCTTCAAGAAAAGCATTGCCAACCTGCACCCGAGTTTACTCCAACCAGTAATACCGTCAGCCTTTCCCTTTCATTCTCTTGTCCATGTATTAATGCCGTGAGAAAAATCCTGTCAGAAAAATTGATGCTGAAATGACTGTTTTTGTGTCTATGATGAGCAAGAGGAAGCTGAATAACAGTAAATTAGTTTGTAGTGAAGTGAAGACTGGTAAAGGGGAAGAGAGGAGAAGAAAGTTTCTTCATACAAGTCTGAAATAGATTTGCCCATCTTAGACATTAATGGCATATATGCCATCACTGTCAGATAGGTGCAGGTCCACCTCTACGACCTGCACCTATCTACAGAACGGGTCCACTGAAGTGAAGGTGAGCGGACCACGCAAGAGCGGCCACCCTTTGTTCACTTGTATAGGAATTCCAAAAATAGCTCACTTGACTATTTTTGAAACTCCCATAGTAGTGAATGGAGATCACACATACACATGCGTGTTGTACTCTCCTTCACTTTGGAACCCCGTTCGGGAGATAGGAGCGGTTCCCAGAGGTGAGAATCACCTATCTTACTTTGATGGCACATTCTAACAATATGTCATCAAAGTCAGAGTTTGGGTCAGTTATTTGCCCTATTTGGCACTCCTGTCATTTCCATTTTTCTTCTCCTCTAAAGGATGTGAACCCAGCGTTACTTTTGACTGGAATGCAGCAGGTTGGCGGTGATTGAAGGGCATGGTGAATTGGGCACTGATTGATATAGAAAGTATTTGAAAATGGTATAACTTCACATTAGACTATAAATAAGCTTCACTTGCTGGAACTGCAACAACCCTTTAAACTAAAATGTGGTTGATTTCCCCAATCTGATCACCATGATCCCCAACATTACAGAGATAATGAAATAATTTTTACTATCTTACCAAAACATCTGCAATACAGATGAACAAATTTCTTTGTTTCATTTCTGATTTTGTCAATTTTTTGGTCTGAATCGTTTATGTTATCTCTTTTTAATATATTTTTGTTTGAAAAATTTGCGATACTGACATATATAGTTATGGGAAATTGCATGGTTGATGGTGTTAACAAACAACGTGTTTAAAAACAATGCGCCATCACATGTTTTATGCTGTTTCATATTAGAATCCTTCCAAAATGGTACCTTATTGGGAATAGATGGCATATAAACACACACAGTGTAATGGGGGGAATAAAACAGTAGGTTGTTGGGACCAAGCATCTAAAAATTACGCCTTAACTGTTTATACACATACACACACATGCTAATATCAGAAGAAACAGTGGCTTGAACTGAACGAGCATCCAAACATTATGCCTTAATAGGGGCAGAATGACTGGCTGTATTTATACACAAACAAGTGTTAATTGTCATAAGAAACAGTGGCTTGTTCTAAAGTTGAACAAGCTTGGAAAAATTTTCCCTTTTATTTGGGAGCAGCAGCAGTACAGTGTGGATTTAGAAAGCGTAAGATGTGTAGGGGCAATAGTGCCAGCAATAGTAGCGCCAGCAGTTGCCACACAACATGGAAAAGACAAGACATTAGATGTGTTTGTGGCTGTTGGGTGGTAGTAGTAGTGGCAGTAGAGGTAATGGAAGTGGCAGTAGGGGGATTAGCAACAGGGAGTAGAAGCAGCCATAAGGTATGGATCATGATGGTATGAAGGCAGGCAGTGGCAGTGGCCTGATAGCGACAGCAGCAGCAGCCATACCGTACAAGACATTATGATAAGCAGGCAGATAGCGGCACTGGCATTATGGTGGCAGCACCAGCAGTCATACAGCATGGAACATGATGGTAAGCAGACAGACAGTGGCATTATGAGGCATATCTATTTATCAGCCTTAGCTGGAGTGTGAAAATCCTCACAGATCTATGCTTCATTCATTCTGACAAAAGTGATGTTTTGTACACTGGTGGAGGACAAGTTTGTCCGTTTGGGTGTCACGACAACACCTGCTGGGCTAAATACCCTCTATCAGATGACACTGCAGGCGGGACAAGAATAGAGAAAGTATACTGGGTCAGTTCCAGCCACTGTTCCAATCTGGATGCCCAGAAGTCCATGGGGTCAGGGAACACACTATGCGCCAGAGAAAGACCAGAGTCCAGGTAAGACTGAACCTCCTTGGTGTTCAGGCAGTATGCCTCTATTTGCTGATTTTTGTCAGCCTGGTGGGCCACATGAAAAAATTGCTTCATCATGTTGATGATACTGAACTAGTTGCTGTGGCTTCTGCTGCTTGTGGTAGCAGAGACAGCAGGAGGTAGGTGACTTGGGGGGGTGAGGAACAGTTGCAGTTCTCAGAATGCTCGGACTGCCAGATGTTACACAAATGCACGTTCCACAGTTCCTACAGGTTTCACATTTGCAAAGGTCATTATTAGGCCAAGATGTCTCTTTAAAGCAATCCTCCTCACACTGTACTTATCTAGTTGTCTTGCATAAACATCCAGGCATGGGATGTAACAACAGACCATGCTCAGTACAATTTTTTGGACTGCTTGCCATACTTACAATGTACGCTTCTACAAAGTCCTTTAATGGATATGGATAGTTTCTCCTAAGCAGATGATCAATCTGCTTTTCAAGTGTGTCCGGGTACCATAAGACTTTAAACTCTTCGACACATGGCAAAAGGCACAGTAATTCTCCAAAGATCTGTCTGTACCTCATCTTTCAAATCTGGCATGCTTTCACCAGAATATATAGTACTTTTTTGGCCTTGTTGTGATTGGTGTCTGTACCAGGTTTGGCTTTTCTTTCGGCTACCACACTTAAAGGGATTATCATGGCAAAGATAATGATGACTTATCCTCAAGATAGGTCATCATCATCACATCAGCGAGGGTCCAAGTCCTGGCATCCCCACTACTCCTCTCTACTCTTAGAGTCACACATTGACACTAGACTAGACTGACCTGTTTCTAGAATACTCCTCCTCTCTATATAGAGAGGATGACACCAGTCCCATCTAGAAGAGGAAGTGAATTAGACTATTAACACCTTGCAGGCAATGAACACAGAAAATCCAATTGCTACACAAAAGTACATTTTTAACCCCTTTGCAGTGTATCGTTTTTGTGTTATGGGACATTACACATTGGTAGACCGTTCTATCACTACAAGTCCAGGAGGGAGTCCTTGCCACAAAAGAATGCCTGAAAGGCAAGGACAGTTTCCCGGCCATCATCCTCTGCAAGCCCCTGTACTCTTTCAAAAAGCAGTGTATGACTAAATGTATCATGTGAGCCATGCAGGGAACATTTTTCCTAACATTATCACTGACCACCTTCCCCAGTTTGCTGATTGATGCACTTTGCCAAATGATTGGCTATGTAGCTAGTCTTTCCCAGGCGGATCAGCTCTAACATGGCATGGCAGCGCTTCACCTTACACAGGAGCGGCAGAAATGGGTCTCACTGGTTATGTGGGGGAAAGGAGTATGTCCATGGAAGAGGATGTAGAAACATAGAATGTGTCGGCAGATAAGAACCATTTGGCCCATCTAGTCTGCCCAATATATCTGAATCCTATGAATAGTCCCTGGCCCTATCTTATATGAAGGATAGCCTTATGCCTATCCCATGCATGCTTAAACTCCTTCACTGTATTTGCCGCTACCACTTCTGCAGGAAGGCTATTCCATGCATCCACTACTCTCTCAGTAAAGTAATACTTCCTTATATTACTTTTAAACCTTTGCCCCTCTAATTTAGAACTGTGTCCTCTTGTGGTAGTTTTTCTTCTTTTAAATATGCTCTCCTCCTTTACCGAGTTGATTCCCTTTATGTATTTAAAAGTTTCTATCATATCCCCTCGGTCTCTTCTTTCTTCCAAGCTATACATATTAAGGTCTTTTAACCTTTCCTGGTAAGTTTTATCCTGCAATCCATGGACCAGTTTAGTAGCTCTTCTCTGAACTCTCTCTAGAGTATCTATATCCTTCTGGAGATATGGCCTCCAGTACTGCGCACAATACTCCAAGTGAGGTCTCACCAGTGTTCTGTACAGCGGCATAAGCACTTCACTCTTTCTACTGCTTATACCTCTCCCTATACATCCAAGCATTCTGCTGGCATTTCGTGCTGCTTTATTACATTGTCTTCCCACCTTTAAGTCTTCTGAAATAATTACTCCTAAATCCCTTTCCTCAGATACTGAGGTCAGGACTGTGTCAAATATTCTATATTCTGCCCTTGGGTTTTTACGCCCCAGGTGCATTATCTTGCACTTATCCACATTAAATTTCAGTTGCCAGAGTTCTGACCATTCTTCTAGTTTTCCTAAATCCTTTTCCATTTGGCGTTTCCCTCCAGGAACATCAACCCTGTTACATATCTTTGTGTCATCAGCAAAAAGACAAACCTTACCATCGAGGCCTTTTGCAATATCACTTATGAAGATATTAAACAAAATTGGTCCCAGTACAGATCCCTGTGGAACCCCACTGGTAACATGACCTTGTTTTGAATGTTCTCCATTGACTACAACCCTCTGTTGTCTGTCACTCAGCCACTGCCTAATCCACTCAACAATATGGGAGTCCATGCTCAATGACTGCAGTTTATTGATAAGTCTTCTATGTGGGACAGTGTCAAAAGCCTTACTAAAATCTAGATATGCGATGTCTACTGCACCTCCACCGTCTATTATTTTAGTCATAGACGGGTGCAGATAAGTGCCTGGCCTTGTTGCTGTGGTGCTACCTAGCTGCTGCTTTGAAAAACATTGACCCAGTAGGCCATGAAAGACATGTACTGTTCCTGACTGTAACAACTGCTCCAGGTGTCCACATTGCGTGAACTTTGCTGGACAGTGAGAATTACAATTTTAAAAAGGCGTGGGTCTTTAGTTTTACACTCTTCTGTTTTCCAGACATTTTATTATAAAGCCTACAACTGAAAAGTCACGGATTTCTTCAAAATGAAAAGTCACAGGTTTGGTACATCAATTTAATAAATGATACTAGCAAAATTGCAAGCGTTTTTTCCCCTGTAATTTAACCCCTTCACAACATCCGCCGCACATGTACAGCGGATGCCGGGTCTTTAAAGATGGCACCCACTCCGGAGTAGAGTGAGCGCCATAGCTAGCGGGTGTCTGTTGTTTAATACAGCAGACACCCGTGGCTAATGTTTTTAACCTCTCATATGCCATGGTCAAATGTGACCACAGCATCTGAGAAGTCGGAAACCCGAAAGCACACACTTACCGGGCAGGAACGCCTTCCGTCAGTGGAGAGCAGGAAAGGCGTTCCTTGCATTTTACAATTCAGGACAGCAGGTGGAAGCACTGAATTATAATATAGCTATTTCTGTATAGGATAATGGAGAAAGTTCCATTACCCTATACAAATTGCAGTCTGATGATTGCATGTTGTGATCCACTTGGGAACATAAAAAAAAAAGTTAACAAAAGTTTTAAAAAATATAAAACAATATAAAAATTCGAATCACGCACTTTCTCCAAAATAAAAATAAAAACACTTAATAAAAAAAATCAACATCATGAGCTTCACTGCATACAAAAATGGCCTTAACTATTAAAATATAAAAAAGTACAGTAAATACGGTGAATAGCTTAACAGAAGAAAAATAAAAACGGCCAATTCGCCATTTTTTATCACTTTACCTCCCCCCCAAATTTTTATAAAAAGTAATCTAAAAGTCATACACTCCCCAAAATGATACAGAATATCCCACAAAAAATTAGCCGTGCAGGACACTTATGGAGAAAATCACGATTATTGGAAGACTTACACTATTATAAATTTATGGTTAAAACTTACAATTCAGCCTTCAATATTGCCAAACAGAAATATTTCACCTATCTCATCTCCTAACTCTCAAATAATCCAAAATGATTCTTTGACACTTTTCATTGTTTTCTAAGCCCTAAAGTTTACGTATCCATTACTGACCTCTGCGCTGACAACCTGACCACTTACTTCAGAGACAAGATTGGCAACATCCGGCAGGAAATAATATCCCAGTCCCCAACCAATTTCAATTCCCCTGCTTCCCACATTTCCACATGCTCTCTCTTCTCTATAACAGATAAAGAAGTCTCCAGGCTTCTCTCTTCTCGACCCACAACCTGCGGCAGTGATCCTATTCCCTCACACCTTCTTCAGTCCCTTTCTCCTCTGTCATTACTCACCTTATGCCTGTGAAGGTTCTCATTTATTCAGGTCATAGTATATCTGTAAAGAATAAATCAAGGCAACTGGACTTACTGTAGATTTCTTGAAAAGGTTTCACTCGTTCTTCCAACAAGCTTTCTCAATTCTGAGTACAGTAAGTCCAGTTGCCTTGAATTATTCTTTACAGATATTACTCACCTTACTACAATATTTAACCTCTCTATCTCTTCTGGAATCTTTTTTTCCTCTTTCAAACATTCTGTTATAACTAGAGATTAGCGAATAAAAAAAAAAAATTTGATTTGGCCGGTTCACTGAATTTTCCGAAACGATTCGATTCGATACAAATTTATTCACTGCGAATCACATTAAAAACAGCTATTTCCTGGTTGCAGGGCTCCTGTTTAGTGGTGTAGAACAATGTGCTTTGCAGTAACATGCATAGGGAGTCTGCTGTGGTAGTGAAATAATACTGTGAGTCAGTATGACACGCATATGACAGGCATCGCTCTTAGAATCACTGCACACTTCGCTTATTTGGGCAGTTACGGGGCCAAAATTGACCAAATAACTCAAGTCTGAACTCAACCTTACAGGTCGATGTTGGCGTCAAGAAGAAGCGCACTCCTTTTACACTGTCGTCATCCACATAGATGTCTACAGAACCTGTTTTAATAAACTCTTATACAAGTAGAGCCCCCCAACAGAGTGGAGAGGTGGTGTCAGCAGTACATTTGTGTTGACGTCACTGATTATTTTGCCCTTCCTCTAATCCGTCAGAACAATAACTAAAAAAAAAAACGTATCCTGTCTGTGGAGCATCCATCTTCACTCGGTCAGCATTTGGTCAGTAATCCATCAGTATTGCTAATGCCCCCCAAAAAATGGAGTGTATCCAAAACAGAGATGACACGTGAATAAAATATTTGCATGTCTTCTGTGTTTTGTACCCACTCCTGCTTTTGGCTACCAAATTATAAGCCAATTCTGATGGGACTATACAGCTCTTACAGCTGCTACACAGACAGGATACGTTGTGCGTCTCATTTTTCCTTCCTTCTGACAGATCATAAGAAGGGTCAAATAAATTGTGATGTCATCCAGGCCAAAAAGGCAAAATAGTGGCCCAGTCATGGAGTGGGGAGGGTGGAAGAACAGCTTGAGAAGTCCACAGAGTGGCCCAATGACATAGTGGTGAGGTGAAAGCAGCATGAGGAGATCACAGAGTGGCAAGGTGACATAGTGTTGAGGTAGCAGCAGCAGCAGCATGAGGAGGCCACAGAGTGGCATAATGACAGAGTGTGGAGGTGGCAACAGCAGTATGAGTAGGCCACAAAGTGGCCCAGTGACATAGTGTTGAGGTAGCAGCAGCATGAGGTGGCCACATAGCAGCCTAGTGACAGTGTTGAGGTAGCAGCAGCATGAGGAGGTGACAGAGTGGCACAATTACAGAGTGTGGAGATGGCAGCAGCATGAGGAGGCCACAGAGTGGCAAGGTGACATAATGTTGAGGTAGCGGCAGCAACATGAGGAGGCGACAGAATGGCACAATTACAGAGTGTGGAGGTGACAGCAGCAGCATGAGGAGGTCACAGAGTGGCAAGGTAACATAGTGTGGAGGAGGCAGCAGCATGAGGAGACCACAGAGTGGCAAGGTGACATAGTGTGGAGGTGGCAGCAGCAGCAGCTGAGGAGACCAGAGACTGGCACAATGACGGAGTGTGTAGGTGACAGAAGCAGCATGAGGAGACCACAGAGTGGCAAGGTGACGTAGTGTGGAGGTGGCAGCAGCATCAGGAGACCACAGAGTGACCCGGTGACAGAGTGGGGAAGTGGGTGGCAATAACAGTACCTGCTGACGATGGTGGGTGTAAAAAGGAGCACTTGGCATCGAATGTGTGGCATCAGGCAGGTGGCAGCATCAGAATAGTAGCTGAGGCAGGTAGCCAGAAGAAACCGGTCTCTTTTATAATGGGTTGGGTGAGGCAGCATGGATGATCTAATCTGATGCATCAGGCATTGGTGGGTGGAAATCCTGGTTGATCCACACCTGATTCATCTTGACAAAGGCCAGTCTCTCCACATTTTGGGTGGACAGGCAATTTCTTCTTGGAGTAACCATGGCCCCCGCCGTACTAAACACCCGCTTTGATGCTCTTTTCCAGGGCAAACTTGGCCAGTTGCGGCCAGAAATCCAGTTTGGCTGCCCAGTAGTCCAGCGGATCTTTGATGACAGGTGGCAGTGTGCACTCCAAGTATGCCACCACCTGCTGGTTCAGGTTCTGCTCTATGTCTAGCTGTTAGTGAGTAGTTTCTTCACTATGCGAGTGAAGAAAGTAGCTAATCAGAGACTCTAGACTCAGGCTACTGCTGATAGAGCTAGTACTGCTCCTGCCTCCCAACCCCCACCCTCCTCAGCCATGGCAGAGGGCCCCCCCAATCAGACCTGCGAGAGGGTGGATGATGGCGCAAATAGGCAGCGGCCAACTGACTACATAGGATGTCTCTATGGTAGTTCAGTATGTTCTCCCTCTCAGCGGGTGTAAAAAAGGCCCCCATTTTGGACTGGTAGCAAGGGTCTAACATGGTGGAGAGCCAGTAGTCATCCCTCTGGCGAATGGTGACAATTCGGCTGTCACTACGCAAGCAAGTGAGCATGCATCGGGCCATTTGTGCAAGTGACTTGGAGGGACTCCCTGCCTCCATCTCATCTGCTTAATGCCATGGTGTTCCCGGGTCATCTGCCTCGTCATCCTCATCTCCCTCTTGCTCCTCCTGCTCCTTCTCTCCTGTCAGCTGAGTAGAAAAACCACCCATTTCGCTACACATTGCTTGTCCTCCTCCTCCAGTTCAGCCCTCACAGGGTCATGTGACCGTGAGATGTAGGCGCCACATCTCCAGTCCCCTGACTAGCCAGATTTGCCAGCATCTTTTCCAGGATATGAATCAGTGGAATGACGTTGTTCATCCCGTAGTCCTGGCGACTGACAAATAAAGTGGCCTTGTCAAAGGACACGAGTAAACGGCAGGTGTCACGCATCAGCTGTCACTGGCTAACATCGAAGTTACACAGGGGAGTACCTCTGTCCGCTTGGATCACCCAAAAATTGTTTATGGTCTTTCTCTGTTCGTATAGCCGGTCCAACATATGGAGGGTGGAATTCCAACTGGTGGAAACGTCGTTTATCAGCCTATGTTTAGGGGACGCTGTTCTGCCGCTGCAGCTCAAGTAGGGTGTGCTTGGCGGTGTACGAGTGGCTGAAGTATGCAAAGTTTCCTGGCCATTTTTAGGATGTCTTGCAGATGGGTGGAAGACTTCAGGAACCGCTTTACAACCAGATTGAACATCTGTGCCATGCAGGGCTCATCATGGCTCAGCCCTCCTTGACGCAGCGCCGACACCATGTTCTTCCTGATGTCGGTCACCATGGTTCCGATTTTGAGATGTCGCGGACAAAGCCAGGATTTGATTTATTGATGAGTCTGAGCAGTTCCTCCCCTGTGTGACTCAGTTCGCCCAGGCAAACAAGGTGTAGTACAGTGTGACACTGCCGTGCCCTGCACATGTGGTATGCTGGAGGGGCACTGAGAATTGTCCCTGCAGTGGAGGCTGAGGACACAGTGGAGGATGAGGAGGCAGAGGCGGACATTGTCACAGGACCAACGGCGTGAGAATGTGGAGGCGGAAGCAGCGTCATCTGGCCAAGTTGATGGTGTGGCTGGGCAGGAACCATAATTACCCAGTGGGCCGTAAAGAACATATATTGTCCTTGATCGTAGTTAACTAATTTTCCCAAAACAGGCTGTATCACAAAAAAAATTCACCACTGAAGGCCTAATCGATGAATAGTTAGTCCCTACGAAGATACTCAACAATCAGCCATCAATTTTCTAAAAAAAAAGGCTGTATCCCAAACAAATTTTACCACTGAATTGCTAATCGACAAATTGTTAGTCCCTACGGAAGATACTCTACAATCACCCATCAATTTTCCCCAAAAAGGATGTTTCATAAAATAATTTCACCAATGAATGGCTAATTGACGCAATTACTCAGTCCCTACAGAAGAAAGTCTACATTCACAAATAATATATATTGTTTGCCAATAATACACGCCAAAAAAGGCTTTAGAACATGTACCTGCACTGCTGAACGGCAACTAAGCCCTTTTTTCCCACTAATACACGCCAAAAAAAGACTTTAGAACATATAACTGCACCGCAGAAGGGCTAATAAGACGTATAAATATTTCATAGTAATACACCCTGGTAATGGCTGTATCACACAGCACTTGCACCCCAATAACAAGAAAGGTTTGCTGGAATTAGAGGTATTATCTATTGCAAACCAGAGAGCAGCAGTATAATGGCAATTTGGATCCCCAGTCAGCGCAGCAAGGTGTAATAGGATTGTTCCTATTACCCAGGATGTACACTCCCCTATTGAACCCTGTTCTGCTACAATACTGTGTAATAATTCCTCCCTATCCTTTCCCTGCACTTCTAATGACCTTCCCCTGAACTTCTGTTCAGCAAAAAAAAAACGTTTTCCAGTCTTTCCTAGCACTTTCCTAGGCATTGTGGGTGATCCCTCGTTCCCAAAGTTCCTTGCTCCACATCCTAACATGTGCAGCAGCCATTTTAAATGGGGAAAATGTGATTCGTTACCACGAAGTGTGAGGAAATTCGGATTCCGTTTGAATAAAAATTTTCATAAACTTTGATACGCTCATCTCTAGTTATAACCCCACTACTAAAGAAAAACATCTGTTGACCCGACTGGTGCTGCTAACTACCGACTTGTTTCTGACCTCCCCTTCATCTATAAATTCCTGGAATGTCTTGTCTAATTTTGCTTACTAAGCTATTTTTCTGCAAACTGTCTTTTTGAGCCCTTACAATCTGCCTTTTGCCCTCTCCGCTCTACAGAAACTGCCCTTACTAAAGTGTCTAGCGATCTCTTGACAGCAAAAAGGAATGGTGACTATTCTCTACTGATTCTTCTGGATCTCACTGTAGCATTTGATGCAGTAGACCACAAACTCCTCACTATGCTCCACTCAATTGACCTTAAGGACACTGCTCTCTCCTGGTTCTCCACCGATATCTCTGGCCGCTCCTTTAGTGTATCATTCTCTAGCTCTGCTTCTTCCTCTTGATGTTGGGGTTCCTCAGGGTTCAGACCTAGGTCCTCTAGTCTTCTCTCTCCACACCCACCCATTGGACAGACTATCAGTAGATTTCAAATTCAGTACCATCTCTATGCTGACGACGCCCGATTTTATACTTAATTTCACGACATCGCCCCTGCTTTACTCCAAACACCAGTAATTGTCTGGCAGCTGTCTCTAGCATAATGTCCTCTCTGCATCTATCTTTAGATTTCAATTTCGGTCTGCAGCACTATTATAACTCCTGGGTAGCACGTCATGCTTGACTGATCTTTCTTTTCTTCACCATAGCCAATTACTTGCATGCTCTTGTCATCTGCACCTCAAGAATATCTCCAGAATACGCCCTTTTCTTACGATGGAAATGGCCAAAAATTTGTATTGATGCTTTTAGTCATTGTCATCTTGACTACTGTAATTCATTACTTATTGGTCTTCCTCTCTGTCCAACTGCCATACTGATGCTGTTAGCCTGTGCCAGTCACTTCACTGGTTGCCCATTCACCACAGAATACAGTTCAAACTTCTCACCCTCACTCACAAAGCGCTCCACAGTGATGCACCTCCATACATCTCCTCCGTCATTTCCGTCTACCATCCTACTCATGCTCTCCATTCTGCCAATGATCTAAGATTAACATCCTCCATAATTCGTACCTCTCATTCCTGTGTATTTTCGAGCTGCACTTACTCTCTGCAATGCTCTACCTTGGAATATCAGGTCAATTCCCAACTTTCCTACCTTCAAATGTGCCTTAAAAACAAATTTTTTCAGGCAGGCTTATCATGCCTCCTAAACTGATTCTTCCCCTAGTAACCCCCCACAACTCTTCTGACACCCAAAACACTAGAACACACAGATCGGCCTACACCACAGCTTTTTAGTACAAAGAAGGCTGGACCAATTCCTATAACAATTAACCACCATTTGTGTCACTCCCACTTCCTTATACTTTGTGTTTCAATTGTTGGTTTTGGACATGAACCCTATGTAAAGCGCTGTTGAATATGGTGGTGCTATATAAATAAAAAGTATTATATAAAAAAAAAACTAAAAAGGACATATCATGCTCTGTAGATTTCTGTTATGTATTCCAGTTTCACTTTTTGAATACATTATTGCCAATAGAAAATCAAGCCAACCAGAGTATGTGGCTTGTGAATCAACACACTCAACAAACTGCAATCAGTAAATTGTGCTTAGAGATGAACAACATGGATTGGCTTGATGATTAATGTATAACATCTTTCTTTTATATTTTTTTCTCCCTGAGGGACACAGTCAAAATCATACTTTTTATTTTTAATAAAAGATACCACATAGATTTAAACACCACCCCTTTATTTAGGTCACACCCCAAATACTGTGTTGATGCCCAGGCTGCCCTGCCTTTTTTCATTGTTCCCCCGCCTCAGCCTCTGCTTATGCCCGTCCTCCTATTCCCTTGCATCATCCTTTAGTCCGGCTGAGATCCCGCGCCAGCGCACTGCCTCCAGGCTGGAGCATGCTCACTGCGATGCTATCACGATCGGCGTAACTGTCACATACGTGACACGGAGGGAGGAAAAGAGGGAGGCCCTGCCCTAGTGAGAGGGAAGGTGGTGACCCCTGACTCACCTTGCGGCTGGCACCTGGCTGCCCTGTCGTCCCTAGACGGGTTCCTCACCCGTACGCCAATCACGTGCCTAAAACCCTGGCTTTCCCTAGGATGAGCCCTAGATAGTGAACAGGGCGGTGGGAACACTAGTCCGCACCACTAACTCTAAAGGAAAACACCAAGGGGAGGACAGACAATACAAACTAAACATATAATCCCAGGTGGGCAACAACAGGAGACAACAAAAGCCCAACAGGGATCCGGAGGGTAGCACTCTGGAACAACAACCAGATTCTCAGCTCCAGTGGGTCAGCATAGATGTCCAGGCAGGAAACTCTATAACTGGCAACAAGAGAAGTGTGAGAGGAGAATATAAGGAGTTTGGGAGTGGCAGACAAGAAACAGCTGAGGAGGAGAAGCTACGGATCCCTGAGTGAGACAAAAAGGATAGCAAGGCAAACACAGAAAACAAACACTAAGAAACACCGTGATCTTTAGACATAGAGCGCGCAGCCACCCGCTGCGACTTCCTGACCCCGGGTATAACGGAGTCAGACGTGGCTCTTGACACCCTCGTGACAGTACCCCCCCTTTCACGAGGGGCCTCCGGACACTCAGGACCAGGTCTCTCCGGATGAGAGACATGGAAAGCCTGAATAAACCTGTTGGCGTTTACCTCTGACGCTGGAACCCACATTCTTTCCTCGGGACCGTAACCCCTCCAATGCACCAGATACTGAAGAGAGCGGCGGACCCGACGAGAATCAACAATTCTGGATATTTTAAACTCCAGATTACCATCCACAACAACAGGAGGAGGTGGCAGCGGTGATGGTTCTAGAGGTGGAACATACTTCTTGAGCAACGACTTATGGAAGACGTTTTGGATCTTAAAAGTCTGAGGTAGCTCCAGGCGAAAAGCCACAGGGTTAATGACGGCTACAATTTTATAAGGACCAATGAACCTAGGACCCAGTTTCCAAGAGGGAACCTTCAACTTAATATTCCTAGTAGACAACCACACATAGTCATTCACTCCTAGGTCCGGACCTGGCGACCGTTTCTTATCGGCCATGCATTTGTATTTACCACTCATATTTTTCAAGTTAGCTTGCACCTTCTGCCATACCGATGAAAGAGATGAAGAAAACCGTTCCTCTTCGGGAACCCCAGAAGACCCCCCCTCTTTGAAAGTACAAAATTGGGGATGAAAACCGTATGCACCAAGAAATGGTGACTTGCCAGTGGATTCCTGACGGCGATTATTTATGGCAAACTCGGCTAACGGTAAATATGATGACCACACCTCTTGGTTTTCAGACGCAAAACACCTTAAATATGTTTCTAGGTTTTGGTTGGTACGCTCAGTCTGTCCATTCGACTGAGGATGGAAAGCTGAGGAAAAGGATAAGTGTACCCCTAAACGGGTACAAAAAGCTTTCCAAAACTTAGAAATAAACTGGGTTCCCCGATCCGAAACCACATCGGAAGGGACCCCGTGAAGCTTCACGATTTCACTGATAAACACCTGAGCAAGAGTCTTAGCATTAGGAAGTGCGGGTAGCGCAATAAAGTGTACCATCTTGCTAAACCTGTCTACTACTACCAAGATAACTGTTTTACCCGCAGACAAAGGTAAGTCAGTGATGAAATCCATTGATAGATGTGTCCATGGTCTATTGGGGATGAAAAGTGGCAATAAAGACCCTGCTGGACGTGTATGAGAGACTTTCGCGCGTGCACAAGTAGAACAAGTAGACACGAAATCTATTACATCCTGACGCAACCTTGGCCACCAAAAACGACGAGACAATAGCTCCAAGGTTGCTTTACTACCCGGGTGCCCAGCAAGTGCCGAATTATGATGTTCCTTCAATAACTCAAGACGCAGGTTTAACGGTACAAACAATTTCTCTGAGGGGCAAGAGGCCGGGGCGTCCCCCTGGGCCTCTAACACCTTTCCCTCTAGAACAGAGTGTACAGCAGAGACAACCACTCCTCTTTGTAAAATAGGTACCGGATCACTAACATTACCCCCTCCAGGGAAACTACGAGACAATGCGTCTGCCTTGGTATTTTTTGCCCCAGGACGATAGGTGATTACAAAGTTAAATCTGGTAAAGAATAGCGACAACCTAGCTTGTCTAGGGGTGAGACGCTTAGCCGATTCTCTCTGCAATGCTCACTCCACTCCAATATCTCCCTGGCCTGCCAATCCACCACTGGATTGTGCGCTACCAACCAGGGAAGACCCAATACCACAGGAGAGGGAAGGCCCTCCAGAACGTAACATGAAAGACGCTCCTTATGGTGGTCCCCTACCCGAAGATGTAAGTTATGGACAACATGAGTGAGGTTTCTCTGAGACAGAGGAGCAGAGTCAATAGCGAATATGGGAATGGGTCTCTGCAGCGTACAGAGAGACAAACCCATAGTGCGGGCAAAATGGGCATCTATCAAATTTACCCCTGCACCACTGTCTAGAAAAAAAGAAATAGACTCCGTCTTAACACCAAAAACAATAACCGCTGGCAACACAAATTGAGATGTTCGTATGGAGGAAACGTATACCCCCCGGCTGACATCCTCCGCACAGCCTGGGGTTAGTAGTTTTCCGACGGTCTTTTGTTTTTGGGAAAGGAGGGACAGACATTAATGAAATGACCCTTCCCCCCACAGAAAAAACAAGCCCCCCACCTACGGCGAACCTCAGGAGGACGGACCTGACGAGAAGTTCCTCCTAGCTGCATAGGCTCATCCAAGTCAGTACAGACTAACTGCTGCTTGGGAGAGGTTACCGATTGCTCAGGAATTTTCGATCTCTCCCTAAGACGTCTATCTATCCTGATAGAGAGGGACATAACAGCATCAAGGGAAAGGGGGGTCTCATACAGCGCCAGCGCATCCTTAACCCTTTCAGATAACCCAGAGCAGAACTGACTCCTGAGAGCCGGGTCGTTCCACTGAGTATCCGTAGCCCACCTGCGGAACTCTGAGCAATATTCCTCTGCTGGCCGATCTCCCTGTAGGAGTCTCCGTAACTTCGACTCAGCCAGGGCGACACGGTCAGGGTCATCATATATGAGACCCAAAGCCCCAAAAAATCCCTCCACTGACCGGAGAGCCTGGGAACCAGGGGGTAACGAGAACGCCCAGGATTGCGGGTCCCCCTGAAGCAGGGAAATAACAATCCCCACCCGCTGTTCTTCATTACCTGAGGAGTAAGGGCGCAGCTTAAAATATAATTTGCAGGCCTCACGGAACAACACAAATTTGTCCCTTCCCCCAGAGAATCTGTCAGGAAGAACAACCTTGGGTTCTGTAACAACCTGGTTACCCATAGCAACCGCTGGGCTTACGGTCTGCTGCATTTGCTGCTGCTGTTGGAGGACAGACGCCTTCAATCCTGCCACCTCCAAAGACAGGCCTTGAAGCTGTTTTGCCAAAGCAGCAATAGGATCCATATTGGATTCTAAGTAGAGAAAAAAAAAATTATATATATATATTTTTTTTTTCTCTCAAAAAAATAAATAAGGGCCAGTTATAATATCACGATCGGCGTAACTGTCACATACGTGACACGGAGGGAGGAAAAGAGGGAGGCCCTGCCCTAGTGAGAGGGAAGGTGGTGACCCCTGACTCACCTTGCGGCTGGCACCTGGCTGCCCTGTCGTCCCTAGACGGGTTCCTCACCCGTACGCCGATCACGTGCCTAAAACCCTGGCTTTCCCTAGGATGAGCCCTAGATAGTGAACAGGGAGGTGGGAACACTAGTCTGCACCACTAGCTCTAAAGGAAAACACCAAGAGGAGGACAGACAATACAAACTAAACATATAATCCCAGGTGGGCAACAACAGGAGACAACAAAAGCCCAACAGGGATCCGGAGGGTAGCACTCTGGAACAACAACCAGATTCTCAGCTCCAGTGGGTCAGCATAGATGTCCAGGCAGGAAGCTCTATAACTGGCAACAAGAGAAGTGTGAGAGGAGAATATAAGGAGTTTGGGAGTGGCAGACAAGAAACAGCTGAGGAGGAGAAGCTACGGATCCCTGAGTGAGACAAAAAGGATAGCAAGGCAAACACAGAAAACAAACACTAAGAAACACCGTGATCTTTAGACATAGAGCGCGCAGCCACCCGCTGCGACTTCCTGACCCCGGGTATAACGGAGTCAGACGTGGCTCTTGACACCCTCGTGACAGATGCCCATTGTTTGCACAGCATCTCTTTAACTACTTTGCATGCTCCGGCGAACGGCGCAAAACCGGCGGCAATGTGGCTTTTGCTGGCGCATGCGCAGTAAAGCGATAAAGTGCCCACAATGGGCATCGCAGTGCGCATGCTCCGGCCCGGTCGCGGGATCTCGGCCGGACTGAAGGATGATGCAAGGGAATAGGAGGGCGGGCATAGGCAGAGGCTGGGGCGGGGGAACAATGAAAAAAGGCAGCGCAGCCTGGGCACCAACATAGTGAACGCCGCCCCTGGGCACTTGCAAGAGCTCATTTGCATATCAATCAAAGTTCGTTTTTCCAGCTTCTGCAAGTGTAAAGACAAAGACAAAGGTACCATTACATTCATGTATAGGTGTGCGATAGGACAATGTAAGCGCTGTATATGGCCATATGGAGGTGACATGGCCATATGGAGGTAATTTTAATTAAAAAAAAAATTGTAGAAAAAAAAGTCATCAGCCCAACCCACTTAATCCAACTTTTATGACAGAAAAAGTGGAAAAATATGATGCTTATTCTGAACACCATATTTTTTTTTTGTATTCACACCAAAAACCTGGCAAAAATACATAGGTAAATCTACTTCATTTCGCATTCTACAAAACTGTCTGCCTGCAGCTACCACTAGAGGGAGCTCAGTACATAGGAGTTTAAATAGTTGCCATTGTCTGCAATGAGCTCCTCCTTGTGGTGGTTGCATGAAAATGCAGTGTTTTCACCTTGGAAAGAGAGGGAGTTCAGCTCTGGGGCCCCCTGAGCCCCGTTGCAGACGAATATTCAGCTTCCATTGAAGGAACACCACCGACTACAGGCGGTCTGGGTAATGCAACTACATTTTGGCCGTCTGAAGGCCGCTTTAGAGGAGATAGGACACCTTGTGAAATAGTAGCCTCAGTTCTCAAGAAGGCAAAATGTAATTATCTCTGTCAATAAACACTATAAAAAAAGCTGCAAATTAAAGAGGCACTTAGCCAGGTCATTTAAGACACTTGCATCTCAGAATAGCCAGGGTAATTTGCCAGATCATTATACAGAATAGATTGTAATAAATGTTGTATTAAGAATGGATTAAAGAACATTGAAGAAGACATTCATTTTTGAATATCAACTTTTTAAAAGTTTGTTACCTCATTACTTAAGTTGACAAAAGGGGATATCAATCATCTCATGGCTAATCATTACTTTCTTAAAGAAACACTGAACAAAAGGTATATTATTTATTATGTCTATTCCATGGCCTGGAGGTGATGCAAAGATAGAATTCTTTTATCGTGCTTCTCTTTCTCCATAAACATAGGTGAGCCATGATGACGGGAGTGTGATCCAGTTAGTGATAATATGTCTGTGGTGACCAGTAGACCACTCGTTTTTGTTTGTATTTGGAGGCAAATAGTTGGATTTCAACTAATTCAATCTTATTCCTTCCCCTAGGATCCTCTATTTGAAGGACTCAGTCTGTCGATGCAGTACATATTTCAGGGAATACTATATCTCCTTATGGAAAGCATGTCATTGGCGTGAGGAGTCTTATAGGCCAGACAATGCTCCTCTGGAATTCTGGGAAGAGGGTATGTAAATCAGCTCTTAGCAAGCTCTGCCTCTGGTGACACCAGATAACAGCTAAGCCAGTAGTTATCCAAGTCATGTCTCAAGGCCTGTTTAAAAGGTTGAACATTGACTTATAGGATGGCTACCTTACACCCAAGAGTCAAAGCTTGCTAACAGCTGATTTCCATATCCTCTTCCATTGCATTACATAATTCTTAATGTCCCCTGAGGTAGTGGTTTGAACACCTGTTGCCAAGTTTCCTTGCAAAATACAGCTACTAGTAGGTCCTAAACGCAAGGCATCGCCTGGGAAGCTTATTTTGACGGGAACCCCTTATGACGGGAAAAAAGGGATTGTCCAAAGTGGGCTGCCCCTTTAAAGGGGTTATCGAACCCCAAACATGCCATCCCTATATGCCCGGGTCCCTCCCACAGATTGTACTTACCCCGCTCCCAGACACCGGCATTGCTTATGCTACAGGCACGGCCGCCGCTGCATCTCGGGAATGGGCCTCCCTAGCGTCACCTGAGATGCAAAGAAGGCTCGAAGCGGCTTACTATTGTCTGTCCCCCGCCCATCGCTGGGAAGCGGGGTAAGTAAAATATGTGTGAGGGGCATTTGGGGGGGCATTTTTGGGGTTGGATAACCCCCTTTAATTATACCCATATTCAGTTATTGGAATAAGTCCTTCATACAGTAATATATTGCATATAGTATGCACATGAATGTGTATGACGTCTGCAAGCTGCTTTTCCATACCTCTAAGCTGTGATGATACCTTTCCATTATGCCAACATATTTATTCTGCCAATGCAGACCCTGGCATCCGGTTTCCATATACACAGGCGAACACATTACTTTCCTTGCCACACATTTTCTACAAAAATATATACAGGTGAAACTCGAAAAATTAGAATTTCGTGCAAAAGTCCATTTATTTCAGTAATGCAACTTAAAAGGAATTGCATTAATGCAGCTTAAAATTAGAATATTGTGAAAAGGTTCAATATTCTAGGCTCAAAGTGTCACACTCTAGTCAGCTAATTAATCCATACCCCTGAGCAAAGGGGACCGGAGATTGTGACTTTGGGGTTTCATAAGCTGTAAGCCATAATCATCCAAATTATACCAAATAAAGGCTTGAAATATCTCGCTTTGCATGTAATGAGTCTCTCGTATCTTAGTTTCACCTTTTAAGTAGAGATGTCGCGAACATAAAATTTTCCGTTTGCGAACGGCGAACGCGAATTTCTGCAAATGTTCGCGAACGGGCGAACCGGGCGAACCGCCATTGACTTCAATAGGCAGGCGAATTTTAAAACCCACAGGGACTCTTTCTAGCCACAGTAGTGATGGAAAAGTTGTTTCAAGGGGACTAACACCTGGACTGTGGCATGCCGGAGGGGGATCCATGGCAAAACTCCCATGGAAAATTACATAGTTGACGCAGAGTTGCATTTTAATCCATAAAGGGCATAAATCACCTAACAATCCTAATTTTTTTATACGATCAGGTATGATGTTGTATCGATCAGGTAGTGTAAGGGTTACGCCCGCTTCACAGACATTGACAGACCAAACTCCCCTTTTAATGCACCGCAAACAACCGCAAACAGTCCATTTGCCCAACTGCAAATTTCCCATTTGCACAAGGCTGGATACCAAGCTAGCCATGTCCCGTTGATGTCATTGAAGGTTTCTTCCTCCACCCAGCCACGTACAACACAAAGGGTCCCCGAAAGGTGAATTGAATTGATTTTTCGAACGGGGAGATGGTTAAAAAAACGCTGGCTCCCTCCCCTTTGTTTGAATCCACGTCACGGTCACTGCGTCTGCACCGTGCAATTTACTGTCACACCCGATATGAGTGGTATTCTCTGTAGTACTATTATCATCAGTTTAATCCCTGTTACGTCCCCAATCTGGGGTCCATTTATAAATTGATTTTTCGAACGGGTAGATGGTTAAAAAAAACGCTGGCTCCCTCCCCTTTGTTTGAATCCACGCCACGGTCACTGCGTCTGCGCCGTGCAATTTACTGTCACACCCGATATGAGTGGTATTTTCTGTAGTACTATTCTCATCAGTTTAATCCCTGTTACGTGACGTCCCCAATCTGGAGTCCATTTATTAAATAGATTTTTCGAACGGGGAGATGGTTAAAAAAACGCTGGTATTTTCTGTAGTACTATTCTCATCAGTTTAATCCTTGTTACGTCCCCTATACGGGGACGTGTGTCGAATTGATTAATCATAGTCGAATTAACTACATCCTGAAATAATTTTGTTCTGAGCTCTGTACTTGCTTTGTATTGGAATTGATGGGGATTTTTTAAATTGCCTGCATTATTTCTAATAAACTATTAAGAGACTTTATTATGATTTTTTTATTTTATGTATTAACAACCCATACAACAACAAAAAAAATAAAAATGAAACATAATGTTTTTTCTATGAAAAATTATCCAGCCGATCGCTTTTAGTCTGATCATAATGAAGCAACGGCCTTATCTGGGGTGTGGCAACATTGCCAACACACTCATAGAAGTGATGATCGCTTCATTGTGATACGCAAGCCCCTTCACCACAACAAGGTACCGATCACGAAGGGGAATTGACACATGTATGTGCCTTTTTTTTTGTTTTGCTTTTGCAGCCACAGTGCAGCACTAGAGGCCACAAAAATTAGGCATGTACACATGCCTGAAAAACTAGGTATTGTTGCAGCCGCTGCTGTAGCTGTTTTCCAGGCAGAAAGGTGACTAAAACATTGCGGCTTGAACCCTAGTTGGTGGCGGAGAATTCACGAAAGTCATCCGGTATGCAGACATTAAATACAGCAGCGTGGGGACCATTTTGAGGCCAAGGCATGTCATCAGGCTTTTTGTTAGTCAAACGTATCCCCCACTGTCAGTCCCTTCGGGATCCATGCCTCATTCATCTTAATGAAGGTGAGGTAATCAACACCTTTTTGACCGAGGCGACTTCTTTTGTCAGTGACAATGCCTCCTGCTGCACTGAAGGTCCTTTCTGACAGGACACTTGAAGCGGGGCAGGCCAGAAGTTCTATCGCAAACTGGGATAGTTCAGGCCACAGGTCAAGCCTGCACACCCAGTAGTCAAGGGGTTCATCGCTCCTTAAAGTGTCGATATCTGCAGTTAAGGCGAGGTAGTCTACTACCTGTCGGTCGAGTCGTTCTCTAAGGTTGGATCCCGAAGGGCTGTGGCGATGTGTAGGACTGAAAAAGCTCTGCATGTCCTCCATCAACAACACATCTGTAAAGCGTCCTGTCCTTGCTGCCGCGGTCATGGTAGGAGGAGGAAAATTACTTTCCCCTCTTCCCCTGTTAGATTCCGGTTGTGCTGTGACATCCCCCTTATTAGCTGTGTAAAGCATATTTTTTTGTTTGGTTTTGAACTGCTGCATCCTTTCTGACTTCCGGTAATTTGGTAACATTTCCGCCACTTTCTGCTTATACCGGGGGTCTAGTAGCATGGCCACCCAGTACAGGTCGTTCTCCTTCATTCTTTTTATACGAGGGTCCCTCAACAGACATGACAGCATGAAAGACCCCATTTGCACAAGGTTGGATGCCGAGCTACTCATTTCCCGTTCCTCCTCCTCACTGATGTCCTTGACGGTCTGTTCTTCCCCCAGCCACGTACAACACCACGGGTCCCAGATAGGTGACAACAATGAGCACCCTGGGATGCCTGCTGTGGTTGGTCTTCCTCCTCCTCAAAGCCACATTCCTCCTCTGACTCCTTTTACTCATACTCCTCTTGCAGCGTTGCCGCAGGTCCGGTTTTTCTGGTGGTGATGGTGACCACAACTCTTCCTCTTCACGCTCATCTACAGCCTGATACAGCACTTTTCGCAGGGCACACTCCAGGAAGAAAGCAAATGGGATGAGGTCGCTGATGGTGCCTTCGGTGCGACTGACTAGGTTTGTCACCTCCTCAAAAGGACGCATGAGCCTACAGGCATTGCGCATGAGCGTCCAGTAACGTGGCAAAAAAATTCCCAGCTCCGCAGAGGCTGTCCTAGCACCCCGGTCATACAAATACTCGTTGACGGCTTTTTCTTGTTGGAGCAGGCGGTCGAACATTAGGAGTGTTGAATTCCAATGTGTCGGGCTGTCGCAAATCAAGCGCCTCACTGGCATGTTGTTTCGGCGCTGAATGTCTGAAAAGTGCGCCATGGCCGTGTAGGAACGCCTGAAATGGCCACACACCTTCCTGGCCTGCTTGAGGACGTCCTGTAAGCCTGGGTACTTAGACACAAAGCGTTGTACGATGAGATTCAACACATGTGCCATGCACGGCACATGTGACAACTTGCCCAAATTCAATGCCGCCAACAAATTGCTTCCATTGTCACACACCACTTTGCCGATCTCCAATTGGTGCGGGGTCAGCCACTGATCCACCTGTGCGTTCAGGGCGGACAGGAGTGCTGTTCCGGTGTGGATCTCTGCTTTCAGGCAAGTCAACCCCAAGACAGCGTGACACTGTCGTATCCGGGATGTGGAATAGCCCCTGGGGAGCTGGGGGGATTCAGTTGATGTGCAGTCACACGCCGCAGCAGAAGAGGACGAGGAGGTTATGGAAGAGGATGGAGTAGGAGGAGTAGAGGAGGTGGCAGTAGGCCTGCCTGCAAGTCGTGGCGGTGTCACCAACTCCGCTGCGGAACCACACATTCCATGCATGGCAGCCGTCAGTAGGTTGACCCAATGCGCTGTGTAGGTGATATACCTGCCGTGACCGTGCTTTGCAGACCAGGTATCAGTGGTCAGATGGACCCTTGCCCCAACAGTGTATGCCAGAGATGCCATGACTTCCTTTTCAATCACTCAGTAGAGGTTTGGGATTGCCTTATTTGAAAAAAAAAATTGTCCGGGTACCTTCCACTGTGGTGTCCCAATAGCGACAAATTTTTTGAAGGCCTCAGACTCCACCAGCTGGTATGGTAAAAGCTGGCGGGCTAAGAGTTCCGTCAAGCCAGCTGTCAGACACCGGGCAAGGGGGTGACTGTGTGACATTCGCTTCTTACACTCAAACATTTCCTTTACAGACACCTGACTGTGGGCAGATTAGATGGAACTGCTGAAGGTGAGAGGCGGAGTGGCGGGTGGTTGAGAGGGGGCAAGGAGGACAGCAGTGGTTGACGTGGCTGAAGATGCTGTACCAGGAGGAGGATGGTGGCTTTGAGCTTGTGTGCTGCTTCTACTCGTCATCATGTGTTGATCCCATAGGTGTTTGTGATGTTTTGCGATCATGTGCCTTCGCAAAGCAGTTGTACCTAGGTGGGTGTTGGATTTCCCACGACTCAGTTTCTTTTGGCACAGATTGCAAATGGCATTGCTGTTGTCAGAGGCAGACACACAAAAAAAATGCCACACTGCTGAGCTTTGCAATGACGGCATTCTGGTGGTGGCAACAGCATGCGTTGATTGGCGTGCTGTCTGGCTGACCCCGGGTGCTGATACATGCTGTCTGACTGTGCCACTAGCTCCTTGCGATGACCTCCCCCTGCTTCCAACTCGTCTCCTCCTTCTCTCTGTCTCCCCTTCTGAACTTTCCCCCTCTTCTTCTTCTCTTCGAGCAGGCACCCATGGACACATCGTCATCATCAACCACTTAACTTGTATCTGACACCTCAGCAAAGAAAGCAGCAGCGGGTACAACATCATCATCATCATCACATTGTACGTCCATGTGTGTAATGCTGCCTGACTGAGACATATCCCTGTTATCTACATCCCCTGGCAATAATGGTTGCGCATCACTAATTTCATACAACTGATGTGTAAATAACTCCTCTGAGGGATCAAGTGAAGCGGCTGTGGTGGCTGTGGTGGTGGTGGCGGCAGGCGGGAGAGTGGTGACCAAAGCTGAGCTGGAGGAAGATGGTGCGTCAAGGTTGTTAGCGGAATCTGTTGAAGATTGGGTGTCCTGTGTAAGTCAGTCAACTATTTTCTCCGAATTTTTTGGGTTCAGGGTACGTGGCCTCTGAACACTGGGCATTATTCCAGGGCCAGTGGAAATCACAGCATCATGACCACGATGGGCCCTGCGGGGTGGCCTGCCTCTGCCTGACTTTTTTTTTTTAGATAAGTGGTTTATGCGTGCAAGGTACTGTGCCACCCTATATAAGTTGTGGGCAGTGGGCACAGTACAGTCTGTGTGGGCCTGACACACACGGGCTTGCAATTTGCAAATGTGATAATATCACAGAAAAAATTTAAATATCATTTTTATTATCTGCAAGGTATTTGAGTGAATGACAACCTGTAATGGTATGAGTGCAGGCCTAGCCACTAGCCAGTGGCCACAATATAGTCTGTGTGGGCCTGACACACACGGGCTTGCAATTTGCAAAAGTGATTATATCACAGAAAAAATGTTTATAGAATTTTTTTATCTGCAAGGTTTTTGAGTGAATGACACCCTGTAACGGTATGAGTGGAGGCCTAGCCACTAGCCAGTATACAGTCTGTGTGGGCCTGACACACTCACGGGCTTGCAAATGTGATTATATCACAGAAAAATTTTAAATAGAATTTTTTTTATCTGCAAGGTATTTGAGTGAATGACACCCTGTAAAGGTATGAGTGGAGGCCTAGCCACTAGCCAGTATACAGTCTGTGTGGGCCTGACACACACACGGACTTGCAAATGTGATTATATCACAGAAAAATTTTAAATATAATTTTTTTTATCTGCAAGGTATTTGAGTGAATGACACCCTGTAACGGTATGAGTGCAGGCCTAGACACTAGCCAGTGGCCACAATACAGAATGTGTGGACCTGACACACACGAGCTTTCAAATGTGATTATATCACAGAAAAATTTTAAATATAATTTTTTATCTGCAAGGTATTTGAGTGAATGACACCCTGTAACGGTATGAGTGGAGGCCTAGCCACTAGCTAGTGGCCACAATACAGTATGTGTGGGCCTGACACACACAGGCTTGCAAAGGTGATTATGTCACAGAAAAATATTAAATATAATTTTTTTTTATCTGCAAGGTATTTTCTGTCACACCCTGTATGAATGGTGTGCACTGTGCACACAGTGCTGTCTATGACTGAGTCTGCAACCTCTCACACACGGGCAGCCAGGCAACTGCAATATATATTTATTTATAAATAAAAAAATGTATATATAAAAAAAAAAGCACACTGATGTACCAGCCCTGAAAAGGGCTTTTTGGGGTGCTGTCAGGACGCTGTCCTTACAGCAGATGAGTCTGTGGACACAGAACAATGCCCTAGCTAACGCTTTCCCTATTGAATCAGCAGCAGCAGCACTGTCCCTCCTCTCTCTGTGAATGCAGCTTCCGAATGAATCTAAAATGGATGCTGTCCAGGAGGTGGGAGGGTCTGCTGCTGATTGGCTGGAATGTGTCTGCTGACTGTGAGGTAGAGGGTCAAAGTTTACTCAATGATGATGTATAGGGGGCGGACCGAACATCGCATATGTTCGCCCACAGCGGCGAACGCGAACAAGCTATGTTCGCCGGGAACTATTCGCCGGCAAACTATTTGGGACATCACTACTTTTAAGTTGCATTACTGAAATAAATAAACTTTGCACGATATTCAAATTTTTCGAGTTTCACCTGTATCTTCCCCCAGGTATGGCAGGCTGATGATCAATGACGTACAAATCCACATATACACGTTAGCATATATAACATCCCTGTACGTGGTGTGGTATATACTTTATATTGTGGGGGAACGGCACTAGTCTCCATCCCTGCCCACAAACTCAGAGGCTTGTTCATCCTAATCTCAGTCCTTACACGTCCCCTGCGTGGATTATCCTCTCTATATTTGCAGTACTGTGTCCCGTATGTCATAATAACGAACCTCATATTATTTAGTTGGCACTAGGTTTCTGTGTGTATACACGCATATATTGCATTAGTCCTGTGTTTATTGTGCACACCATTAAAAGGTTAAATGTGGAGATGGCAGTGTGGGCCAGCCCATATATTGTGCCTGGCAGTGAAGGGCACAGGGATATAAATTAGCGTCTCGGCCAGGGGCAGAAGAACATTTTATGTGTGTGCACGTGTTCAATCAATAGGGCTGAAATGTGCCATAAATCACAACCTGCAACTATCCTCCAGTTCCACCGCTTGTGGGTAAAAAGGGACACGGATTGGCAAGAGTTATAGGCCAGTAATTTTATGGGGCAGTATAAGACAGAGGGAGAAATAGGTCTTTACATTGAGAAATATTGCAGAGTATGTAAACCAGGAGCACACGGCTCATCTGCTTCACAGCATTTAATGCATAGATGAGAAAGAGCTGAATATATAATATGGTATGTGCATATGTTATGGTAAGGGAATAGGTTAAAGGGGCTGTCTGGGTGTATTATATTGATTACCTATGCTCAGGATAGGTTACCAATATCAGATCGGCGCTTTCCTGACTGCTGGCACTGGCTCTGATCAGCTGTTTGAGGAGACAAAGGCACTCATATGAGAGCCACAGCCTCCTCGCAGCTTATCAAGCACAGCGCCATCCATTGGATAGTGGCTGTGCTGGATATTGCAGCTCAGAACGATTCACTTTAATGGGGCTGAGCTGTGTCTAGGTCATGTGACTGATGAACGTGACGTCACAGGCCAGGAAGAGGCCGCTGCACTCACTGGAATACAGTGGTGTCTTGAAACAGATGATCGAAGGAGGTCAGCCCCCATTCATTTATTTTGATGAACTATATTGAGCCATCTTTAAACACCCGACCAGTGGTGTACGGTACGTGTATGGCGCTTGTGGGGAAGGGGTTAAATATGCAAACTGGCACCAAAATAAATTATTAAATTCAGTTTACTATTGTGTGACAAATGTTTTGCTATATAATATGTATAATGTCACAAGAACGGGGTGATAACTAAAATTTCAGTTAGCGTTTGTATTTTGTAATTTTTTTAATTTGTATTTTATGATATTTTTTACTTTTTAAAACGTATTTTTAGATCATAAAATGTCTGCAAAGGTCATTTAAAGACTTCTGGGGGACGCTGATACATTTTTTTGCAGTTTGCACTATTTCCACTGTAACTGGACCATTCAAAGGAGCCGCAGTTACAGGTGAAAACATCACCCTGTGGGGGCATTATGCAACGGACCCACTAGGCTGCTCCTTGGGTATCCCTTGCCTCTTAGGAGATTTCTACGAGATATGTCCCTCTTATAGAGCAAGTAAACGTGACGTTTTAGTGGAAAAATTGTTAGGAAACATTCTTTCCTGTATATTTACTTGTATATAAAGTGCAAGTGCTGCCAAAAATTACAAGGAAGAGGCACTCTGATACAACCTGTATTTCACATAAAGGAGGGCCTCATTCACATTGCGGTACAATTGTTCAGGTAGTGGGACTCCTACACTCATAAAGCCTATGCACTATGGGAAAGGGCTGCCAAAAATTACAAGGAACCGGCACTCCAATGCACCCTTTACACATAAAGGAGGGCATACATACACAGCCTTAAAAAAAAAAGATTGATGTTGATGGCCTACTGGTGACACTCTAAAACATTAGGGGCGAGGGCCTGCTGCTGATCTGACCATCTAAAAAATTAGGGATGAGGGTCTCCTGCTGATCGGACCTTCTAAAACATTAAGGCTTAGTTCACACGAACGTGTGTGATCTGTGGCCGTATTGCGGCCCGCAAATCGTGGGCCGCAATACACGGCCACAGTTCCGTGTGCATTCCGCATCACGGATGCGGACCCATTCACTTCAATGGGTCCGCAAATCCGGAATCGCGGAATGGCTGCACGGGACGGGACCCCTCGGAAGCACTACAGAGTGCTTCCGAGGGGTTACGTCCCGTACCTCCGTTCCACAAAAAGATAGAACGTGTCCGCGAATGGGTCCACGATCCGATGCGGCTGACCTACGGCCGGCGATCGTGCATTGCGGCCCGCTATTTGCGGGCTGCAGCACGAGCACGGGTCACACACGTTCGTGTGAACTCAGCCTAAGGGTGAGGGTCTGCTGCTGATCTGACCTTCTAAAACATTAGGGGTGAGTGTCTGCTGCTGATCTGACCTAAAACATTAGGGGTGAGGGTCTGCTGCTGATCTAACCTTCTAAAACATTAGGGGTGAGGGCCTGCTGCTGATCTGACCATCTAAAACATTAGGGGTGAGGGCCTGCTGCTGATCTGACCATCTAAAACATTAGGGGTAAGGTATTGCTGCTGAGCTGACCATCTAAAAAAATAGGGGTGAGGGTCTGCTGCTGATCTGACCTTCTAAAACATTAGGGGTGAGGGTCTGCTGCTGAGCTGACCATCTAAAAAAATTAGGGATGAGGGTCTGCTGCTGATCTTACCATCTAAAACATTAGGGGTAAGGTATTGCTGCTGAGCTGACCATCTAAAAAATAGGGGTGAGGGTCTGCTGCTGATCTGACCTTCTAAAACATTAGGGGTGAGGGTCTGCTGCTGAGCTGACCATCGAAAAAATTATGGTTGAGGGTCTGCCGGTGAGCTGACCATCGAAAAAATTATGGTTGAGGGTCTGCTGCTGAGCTGATTCTCTAAAGCATTAGGGGCGAGTGCCTGCTGTTGATCTGACCCCTGTCTGCGCCCCCCTACTTGCTGCTCTGCTATCTACTACTGCTTATTTTGTTACTCTCATATACAGGGAGTGCAGAATTATTAGGCAAGTGTATTTTTGAGGATTAATATCAAAGCTGAATATTTTTGGAAGTAGTTTTTAGTTTGTTTTTAGTTTTAGCTATTTTAGGGGGATATCTGTGTGTGCAGGTGACTATTACTGTACATAATTATTAGGCAACTTAACAAAAAACAAATATATACCCATTTCAATTATTTATTTTTACCAGTGAAACCAATATAACATCTCAACATTCACAAATATACATTTCTGACATTCAAAAACAAAACAAAAACAAATCAGTGACCAATATAGCCACCTTTCTTTGCAAGGACACTCAAAAGCCTGCCATCCATGGATTCTGTCAGTGTTTGGATCTGTTCACCATCAACATTGCGTGCAGCAGCAACCACAGCCTCCCAGACACTGTTCAGAGAGGTGTACTGTTTTCCCTCCTTGTAAATCTCACATTTGATGATGGACCACAGGTTCTCAATGGGGTTCAGATCAGGTGAACAAGGAGGCCATGTCATTAGATTTTCTTCTTTTATACCCTTTCTTGCCAGCCATGTTGTGGAGTACTTGGACGCGTGTGATGGAGCATTGTCCTGCATGAAAATCATGTTTTTCTTACCTTGCAGACTTCTTCCTGTACCACTGCTTGAAGAAGGTGTCTTCCAGAAACTGGCAGTAGGACTGGGAGTTGAGCTTGACTCCATCCTCAACCCAAAAAGGCCCCACAAGCTCATCTTTGATGATACCAGCCCAAACCAGTACTCCACCTCCACCTTGCTGGCGTCTGAGTTGGACTGGAGCTCTCTGCCCTTTACCAATCCAGCCATCTGGCCCACCAAGACTCACTCTCATTTCATCAGTCCATAAAACCTTAGAAAATCAGTCTTGAGATATTTCTTGGCCCAGTCTTGACGTTTCAGCTTGTGTGTCTTGTTCAGTGGTGGTCGTCTTTCAGCCTTTCTTACCTTGGCCATGTCTCTGAGTATTGCACACCTTGTGCTTTTGGGCACTCCAGTGATGTTGCAGCTCTGAAATATGGCCAAACTGGTGGCAAGTGGCATCTTGGCAGCTGCACGCTTGACTTTTCTCAGTTCATGGGCAGTTATTTTGCGCCTTGGTTTTTCCACACGCTTCTTGCGACCCTGTTGACTATTTTGAATGAAACGCTTGATTGTTCGATGATCACGCTTCAGAAGCTTTGCAATTTTAAGAGTGCTGCATCCCTCTGCAAGATATCTCACTATTTTTGACTTTTCTGAGCCTGTCAAGTCCTTCTTTTGACCCATTTTGCCAAAGGAAAGGAAGTTGCCTAATAATTATGCACACCTGATATAGGGTGTTGATGTCATTAGACCACACCCCTTCTCATTACAGAGATGCACATCACCTAATATGCTTAATTGGTAGTAGGCTTTCGAACCTATACAGCTTGGAGTAAGACAACATGCATAAAGAGGATGATGTGGTCAAAATACTCATTTGCCTAATAATTCTGCACGTAGTGTATGCAGAGGGTGCCCGCTTATATGTGCCATAATAAGCACTAGTACATGGCGGAACAGCGGGCAGAAAGGGGAGGCTGCCATGTACTGCAAGCTATAGACAGTATCAACCCCCTTCCCAATGTTTTATATAAAGATAAATAAACACACAAAAAAAGTCTTCACTATTAAAATATAAAAATACTAAAAACACGGTTTTGGTGACCAACTCCCCCCACCCCCCACCCCCCCCCCCCACACAAACACACACACACCAAACGGGAAAAAAAATGAATAAGGGCACACATATAGGAAAAGGATGGCGTGGCAGCATGGAGACTAGCCAAAGGAGTGCGGTTTGCACAGGAGGAGGGAGTTGTGAAACGCGGGGGAAGGGGCCCCATACAAAAATTTGCTGTGGGGCCCAGTAACTTCTAGCTATGCCCCTGCAAGAGCTTCTTTAAGGCTCCTTTTTAAGATATGCTGCATTACTGATGGCCCACAGGGATATGTTCAGAATTGTCTCTTCCTATATTCTGACAATAGTGGCCCCAGTGTTATAAAAGGCACATGCCAGGTTGTGGGGGGGGCTGATACATTAGCATTGCAGCCCTGTATTAAATCCATAATCCCACACATTACATATGGAAAGGTGTTGTCTAGACAGAGCAAACGACTTAATTACTGTATTAACCCTGATCTAAGAACATTTTCTTGTGTTTAGTAGCAGATGACAATGATTTGCTCCAGAACGGGTAAGTGTCGTAGTATGGTGCAGCACGTAACAGGTTAATGACGGATGCTTTGCTGAGGTCCACACTTGGCAGGGCTGGGTTAACCTGTAGGCCATGCTGTTGTGCAGCTGTTAGTACGATGCTGTAGAGCGATGTGTAAATTCTGCTGGCTCAGACACATTTTACTGAGTCCCATAAGCCCAGACTGCCCCTTTATAGTTCTTCAATAGCTGGAATGGACGCACACATTTTTCTGCCTTCACATTAACGACACATCTGTATCTTTTGGCTGTTTTCGTCAAGCTGTCTGGCCCACGCACCGATGCCCACAAGACTCTGAGTGATTGTTGAGCCCCTTCTCTTATGTGTCTTGATGTGTAGACAGTAGATGGAGACATTGGGCACGGTGGGCACAGCCACATATAGTTCTGCGGGTGCGCAGGTTTCATACATCAGTAGAACGCTTGCAGAAATAACACTCAGCAACGCAATAAAAAAACCTAGAAAGTGATTAGTAATCGTGTATTACAGGACAGACACCATTTGGCTGGGATTATTGACAGATCTACAGATGGGCGCCTCTATGGCTGGGTAGTAGACTCACTGTCAGCGAGACATGTGCAGTGTGTTAGAGAAAGATGTTATTACGCTCAATAACAAGGCCATCTAATCTTGTTAATTATGTTAATCACCTGAGATGAGACACATCAGATTAGACCACTAGAAAAGAGAGAAGAAGACATGGAAGGGAGGGGGGAGCCGCAGCAGCAATATGTCAGTCAGCTGCAAAAGGGTGACATTGCCAAAAGGGTCTGTGAGATGGACACGTAAAATATAGTCCTCAATGTAATATACTGTAAAATAAATACTGTAGTGACACAACATAAGTGGATGACGATAAGGATGCACCATGTCATTTTTCTCCATCACTACTGCAGAATGGATATTTGACCGAGATCCTGACAACATTTCTACACAGTATAAACATAATTTATGCAGGTGAGGCTACTTTCACACTAGCGGCACGGACCTCCTGCAAACTGTTCTATCGGGTAAACAGCCTGTCGGATCCGTCCTGCCGCTAGTGACCGTGTGTCCCAGGACTGCCGTTCCGTCCCCATTGACTATAATGGGGGCAGGGCGTATTTCCGGCAGAGCGCATGGCGAGAGGCTGCCGGAATAAATGTCGGACATGTCGTAGTTTTATTCCGTAAGTCTCTCGCCGTGCGCTGCCATGCCTCCGCCCCCGCCCCCATTATAGTCAATAGGGACAGAGCGGCAGTCCGGGGGCGCATTGTTCACTAGCGGCAGGACGGATCCGACAGGCTGTTCACCCGACGGAACAGCCTGCCGGAGTTCCGTGCCACCAGTGTGAAAGTAGCTGAAGACTAGGTTTACATTACCGTTATAAAACTCAGTGGAACAGACTATTGGGGTTACCATATCCAGCATAGCTGAACATGTACTGCTGGATCCCCACTGACTATAATGAGATTCAATGGGATTCATGAGGGGCCATGTCCAGCCATGCTGGACCTGGTAACTCCGGTAGTCTGTTCCCGAGCTGGAATACACTACCGGATTTCAATAAAGGATATGTGAATTTAGGGTAAGTTCTCACAGTTGCTGCAAAATTTTACTTGACTCAATCTTAAGTGTGCTACATCTGTATCTATCTACAGTGGTGCTTGAAACTTTGTGAACCGTTCATAATTCTCAATATTTCTGCAGAAATTTGGCCCAAAACTACTTCAGATTTTCACACAAGTCCTAAAAGCAGATAAAGATAAGCAAATCATACAAATGAGTTAAAAATTAGACTTGGTCATTTATTTATGGAGGAAAATGATCCTATAGCACCAGGGCCGGTTTTAGACAAAATGTGGTCCTGGGCAAAATCAAAAGAGGGGACCCACATTTTGTAAGAATGTGCTAAAATCACAGTCCGACGTAGACATACAGCAGCAGAGGAGGAGGAGAAAAGGGAGACGGCATGTGCGCACACCGTCTCCTGAAACAGCTGATCGTTGGGGGTGCCGGGTGTCAGACCCCTGCCGATCTATTATTGATGACCTATCCTAAGGATAGGTCATTATATGAAAAAACCCAGAGAACCTCTTAAAGCTGCTATCCCTAATACTGTGCCTGTTGTGCTCCCCCCATGTCCACAAACACTATACTATACACCCAGACTGCCCTCATTAGCAATGGTGCCCCAATAGTGATAATACTCCCCAAGATAGCCCCCATTAATAGCAATGCCCTTCATATTGCATCAAATGCAATAATAATAATAACGCCCCTACAGTACTCTAGTAGTAATAATATAACCATAATGCTCCCAGTGGCTCTAATGTTCTATTTTTTTGCGGTGCGGAGGCACGGACAGAAACACTACCGAAGCACTCCGTTGTGCTTCTGTGGGGTTCCGTGCCTCTGCACCGCAGCTCCGGATTGCAGACCCATTCAAGTGAATGGGTCTGCATCCGTGATGCGGGGAGCACACGGCCGGTGCCTGCATATTGCGGACCCTCTATATGTGGGCTGCCATATGGCAACGGCCGTGTGTATAAGGCCTAATTCAGTGCACATTACTGCAGGAGGTATAACAGAAGAGGACTATAACTCCCAACATGTATAAGACATTATTATTTAATATCATGGAACATTACAGGGGGATGTATAAGAGGATGGGACTACAACTCCCATCATGTCCAAGCCGTTAATATGTAATATTACAGTACATTACAAGAGGAGGTATAAGAGAAGACTACAACTCCCAGCATGTCCAAGCAGTTATATAATATCAGAGTACATTATAAGAGGAGGTATACAACTTCCAGCATATCCAGGGGGTTGTAATGTACCCCATTATATAATAATGGCCTGGACATGCTGGGAACTTTAGTCCTCTCCTCATACCTCCTCTTGTAATGTGCTCTGATATTACATAACAGGAGGTAACAGGAGGTATAATAGGAGAGGACTACAACTCCCAGCATTTCCCTGGCACTTACATTGAATCCATACTTCTTCACATGCATGGCTGGTCGTCTTCTTCTTCATTACTTTACTGCGCTGCTGAGCTCCGCCTCCTGTACTGGTCACATGATGGTGAGGTCATCGCAGGTCCTTCATCCCCTCTTCTCTGCTGATGCCTCCTGCATCTGACATTTTCACAGGTCCTGTCAGCACTAGGGTAATGACTTCTCTTAAATGTGAGGGAGGGGACCTTACACAGCTATCTCCTTTCATTGTTGTTCAGTGTCCTCCTGATGGTTGACTTATGAACATTAACATTAGCTCAAGCGAGAAAGGTCTTTAGTTGCTTGAGGTTACCTTGGGCTTCTTTGTGACTTTGCTGAATATTATATGCTTTGCTCTTGGTGTGATATTTGTTGGTTGGCCCCTCCTGGGGAGCGTAATAATGGTCTTAAATTTCCACCATTTGTACACAATCTGTCTGAATGTGGATTATTGATGTCTAAACTCTTTAGAGATGGTTTAGTAACATTTTCCAGCCTGATGAGCATCAATAACACTTCTGCGGTCTTTAGAAATCTCCTTTGTCCATGCCATGATCAGACATCCCAACCTGCAAAAACTCATTTCAGGGAGGTGCACTTCTCATTTCAGGGAGTTTTTTTGTTTTTTTCACGAACTTTTTATTACATTTTCCAAACATATGAAGTATCTGCACACTTTGCTCTATGGTGTGGAGGACCGGGCTCATTACCCTGCCCCAAATTATCATATTTATATATATGATTAAAGCATCCAGGGGGTGTGAATTTAACACTGGGGTAAATAATATAATTAAAATGGAGGGTTAAATGTGTAAATGTATTTTTTTTAAAAATGCATCTCTTTCAATAGTTCTATAGCTACTGAATGAGACAGAAGGGATGCCTTTAACATATATATCTCCTTGAGAAGCCAATTTGACCCTAAAGGGTTAATTCAACCTGTAATCTAAACTCTGTCCTGTCACTTCTCTTATCTCTCTGCTCTGCTATCTGACTGAGATAAACCTTTCCGGGAGATATTGTTTCACATGAGGGTGTCAGGGAGCCGCTATCTAATAGCGGGAGACTCCCTGAACCTCCGGGAGAGTTGAGATCCCTGCATGATACACTTCCACAAACGTGTTGTGAAGATCAGACTTTGATAGATCCCTGTTCTTTAAATAAAACAGGTCGCCCACTAACACCTGATGGCCATCCCATTGATTGAAAACACCTTCACATTACCTGCTAATCCTAAAGGTTGGCATATTTTTGCCACTCACAGACATGTGATCATTTTGTTCAATAATTAAATGACAAAGTCTATATTTTTTATTAACTTGTTTGATTTGTTTATCTACATCTACTTTTAGGACTGATGCTATTTTAGCTCAAATTTATGCAGAAATATAGAAAATTCTGAAGGGTTCACAAACTTTCAAGCATAGCTCTATCTATCTATCTATCTATCTATCTATCTATCTATCTATCTATCACTTCTATCTGCAGTATGTCTACCTGGACTTGTATCAAACAAGATGCAAAATATTGGTTTCTAGAACATAAGTTGTTGTTTTTGTTTTTTGTTAACATACACTAGCGTTAATATTTTCCGGTACTGAGATCCGTCATAGGGGCTCAATACCAGAAAAAAAAAACGCTTCAATTTTGCCCCCCTTCATTGTCAATGGGGACAAAATGTAACTGAACAGAATGCTCCAAAATGCATTTTGTTTCGTTTGGTTGCGTTCTCATACAGTAGAGCAAACCGCAGCAAACCATCATGGGATGCAGACCCACAATGCAAGTCAATGGGGACGGATCCGTTTTCTTTGACACAATAGAAAACGGATCTGTCCCCTATTGACTTTCAATGGAGTTCATGACAGATCCGTCTTGGCTATGTTAAAGATAATACAACCGGATCCGTTTATAACGGATGCAGATGGTTGTATTATCAGTAATGGAAGCGTATTTTCTGGATCCAGCAAAACGCTAGTGTGAAAGTTGCCTTAGAAAGAATACCAGAGTGACTTACAGGTATTTGAGAGATATTAGATGTGTTTGACCTCATTGTCAGTAGTAGTAGCATTGCCTTACGGGCCTATATCTGCTACAGAATCTAGCCACAGAAATAATGAGAACATCCATGATCAACCTCTTTGGCCGGTGTCACATGCGGCTGTACATTTTCTTTGGCCTCAGCAATAAGTCAGCCTTACAAATTAATTTGTGCTGGTGCAGTGGATGAAAAACTGAAGTCGCAACCTGTGTACAGCCCCAAGCTATCAGGTCACCTCAGTGATGTGGGACTAAACCAGCAAAGTGTTTCGTTTTCATCCTGCATCCACCCCCACCCTGGAGGGCAATGCTTCTACAACATCTCTCCGAGGTAATTTCTGCTAAGCAATATCCAGGAGATAAAACCCAAGAGAAATCCTTGTGGCCAGAGAACAGCAAATGGTCTGATTTTCCCACGAAGTCTGGATATGCGTTGAAAGCATTACATGATTGACAGGACCTTTGCCAAGGATCTTGGGAATACAAGATGTAAACATAAGCTGTTAGAAATGTGACCAGGGCCTGTTTTCGAGGAGGACATAATGGCTTGCCCTTGATTCTTCTCTTTCCTAGTAAACAAGAAATAGTAATGGTAGTAATACAAACATGACGGGCACACCATGAATGGCACAAAATCATGAAAACATTTCTCTGTTAGGGTGGGTTCACATCTGCGTTCTGGATTCCGTTATGGCTTTCCGTTATAACATGGTTATAACAAAAAATAACGGAATCCATAAGATGGAAGTCAAAACGGAAGCCTTTAAGAGGCATTCCGTTTTGATCCGTCTTAATAGTAGTCTATGGGCAGCATAACAGATCCGTCTGGTTCCCACTATGCAAGACGGAAAACAGTCCTGACAGGACTTTTTTTTTCGGTTCTGCATAACGGAAAACGGGACGGATCCGTTATGATTCCCATAGACTTCTATTAAGACGGAATGCCTTTTAAAGGCTTCCGTTTTGCATTCCGTCATAATACAAGTCTATGGGCAGCATAACGGATCCGTCCTTCCGTCTTATGGATTCCTTTATTTTCCGCTATAACCATGTTATAACAGAAAGCCATAACTGGATCCAGAATTCAGATGTGAACCCACCCTTACTTCATTTTTAAAGTAACTGCCCAGTTATGAGCTCAAAGCGTATGAAAGTCAGTATCTATAGATGATGTTCATCTGCTCTCTATTCGCCTCAAATGTTATTGCTTGGATGCTTTTTATCTTAGTTCCATCAAGTCAGAGATGTGATCTATGACTACAGTTCAGCTACAATGCCTACAGGGAGTCTGAGACACGCCTCCTGTCTCATCATTGGTTCAGGCAGTTTCTCCTTTACTCCTCCCTGCAGCTCTGCCTCCTGTGATTGGCTGCTTTATATAAACACAAATGTATCACAAGTTCACCAGGAAGTCAGTAGTGTTGAGCACGAATATTCGAACCGCAAATATTAATCGCGAATATCGGCACTTCGAGAATCCGCAAAGAATATAGTGATATATATATATATTCTTATTTTCGAATATTCTAGATTTTTTTTTCATCTGGACCCATAATCCCTCCCTGCTTCTTGCTTGTGGGCCAATGAGAAGGCTGCAATGTCTTTGTCTGAGCTTAGCAACATCCCTAGCAACCAATAGGAAAGCTGCCTACCCCTTACTATATACGAACCTCCCCAGCAGCCATTTCCTGCTGTTTTATGGAGTTCTGAGAGAGACAGCAGTGTCATTGCTGTGTCTGTGCTTTACTGTGTCATTACATTAGATAGTTATCTTATATATATAATACAGACAGTGGGAGATAGTCAGTGTAGGTTATATCCTGGTATAGTGTAGCTGGTAGGTTCCAGTGCAGGGTGTTAGGTAGTGTGATAGGTTCTGCTGTCCATACATACATGCTACAGACATAGTGCTGTGCTGTCACACCAATACTTAGTGCACCAATCAGTAATATGTAGTCACACCTGCTAAAATGTGAAGTTTCATCATTATGCGCATCATTAATTGCCGATTTGCGCAATCGCGAATATATTGGTGCACTCTATCTGCATATAAAGCTATTGCAATGTTCTGCCGTGCCAACCATTTTCTCCAGTCTCAGGAAACTTCTAGCAGCTTGGAAAATGTAGCAACAGTGACCCACGCCTGTATTGGGCGCGCATTACGCAAATATTACATTGCTGACTTTCGCAATCAAGAAAATAATCACAAATTCTCGAATTAACGAATATATGATGAATATTCTACAAAGTATTCGTGAAATATCGCAAATTCAAATATAGCCCCTGCAGCTAATCACTAGAAGTCAGTACATTAAGGGTACATGCACACGTTCGCAGGTGTTCGCAGAGAAATCTGTGCGTTCAATCCGCATTAGTTGGTGTGGATTTGCATGCGGATTTGCGTGCGGATTCGGTGCGGATTTTCCACATGCGGATTTCACTAAGTGAATGAAGAAAATCCGGTCAGGAAAGATAAAATAAATTTTAAAATCTGCACTGCAGGTCAAAATCCGCGTGGAAAAAATCTGCATCACGTGCATTGAGAATTTCAAATTCTCATAGAATACAATGTACATGACCTACGGTGCAGATTTTCCGCACGCAAATCCGCGCAGAAAATCCGCACGCAATCCTGATCGTGTGCATGTACCCTTAAGGTCCATTCACACGTCCGCAAAATGGATCCGCATCCGTTCCGCAATTTTGCGGAACGGGTGCAGACCCATTCATTTTCAATGGGGACGGAATGTGCTGTCCGCATCCACATTTGCGGATCCGCACTTCCGCATCCGTGCTTCCGTTTCCGCAAAAAAATAGAACATGTCCTATTCTTGTCCGCAATTGCGGACAAGAACAGGCATATTCTATTAGTGCAGGCAATGTGCGGTCCGCAAAATACGGAACTCACATTGCCGCTTTCCGTGTTTTGCGGATCCGTGGCTCCGTGTATCCGCAAAACACATTGCGGACGTGTGAATGGAGCCTAAGAGAGGATTTTCAGTGCAGCAAGGGCAGAATGGTGATCAAGTACAGATTACTAATCCTCTTGTGAGGAGAAGTTGCACATTAGGAAATTTCTGTCCATTAACCTTAGGCCTCATGCACATGACCGTTGTTGTGTTCTGTTCCGCAAAATGGTGTTCCGTTGTTCCGTGATCCGTTTCCGTTTTTGTTTCCATGTGTCTTTCTTTATTTTTGGAGGATCACCAGACATAAAGGAAAGTAAAAAAAAGTCTAAGTCAAGTTTGCCATGCAAATGATAGGGAAAAAACGGACACGGACGCGGACGACAATCTTGTGTGCCTCCGCGTTTTTTCACGGACCCATTGACTTGAATGGGTCTGCAGACCATTTTGCGTGAAAAAAATAGGACAGGTTCATGGACGCGGATGACAAACGATGCATTAGCCGAGTTTTCAACTGACCCATTGAAAGTCAATGGGTCCGCAAAAAATCACAATAAAACGGAACAACAGACACGGAATGAAACAACGGTCGTGTGCATGAGGCCTTAGTAAGAGAGAGCCTAAAGGGCCCCTTTAACATAAAGGAGCTGCAGTAGTGATTAACTGATTGTGGGTACAGCTCCCAACAGTTTTAGCAGTTTTGCCGGGCACTTTAAATTATGACCATTTACATGAATAACTATCCAGGTAGTACATGGTCAGCTCAAGTCTTGCAGAATGGGAGTTTCTTTTAAAGAACTGCTCTCTGACTTAGGCCTCATGCACACGACAGTATTTTTTCACTGTCCGCAAAACGGGGTTCCGTTGGTCTGTGATCCGTGACCGTTTTTTCGTCCGTGGGTCTTCCTTGATTTTTGGAGGATCCACGGACATGAAAAAAAAGTCGTTTTGGTGTCCGCTTGGCCGTGCGGAGCCAAACGGATCCGTCCTGAATTACAATGCAAGTCAATGGGGACGGATCCGTTTGACGTTGACACAATATGGTGCAATTGCAAACGGATCCGTCCCCCATTGACTTTCAATGTAAAGTCTGGAGTCCCTTTATACCATCTGATCGGAGTTTTCTCCAATCCGATGGTATATTTTAACTTGAAGCATCCCCATCACCATGGGAACGCCTCTATGTTAGAATATACTGTCGGATATGTGCGCACCCCCTCCCTCTATTGCATTAACATTGGTGGCAGTGTGCGCCCCCCCGCCCTCCCCCCTTCCTCCCTCTATTGTTTTAATACATTGGTGGCAGTGTGCGGCCTCCCCCCCCCCCCCCCGATCATTGGTGGCAGCGGAGTAGAAGCATCATACTTACCTGCTGGCTGCTGCGATGTCTGTGTCCGGCCCGGAGCTCCTCCTACTGGTAAGTGACAGGTCTGTGCGGCGCACTGCTGTCACTTACCAGTAGGAGGAGCTCCCGGCCGGACACAGACATCGCAGCAGCCAGCAGGTAAGTATGATGCTTCTACTATTGCTAAGGCTAAGTAACCATGGCAACCAGGACTGCAGTAGCGTCCTCGTTGCCATGGTTACCGATCGGAGCCCCAGCGATTAAACTGGGACTCCGATCGGAACTCCGCTGCCACCAATGATCGGGGGGGGGGGGGGCCCACACACTGCCACCAATGTATTAAAAGAATAGAGGGAGGAAGGGGGGGGCGGGGGGCGCACACTGCCACCAATGTATTAAAACAATAGAGGGAGGAAGGGGGGGGGGGGGGCGCACACTGCCACCAATGTATTAAAACAATAGAGGGAGGAAGGGGGGGCGGGAGGGGGCGCACACTGCCACCAATGTAATAATACAATAGAGGGAGGAAGGGGGGGGTGAACACTGTGCCACCAATTTTATTATTACAATAGAGGGAGGGAGGGGGGGGACGCACTGGCCACCAATGAAATTTAAACTGGGGAGGGAGGGGGGTCTGCCCCCTGCTGCCTGGCAGCCCTGGATCTCTTACAGGGGGCTATGATACGCACAATTAACCCCTTCAGGTGCAGCACCTGAGGGGTTAATTGTACGGAACACGGCCCCCTGTAAGAGATCGGGTGCTGCCAGGCAGCAGGGGGCTGTCATGTACACAGTTCGTTGTATATTCTAACTAGAAGCGTCCCCATCACCATGGGAACGCCTCTGTGTTAGAATATACTGTTGGATCTGAGTTTTCACAAAGTGAAAACTCAGCTCTGAAAAAGCTTTTATGCAGACGGATCTTCGGATCCGTCTGTATGAAAGTAACCTACGGATCACGGACACGGATGCCAATCTTGTGTGCATCCGTGTTCTTTCACGGACCCATTGACTTGAATGGGTCCGTGAACCGTTGTCCGTCAAAAAAATAGGACAGGTCATATTTCTTTGACGGATAGGATACACGGATCACGTTCTCGGCTGCAAAACGGTGCATTTTCCGATTTTTCCACTGACCCATTGAAAGTCAATGGGTCCGCGAAAAAAAAACGGAAAACGGAACAACGGCCACGGATGCACACAACAGTCGTGTGCATGAGGCCTTACTAGGATGGAAGAATTCTCCTCCGGCTAGATTCACCAAACCCCCTTACTTACCAATAACTACACTGACACCTTCTTGCTTGGTAAAATTACCATTACGGCCAACTTTATTATCCACACAAATAATAATAATAACAACAAATACTTTAATACATCCTCAACATTATGAGCAATTATACCATAACAAGGATCCTGGAGGGCAACCCCAACAAGCGGTATCTTCCGTAATCATCTCTCCTTATACTTCAAAGTTACCCTTGGCCGCACTCACCGACCCAAGGGCACCAAATCCTTGAAGTATCCAAGTATCTCCTCCTGTAGGTCTTTTTAGCCCAAAACAGGAGCCCCATCCTCGGCATTCACAAACCACATGAGATACAGGCTCCAACATGTCCTGCATCTCTTAAACCATTGTATTGCTCCCCCAGGATCTCATATCAAACAGCCACCAGAAGACCACCGGTGACACCTCACCTGTGGGCGTCCTGCCACACCCTCAAAGCAGTCTCCAACCCCTCCTGAATACCTAAGGCCCACATGTCAATCCTCACATCGTTAAGGTGCACGCCATCAGATCTCAAGAACTGAGGCGACGACGCCTCCAATTCCCGATGACGAACCACCACGCCACCTTGCCTGCGAACAAAATGCCCCACCTCCTTGTTTAACTTCGCCCGAGCCTTGTTGATCCTCTCCACCGATCTTGCAAAACGCCAACTACTCCGTGCCACCACCTCCGACCATACCA